>NC_034413.1:46201278-46511459 GCF_002078875.1 Numida meleagris | reverse complement strand
CCCCCCCCGCCGGCTCCGAGCAGCCCGGCCCTGCGCCGCCGCCCTTACCCAGCGCTGCGTGCAACCGAGACTGCGAAGCAAGTAATTAACAGCGGTAATTAACCTCTCTGCTTGCTTTTATGCAGCCCCATCAAAACTCTGGGGTGCTTTTGTTTACTTGCTGTGTGACAACAGCTTGATGGATTTATACGAAGAAAATTAATAAATAGGCGGTACCCACGGCTAGAAATAATCGGGAGGACTTAATGTCGCTGATTAAATTACCCATTCAGAAACGCGGCGCTAAGCTTCTCCTTCCCGCTCCGCCCGGCACCGCACCCCGCGCCGGGAGCCCCGGCCGCCCCCCGCGCGCCATCGCGAGCCCCGAGCGCCCCCTGGCGGGAAGCCTCGCTCGCTGCCCCTCGAAGCCCCGCGCCCGGCCGCAGCTCCCCCAGCCCCGGCGCTCCCTCCGGCGGCAACGGGACACCGCTGCCGGCGGGTCCAACCGGCTCTCGCCTTAGCCTTCCTGCCACCGCCGTAAGTTGTACTCTGCTGGCTTCGCGAGTCGCGTTCCCGTAGCTTCTTTACGTTTTATCTTATTAGGGGACCCAGAGTACCAAAGAGCATGGGTGCCAGGGAATGGGAATGTTGGGGAAGCAGGGTGTCAGAAGATGGGGACGCTGGAGCAATATGGTGCCATGGAATGGGATACCAGGACACAGGAATCTTGGGGGACGAGGATGTCAGAGGACAAGGATGCTGGGGGGACCCAGGTACCAGGGGCTAGGGATGCTGGTAAATGAGGTAGCAGGGTGTGGACTCAAGGGCCAATCTGTTCTGCCCTGGAAATTGTGAGGTTTGAGCTTTGCACCCCATTCCTCATGCAGAATGAAGGTTAGTTACTTCTGCTATCACTACTTGCTCAAGGGCCACAATATTTGCTGCTCCTATGGCATCCTGAGTGCACACTTCGCATTTACCCAAAGAGGAGGGAGGACCTGCTGCTCAAACCAGTGCCCTGCTGGAGCCCCAAGGCCATGTTTCAGGTGGCCCCAAAGAGGGCTGAGCCTCCTCTCTGCACCACCTGATCCTAGCTCAGGGTTGGGTCTCCTCCTTCCGCCACTCAGAACTTCAAGAAAACAAGGCTCCAATCAGGAGAATGACATTAAAAGTCAAAGAAAGCAATGACTATTGGGTTCACTTACCTTCTTGGCTCAAGCATGTAGAATCATTTGAGTTGGAAGGGATTCCCAAAGGACATCTAGTCCAACAACCCGGCAATGAACAGGGACACCTACACTAGATTAGGCCTAGTCCAGCCTGATCTTGAATGTCTGTAGGGACGGGGCATCCACCACCTCTCTGAGCAACCAGCTGGCATAAGAGCCTCAGCAGCCATGAGATCCATCAACTTTTTCCCCCTCCCAAGAGAGAGCAGTGGTTCTCTCTGGGCTCTTGGGGAGGTCCAGCTTCTGGACAGCTGGCAGCAGGAGGAGAGGATGCACAACCAGCCCCTGTGCTCCTCCAGTTCTGTGTTGACATTTCTATTCTGCGCTGCTTCTTATCAGCTCAGGGCCAGCCTGGCCCACAGGCAGCTGATGACATTTCCAGTCAACGGCATTTTTCCAGTTGAGCTGAGATGAAGCCAGCATCTTCTCAAAAGGAACAGTACGATAGGCAACCAAAAGAGCACTAACAGCAGCCCCGTCCACAGCCAAGACTTCCCTGTAACTCCTCAGCACTGTCACATTTCAGAGCAGGTGCCACCTGCAGCAGCGATGGACACAGGAGGGGCCGGTGGCCAAGCACACAGATCTGCAGCTTTGAGGAGGCCATAGCTGAATTGTGACCTGACATACACCTCCTCGTGCATCTGTGCCCCAAAGGCAGCAGCAAGCATCAATAAGGGTCTGCAAGAGCTTTGCCAGTGTGCTCCCACATGTGCCCAGGCTGCCTGCCCACCACAGTAAGGCCAGCCCTGGCCTTGCTTTAGAGTGGTTGTGTTACAGATCCTTCCACACACATGGCTCTCCTGCCTTGAGGCTCAGCCTCACACCAGCTAAGCCACTATCCATGAGCCCCACCTTGCTTCTAAGAGGCCTGGCTGGAGCCCTGCCTGGTCCCAGAGGTGGGTGTCAATGAGCACTGACCTTCCTGTGATGAGCATTGGTTGCCTCATTCCCAAATTGCCACCAAAACTCCAGGGCAGGAGCCTGATTCAGAGGATGCCAAATTTTCTTAGATGTTTTCTGCACCTGAAAACATCAACACTTCAAAGTCTTTCATTACTGACCTTCCATGGACACACCAGGAACCTGACACAAACACACCCAGCCCAGAGGCCTTGAGGCAGCAACAGGACATGGAGAAATGCATTTCCTCATGTACTGGAAATGGGTTTTGTCTGGTTAGGGCATGATAGTGTAATGGAAAGAGCAAGAAGGTGAGGAAGCAACTGTCTACCCCTTGAGCCTACCCCAAGCTCACACACACGTTCCTGGTCATACAAGTGCTGGCACTCAGAAAGGCAGAAAAATGGCCCTTGTGACTTGGTTAAGTGCCTTCCCAGCCACCACACAGCTCCCACTCCTCTGGGAGGCAGTTCCCACCCCCTAGAGGTGTGTGGGACCCTCTGCCCACGTTCCCAGGCCCTCAGCCACAAGGGAAATGCAGAGAGCCATTCCCAAAGCCACCGGAGGGCAGAGCAAGAACAAGGGCTCCCTTTGGGCAGGGCGCACAGCACTGGGTGTCAGCAGCCTGATGCCCTAGCAGCAGGTCTGCTGGGCAGGTTGCAGCTGCCAGCATGTTGAAGACATGCACATGCACGAGGCGCAGGCCTGCAGTCCCCAAATACCTGATTGTACTTGCAAATGAAGTCGCATGGTATTTAAGTGCACGCAATTTGCAGGTGCCAATAATTTTCTCCACAATCTGGTGTCTGCTTTTAACTGCAGGCAAAAGGGTTGTCAACAGGAGAGCACACCTGCGGGTTTGGAGGCTGGCTGAAAAGCAGCAGTAGAACAGCCATACAGCCCAGAACCAAAGCAAGGCAGCCCAGTGGGCACGCAGAGCCACAGCAGCAAGGCAGAGCTGGGCAGGCATGGTGCTGTGTACCCAACCACCATGGGAGCTGCCTGCCTGACAGCCACTGACACCAGAAGTGCTGCTGGGGGTCTGTCTGCTCCTCTGAAGGACAGCCTGGGTGGCCAACACCACATAGGAGTTTCTTCATCACAGGACATCTACTAGAAAGCAGCGCACTTATTTAGCAAAGACTCATTCCCATCAGACCATCATGGGGAATTGCCAAAACATAACCAAAGCTGAAAACAAGACAAGAAGAAACTTTGAGAAGTTCATGATGCCTGACAACAAGCTACTCATATGCCATGGGAGCTCCTCACGGTAACCAGGACACCCCAGAGACAGGATGGTGCCTGCAGTACGAAGGAGTAGATGCAGGAGCCCAACTGGCCATGAGACACCCAGCAGTGCCGGCACAGGGCCACCTCCTCTGGACCTGAGCCTCCTCAAACTGTATCCAAGCACAGCCCAGGTGCTGGGCAGCCATGACTGCAAGCACCATGTCTGCTCTTGGGTCCTCATGGGGCTGAGATGGGATCCCATCTTTAAAAAAGCAGAGGAGAGAGGAGAGAGGCATGCACACCTTGGGTGTTCAGGTGGTAAATGAAAACTCTTGTGACAGCACTCTGCAAGGTTGTTGTGGGCTGTCCTCAGACAAGTTAGGCAGCTCTTGGCTTAGAAAGTGCTGATGAGGGTTCCCTTGCAGTTTGTCTTCGTTAGTGTTCTCTTTAAGATCCTTTTTTTTTGTGAAACAGCCATAAAAGTTACATCCATGCAGGAGCAGGCAGCACAAGTCCACCCCTGGGGATCTCCACCAGCCTGAGAAGCAGCACTGTGCCTTCCCATAGAGGGGACAGCAAAAGAGCTTTCTGCAAACATTCAGAATCTGCGTTGTAAATCCTGTCCTGACACTCAGCCTCCATCCACAGAGGGAAGGGATGCCCTAGGTGCGAGGTCCTCTCTGGGCAGGACAAAGTGGATGACAGATAGGGAAAGCCTCAAGGAAAAAGAAGCACTGCAAGGCCGGCAGCAGTCTCACTCAGCGAGTGCGGAGCTGTCAAAACCTGGGCTGTCAGGATAATTGAAGAAAAGCAATTTCCTAAAGCGTAACGAGCTAGAGTGAAGGAATTGTATTTCCTCAGTGCTGGAAACAGGATACACTGAATTATCACACAGTGGGAGAGCCTAGTGAGACATTTTGACACACGTCACTCAGGCATTATAGAGCTGTGGCCTCTTTAGGAAATTAAGTAATGAAGGTGAATGGGAATGAAGCAAAGCGCCTGTTTGCAGAGGATGAGAGGCATCCAGATGTGCACACAGCCGTGACTGCTTCACATTGTGTGCAACTTCCAGCCCCGGAAACCAAAGAGACAATCCTGATGAAATATGCAAGCCCTCACTGGAATGCTATCAAGTCAGCATCGAACCCAATGCTAAAGCATAAATACAGAAAGGAAACGCAAGAGGAAATGAAAAGTGAAAGAGAATCTCCCTTCAAAAAAAAAGTAATAAAGATATTCCCTCTTCTCCGCGCTTCCCCTTATCTCCTTCTGCTTGGGGAACAGCAGTTCTGCACACAGCAGCCTCTGCACAATAACTGCAGGATGCAGTCTCTGGGTGTGGGAGAAACGCCCAGCTCCAGCACCCCGGGTTTTCCCTCAGAGCCCTGCAGTACCCGTGCGGTTACAGGCCCCAGGGCAGCATGCCTCTCATGCACAGATCACAGCAATAGGAAGTTGGTAATTTTGCCACAGGATCCAGTGCACCAATGGCAAGAAACAGCGCCTAGATTAATAATTAGCAAATTACCTGCCTGAAAAAAAAGAAGTAGAAAACTTAGTTCTCCATTGTTAGCATCCTGGCATCTTTCACATAAAATTTACAGCCATAAACTGATGCTACAGCACAGGCCTCACACAGTAATACATCCCTTTGCCAAGACATTTTCCCCACAATAAATGAAACCCTTTAAGAACGCTTATCTTGGTGTAAAACCCCGCAAGAAAAATAAACAGAATTTTGTCCAAAATGAAAAATAAAAGAAGGATGCATTGGTTTTATGGCACTAGGAAAGCCATAAAACTTAATAGTCCAAGTGCAGGAGGTTGGTGCCTTTCGCTCTGATCAGCACAGCCCTTCCATCAAATGGCACCTCCTGCAGCAAAGCAGGCTGCATATTGATAGAAAAACAAGAGGCAGAGGGAAAACAAGGCTGAATTATGAGTGATATGAGCAAGCAGTTTTATTTTCATGGCATTTGAACCAAAGAAAAAAAGGATTTTATCACTCCAGTGTATTTAAGACCTACACACAGCAGGCCACATTTTAACCACAGGGCCGGAGTGTGACAAAAAGGTGACACGATGCTTAAAAATGCACCAGTTCTCCTCCCAGGGACCTGGCAACATGGGCTGATAAGGCAGCAGATGGCTGGAAAACAGCCTGCCCCAGCTGCCGGGACTGCAGACAGAGCATCAGGTGCAAGGCCAAGACAGAGCAGGGAGCACCACTAGCAAGGCCCTGGAGCAGGAGCTTGCTCAGTGCAAAGCCTGCAGAGTGCCCAAGCCAGGAGGAGGATAAGGATGCTGAGCACAGTCACTGTGAACATAGCACTTGTGCAGCACAGGGCCTGCATGAGCGCAACAAGGCAGAAATTGGTGCTCGCAGCACTGCTAGCTTTTAAAGGGTTTTAATGGGAAACAGTACCTGATAAAGGCATCATCTTTTCTGGCATGTCATGACAGGAAATTTGCTACAGGCAGCCAGCTTCGCAAGGCATGCAAAATACAATAGCAGTTTGGCTTAATTTTTCTAGAAGTGCAGGAAAGATGATTCGTCAAGATCCTCATCTCCATCATCCTTGAAAGGACCTACTTAAACAGCATGCGTGATGCGTGAGGCTGTGACTGATTCTAATTTCATAACTAGTGGCACTGGGAGAAGCTGTGCCAGGCATGGCCCCATACCTGGGCAGCACTGGTAGACACAGCAGAGCCATGTAGGGAGGATAAGGCCTGGCAAGGAGCAGCTCCCAGCTCCAGGAATTTGATTTTGCTCACCAGGATCTCCTCAGCAGCAATTTGAGTTGCAATCTGAGGGAAGATAGAGAGGAGAAAAAAAAAACAACATTATACGGAATGGGCAAAAAACACTGAGCAATAAGAATGGGGGGAAAAACATTCAAAAGCTATATTAAACAGCAGGACACAAGAGAGAACAGAAGAATGAGGTTAATAAGAAAGGTAACGGGCTAGCTCCATAGAGCAAATGCTGGTTAACAGAAAAATAATTTCTACAGGATTTAACAAGGCATTAAACTGGTTGGGGCAGAAAGAAAGAGCCAAGCATTTTCAGACAAAAGTCAAGTGGCTTTACTGACTTTGAAAATTTGGTTGGACTGGAAAGCTCTTCACTAAAGCAGCCATGGCAAATGCATGCAAATTGCTAAGAGCAAAAATTACAAGACTATTCACTTGAGGAGCCATCCTCTGCTGCTGCTAATATGCGTGCCACTGGATTCAAGAAGTGAGTTCAAACATCTGTACCAACAGGCAGCAGGAACGTGTACAGGTGCACCCAGATGCCTCACGTGCCTTGCATTTAACCTGTTTGTTTCCTTCTAGACATGTAAAGAAGCAAATAACAAACCTTTCTCTCTATCCCACTTGGGTTCACCCTCTTGTGGTGGTGGCAAAGAATACTTTTCATTAGCAAATGAAAAACACAATCTCACAAAGGCCTTGTTTTGAAGGCCCACAGCTCAAAAAAATAAAATAAAAACCAACTTTTGGCACAGTACTGGCCCCAGTCTGACATAGACTTGTTGCTGTTGATGTCCAGGCACCAGCAGATGAGGCTGGGTTGCTGTTGCTCCTTCAGCTGGAGTCTGCACCCACCACAATTCCTAATAAGCTCTGCTACCAGGTGCACCTGAAGCCTCAGGGCACAAAAGGCACAGCTTGAGAAGAAACGCTCCAACATGCTTCAGAGCATGAAGGAAAGCTGGAGAAATGTTGATTGTATCAAGGGTAGAGATGCTTTGTAGGGCTACTGGCAATGATCACAGTGCCTTCAACAACTCCCTGCTTGGTGCTGTTGTACATGCTCTCTCCATTACAGCTTCACACCTAACGCAGCTGCAGCAGGGAAAGGGGAAACAGTGGCTAAGTGCATTACACCCTCCCAGGAAAAGCAGGCTTGAGGATCACAAGAGAGCGATGAGAGTATTGATCAGCATGACAGCTTTCACATTTATCTCAGCAGCACAACAGATGTCAGTGCGTAGGCATCGCAGTAAAGAGGACCCTGAAGGTCGGATTTACAGGAGACCCCTGGGACAGCTGCATAGCTGGTTATGGGATTCCTTCCACCGTGCGAGAGCAAAGGCTTTAAGCTGCTCCTTAAGCAAGCAAAAAGCTGCAGCTGGTGCATAAGCTGAGCAGACAGTAGAGCCAGGCTGAGTTCAGGTGATAGGGCAGCCCACCACACCACAGCTGCCAGCCATCACAGCTGAAATGAGAGAGAAACTTCAGTTACACTAGATTCTGTGGTACCAAGACTGTCCACCAGCACCTTCCTCAAACCATAAATTAGCACCAGCAATAAAACAAGGCAGCCATTCCTAGGCTGAAGCTCATGGCAGTGAACAAAACGACCACCTAGCCTTTCCACCAAGCATCACACATCTTCAGCTCTGATGGGACAACTGCCCCACACTTGGGCTGGAGGCTCCAGGAGAAGCCATAGAAGGCTGGCACCATTATTTCCTACAGGTGTGAAGGCAACCCTCTCTCAGACAGCTGTCCCAAATTTAGTTAAAGTTTTTCCTTCCAGTTGCTTCACTGAGTATGAGAGCAACACTTGCTCTTGTAATAGAACTTGCCACCTGCTTTTCAAGTTCAAACTTAATGAGCTTTCCTGAGAAAATAACTGCCAGCTATTGTAAGGCTACTGCTGGAGCTCAAGAGGACTGGCACAACACAAAGGACAATGCATCACATTCTTCCTGAACCACCACTTCAAATAAAACCTGTGTTTTGAAACGCAGCACTAGAGCGGTGACTAGTCGGTTTTGTAAAGTCACAGGCTGAGAGTCATGCCATCATTTTCTAAGAGCATTTCTTTGTTGGATTTTTTTTTTTCCCACGGAAATGCTAAAAGAAAACATCAGATGATTCAGTTGGGTCCTGACTTATTCAGCAGAAGAGCATCTCACCAAGCTCATCAGCTGAATGCCCAAGGGCAGGCAGCTCAGTTTCTACTGGGGAGCTGTGCCTAGTGAAGAGCCCATGTTTTCTTGACTTCCATCTTCTTACTCCTCATTGTTGCCTCAAGTCTTACATCATAGAGCAGCTTCAGCTGTTCCGCTCCAAGCACATTTTTACCACTTTTCCCTCTAAGGCTAAGTTCTTCCATCTCTTGCCATTTTGCTGTCTTTTCAAGGGCTACTCCTGTCCACCCAAAGGTAAGATACTACAGCACAAACCAGGTTCAGCTTTGCTGAGATCTTCACAGTGTGTGTTAGCATAGAAGACAGTATCATTCACTGTCACCACTTATCCCTCAGCCTGAATTACAATCAGGCACTGCAAAATACAGCTCTAATTACGCTGTCTCGAATGGCTGTGCTGCTGTTCATTAAAAAGAAAAGTCAAATTACTGAATCCCCTTCTCATCAGTCTCTGTTGATAGTTACTCTGATGATCAGGGCAGCATTAAGGGAGACTGTCCATGAAAAGCAGAACCTGGAGCATCGTCTCACTAAGCACAACTGCTTCTCCCTTACAAAACACAAATCCAAATGCATCAGGAAAGGAGACCAGCAAAGCAGACATCAGCAGTACCACATAACTTCAAGTCAGAAAAGAGAGCACTTCACAAAACAAATACCAAAAGGAAGATGGAGCAACCATCTATTTACTGTAGAGTGCCCAAGGTGCAGTTCTGAACAAAACAGTACATTCTTCATACTGCTGAAAAAAAGCCACACCTGAAGAGCAGACCTTGTGCTATAAGGTCAGTACAGCCAAAGAAGTCCAGCTTATGCCAGCCTCAGCTCCACAGCAGGAGTCAGGGCTTTTCCTAGCACAGAGCCCTGCCAGAAACGTGGTACCACGTGTAGCCAAGCTTGGCCGCCATCCTGCCCAAGGCTGAGACAAACCCAGTGGCATCCTCAATGCCAATCCACAACTTAACAGTTTCAGTGATAAAGTAGATGTGCATATTTTAAAGTCTCAGAAAACATAACAATACAAAAGACAGAATTCCATTGCATACCCCTGTAACAGTAAGTGGCAGCAGATATATTTGCCTTTGTTCCAGTCACCCAAGAAAGGTATCAGCTACAGTCCAGTAACAAAGAAGGAATAGCTTACCCCTGAGGATCCAGGCTCCCTAGAAACTCCTAAAGGAGGCAATCTGCAAGTAGAGGCTCTTCATGTTCAGCTGCCATCCCTTAAATGAGGTTAGGGAGAGGGAGACCCAGGGTCCACCCCCTTCCAATCACACAGGTGAATTGCTTGCACCTGTGCTCCCAGGGCTGGCTCTTCCCCTTCACCAGGTGTGCAATCACTGGCTCAGGCTGTGACCTAAGGGTCCTCATGCAACCCCTTAAAATGTATTTCAAGCACAGCTCTGCAGTTCACAACAGAAAACAAGATGAAGAGGATCTGCTCCCTGGGCCAGTAATCCAGAGCTAGAATGCACTATAATTAGAGTCAGGAGTGAGATTGAAGACCTCAGTTTGTTTGCAAAACTAATTAGCTAATGTTATTAAAAAGCAATATAGAATAAACCAGAGCATGATCAGACTCTACAGCTACCCAAATGAAGGATGGTTGTGCTTAGGATACATTGGGGGGGGGGGGGGGGTAAGAAAAGAACAAAACACTTTATGGATTAGATTTCAGCCTGAGCAATACTCATACAGCTTGGAGTTAGGAAATGGCTCGGAGAAGAGGGTTTCATCATAGAAAACACAGCTACTTCACAGCAAGATTTATTAATACATCCAAAAGAAAGAAAGAAAATCATTTTGTCACACTATATACAGATAATACATACAGTGTTTTATACACATATTACATCAGTTTTTACACAAGAAAAATATACATAAAAATGTAAACTTTTGTATACAAAAACCCTTAAACAAATTAAACAAGGACCAGATAACAAAAGGAGACCAATCTATCATCATTTCATTGATTTTTTTTTTTAAATGGTAATACAGTACATTCATTGAGAAGTATGAGGAGCACGTGAGCCAACTGATCCTATTTAAAGGGAAGTACAAACAGGAGCTTTCCTACCCACCCTGGAATGCTGTCAGAACCGTGCCAGGAGCTGCTGGCACTGCACAAGCCACTGCTCTCCTCGGGCATCCCCACATTCCGCTCTCCCCAAAGCGGCACATCCGCAGAAGCAGATGGGGCTGGGCTTTTTGTGCCCATCAGCGCGGTACAGGATGCGGCAGTGCAAGTTTGTATGTTCCCTTTAAGCAGTCATTATTGGATTCAGCTTTGCTGTAGCAAGCTGTTGCCTTTCCCAATGTATGGTATGCTGAATACATGTTGGGGATGAAAGGGAACAAGGAAAGGGTGTAAGAGACTGCTAATCCTTGCTACCATGCAGTTACTTCAAAATCAGTTACGTTTGCAAGCTACAATTCACTGGTTCAAATACACTGCCTCACCTTTGCTTTCCCACTGCAACTTTAAGCTTTAAACTTGAGTGGCCAAACAGCTGTAGGAGGGTCTTTGTTAGAAGGCTGTTTCTGATATCAGTGCAATCAAGCTGCCTTTAAAATGACACCAAACACAAACTGCTCTGAGACAGCCTTGAAAAGAGTGACCATTCCCTCTAAAGCACTTCAGATTGTCCATCTGCCACCTTTTAAACCCAAGACACAGATATTTACTGTTAATTGCAAAGAGAATATTGGGTGGGACTGACACCTATTTTGCTCCACTTGAAGATAAAGATTTTGGGGGAATTTAAAGACAAAACAAAGCAAAAAAAAAAAAAAAAACCCACAATAATACAACCCAAACCCTAAAACCTCAGGCATCAAATAAGAAGGGAACTAATGAACAATGATGAAAAAAGCAAAATTCTTTGGAAAGAAACAACAAACTACAACGAAGGCTTCTCACATTAAATAAGTTAAAGACTTGTTACAGACATCTTCATAAAAAACATCCATCCTCCATGAGTATGTTAACGTGTAACATGATAGCGATGCGCCGGAATTATTCCTGGAAAGGACAGAAGAGCACGAGATCTCCTCAGTGCCATCAGCACTACCAAATGTAGGAAGTGAACAACGACTGAAGAAAGTAAAATAATGGGGAAAGCTGTGTAAAAGAAACCATGAATCATTAATGCTATTTAGAAAAGGGGAATGGGCAGAACGTGATTACAATATGCCTCAGTAGGAAATAAATACCTAGAAATTTGCACTTCCATTTTTTTCTTTCCATCTTAAGTGATGGTGGGAGTAAGGTCTGCTTGTTGTTTTGTTGGTGGTGTGTTTTTTTTTTCTTTTTCTTTTTTTTTTTCTTTTTTTAATAACAACTCCTCCAGTAAAAATTCAAAAGACAATTACAAATGGCTTTAGATAATTAAGAGTCTCCTTTTTAAAATAAAACTTTCATAACACATTTCTCCATTCCTTCTGTATAATGCAGCTTCAGAGAAAATTTCTCATAGGGGACAGCAATTTGCAAAATGTTTTAAAAAAATGCCATCCAAGGTTCGTAACATATACACATGTATATGCAGGACATCTACACTCTATATACATATTTAATATACGAATGCATGAGTATATACCAGGAGAGGACCAACAATACGTTCTCCACATACATAAACTGAAATAGGCTCATCTATGTGTGCATATAAGTACGTGTTATACACACACAGTACACAGCCATACCCATACACACGCCTGAACATATGTATTATAGAAATAGTCATGTATGATTGCATGAAAGCTCAGATGGAACAGCACGTCAGTTACCTTTTTCTAATAGAAATGCAAGGAAGACAAAATTCCATGGCTGAATTTTGGCCAAGAAAAATAGTGCCATACCCAGACTAAAAACGCGGATTGCAGTAAGGCCCAGTGGCAGAACAGAGCAGTGCTCTCCACTGAAACCACAGGTAAGCGAGCCATGAATGTCAGCAGTGCTGACGTGTGACTGAGCAGGTTTCTGACAGCTGCTTTCTGCTAAAAGGATAGGGAACTCCATTTAGCCAGAAAACAAAACAAAATACTTAAAAACACAATTTACTTGCATAAGCAAAATAATTCAATGCACAATGAGATGCAAAGTACTTGCATGCTAATGGTCAACTCTACAGCTCACTTTAAAATGTTTATTGGTAGAACTAACGAGCTGTGTTTCTCTTGATATGTTTGACAACACCACCGCTCAGAACCGAGCACAAGGCTGCCTTCTGCTCACTGCTCTCCTTACGGGAAAGGCACACTGAGCTCCCTTTTTCTCCCCGGGGCTGAAAATTAAGATCTTTTCAGTGGGTTTGCTTTTCTCATTTTGAGTATTTACCTCTGAATCATGGTGCTGGGTTAACCTTTTAATATGCTAGGTAACTTTGCATCAGTTTCTAAGAGAAGTTCGTGTTCATCTGCAAATCAGTCACAGTCATGGTCAAGTACAATTGAGTATCTGGAAAAATCTGCCTAAGGTCAAGCGAGCGCTCAGGGCCCAATTCAGCTGCCACTGCAGCCACCCAGAGATTTTCCCTAATGCATAGGAAGAGCTGGACTGGGCCATTAGAGCTGCTTACTGCTAGCAAGACAAGCTTTGGAGATACTGGGACAGGGAGGAGCTGGAATGGAGGTAATGGAGCTGCAAAGCAAAAGAGGTCGGCATTGCAAGAGGCCTCAGCGAGTATTAATATACACAGAAGCAAAAATGTACCAAGGAAATTCTGCTTTGAGGGCTGAGGTAACAAAAATCAGTGTTGATCAAGATCAGAGCAATCACTGACACCAACCAAACCCCTCAGATGAGTTAAGACCACCTTGTTTGGCACCACGTGCTTACTTGTTACACATAGATTATGGCTAGTCTTTCTCTTCAGCTCACACACTCATTCATGTTACAACTAATGCACGTGTGTGATACTACGTATATTCCATCTATACATCTGTACGCATATATATATAGAGACTGACTGCATTCATACCTATTTATTGTACATCATGAGGACAAGAGCACATTCAGCAAAGTGCTACCAACATCTCATATACAGATATCTCTCTCTGTACAGGTATACACAAAAGCAGGTCTATTTTTCCCCAGAAGGCATACAGATTTATGCTGCTAACTCCCATTACCACCAAACAATGAGAAGGAAAGGCCTCTGACAACATCCACCTCCCTGCCCTGTTCACTCGTACATGCAGATGCACGAGAAAGGAAATGCACTGGGGCATGGACACACTGGGAGGGAAGGGAATGTACAAAACCCTCAGGGTCTGATTTGCAATTGCTTTAAAAAATTTTCAAAAAGTTAAAATTAAAATGCCTGTGCAATATTGGAAGCTCTGTTCATCTAAACAGATTTTTAAAGCCACTAGGATTAGCATCACTAAAAGTGAAACTGTATGAACAAATAACATTTAGGTTTCGCTTTTCTCCAGCCTAAATATTGTAACTGATGCACAGTATGAAGTATAAGCAAAAATGTAAGAATGTTTCTGATTCCTCACCCTTTCAAGTGAGAACTCTAGAAGAAATCTTGCTTCTACAATTATGAAAAAAGCTAAATGGCCAAAATCAAATTCCAAAACTCACAGCACAAGTGAAACTCCCTGGGCTGAAAGTATTTTGTTCTGCAATCCCAAAACAGCAATTCTGGAGCAAAATCAATACACACAAAGACCCTCAGGAAAGAAAAGAATCTGCTTTGAAGACAAGAGCCTCCTACAGAACAGAGACAGGTTCTTAACCAGGGCCTCTTACAACCTGATTTGAAAACCAAGTACAACTGATTAGCCACATTTTCCAAGTCAGACCATAAGAGGTTCAGGTATTAATTTGCAAAAATACATAATCCCTCTGTCTTGTCATCCCACCAAATACAGAACTTCCCATTTCAAATTCTCCTGAAAAATCACTCAGTTCTCCCATCCCTCCTCCTCCTCCGTGTATTTTATGTAAAGGCTGTCTCTGGGAGCTTGGTATTTTCATGACATTTTAACCAGGGCTCAATGCAAGTCATTTAAAAAACAGTAAAATTGACATGATATCAGAATTAGCCTTATAACAGAAGATTATATAGTAGAGAGTTTGAGTTATTTATACAACATTGAGGACATAGGAACCCCCTACTAAATAATCACATTTCTACAATACATTCCATCACCTCTCGACTACTTTTCTCTTTACAAAACTATGACCTACATACAATATACACATTCGTATCGCACATACATCCCCCCCAATGCATATTTTTTTGTGTGTATATATCATACATACATGCACACAAGCAGTCTAATTCTATTTATAAGTCACAGTGGGAATTCTTTCGTGAGGAAAGGAGGGGGAAAATTCCTGAATAAGACACTGAGATTTCTATGTTCTGACTTTTTGAATTCCAACTCACAGAGCTAACTGGAAATAAATACATTAAAAAAAAAAAAAAAAAAAAAGGTCTTACAAACTTGGTTCACAACTTCCAGCTACAGTAGTTGGATTTTTTAATTTGATCTATTTACCCTGTAACTAAATTTCTAATCAAAGGTACAAACCACAGATAAATTATTGCAGAATGTAACACTCAAAATAAAATTTAAAAAGAGTTATAGGAACAGTAATATAAGGGTTAAAAAGAGTTCTATGCTTTGTTGATACAGGATACCATTTTATTTTAATTATATATATATCTATATATAGATATAGATATAGATATCTGCAAGGTAGCAAAGAATAGCTGTACACCTTGACACGGCAAAATCCAGTGTAAAAAGGTGCTTCACTAGTTTGTCTTCCCAAAAAAGCTTGTATATAATTTTATAGCTATTAAAAACACATATGCAACATAATTCATTACACTCAATACAGCTTTAGTATAAAACTTATAATTTATGAGGTGATGTTAATAGCATAAATTAATATACCATTTCTCTTAAAATCTACAATAAGTATTCTGAAAGCTCATTGGGGAAGGGTATCTTTAAATAAAAAGTTTAAAGCTGAGCGTGATGAAGAAAATTCTGTATGTTGATCTTGAGAGCTCCGAGAAGAGAAAGAGTCCCTAAGCCAGACAGCGGACTAGAAAACTGAACACGGATTTCTCTTTCTTGCACTCTCACTTAGATGACGCTCTACGTTAAATTATTATTTACTTTTAAAACTATTTACTTTTTTTTTTTTTTTTTTTTGTTAACTGCCCTTATTTCCACAAGGAATCCCTGAGACATACCCAAAACTGTACAGTGAAGGTAATCACCGTTCAGAGAAACTGGTTCAACCCCTTCTGGTAAGATGTAGGTATTTTGTATGAGAACCCAACTGTTCATCACTTCAGAATGAATCTGTTTTCACTGGGACCAACTACGCTGTTTGGAACGCAGGTTAGAGTCATTACAGGGTAAATCAGTCCACTCCAAAGCAGAAGCAAATGCCATGTCAGTCAGCTACATTAGAGCAATCTGCACCAAAGTTAAAGTTTTCCAGAGGATATCTGGGGACATCACCCACCCAGAGCTCACGTCAGTGGGCGCTGGCTGGTGAAGGCAGCAAGCGGGTAAAACATTAGCGCCGCTGGACCAAGTTCAGCGCGCGCACGTACTCTGTGTATCTCAGTGTGTGTGTGCTTGGGGGCTAGGGAGGGGAAGGAGCACGAGGAATGCACTTTTTCACATCAACTAGGTACAGTTCTAAGGTCAAAAGCCTGGATTTCAACCTGTTCACTTCCAAACTAAATTCTGTGAGCCAGGGAAGACTGAAAAGGTGCCAACACTTACAAGGAGGTGGAAAAAGAAAGCCTTCTCTACCGATGTCCATCTACAGCCAAGCCAACCGACTTCTTTCATGCTCCACTATCATCCTATTCCACAGGAGCCAGAGAACAAGTGTGTGGAAGCAGAATATGGCAGGTGAAAACAAAGAACCCAACAACCATGAGACAAGTAGCACAACAGCAAAAGAAAAGCTCCCAAAACCAAGTCACTTTTTTTGGTTTGTGTTTAAATGGCTGAAGACACGGGTGAGAAAATTGTTCCAAGACATAATGTTCTGCAATTCCTCCTACTCCCACAGACTTTTCATTCCCAACAATTTAGCTGAAAGAGCTAAGGTCTCTCACAGACTAGGCATCACCTGAAGTTTGGATTTAAGCTTAGTAAACTCAAATGTCAACTTTTCCCCCAACCATCCTTACTTTTAGCTGGGCTTCTTCATGCAGCTTTTAAAGAGAATAATCTAAAACTTTTGTGATTTTATACTGATGCACGTCTCAAAACAAGAAAAATCTGTGAGAAGGCAGATGCTCGCTAAAAGCCTACACATTCACTGCTGATGTGTGCGCTCCTCAGCATCCAGCCCATCACCTATCAGTGTGCTGTGAAACCTTACTCACCGAGCTGAGAAATATTTTACGTCTAGTACACTGTTGTTCTAGCACTCCAGATGTATGCTATGAACTGCAAGCATCCCTCCTCCTTTGCGTTTCACAGCCACATTCGCTCAGGACCAAGCCACAGAAGACTTACGGTTGGCATTACTTACACTGAAGAACTGTCTGAGAATGGGAGACTAAAAGAAAGAATGACAGATAATGCAGAGGGAAGGAAATAAAGGGAGGGGAGAGGGGGTAAAAGAAACAGACCACAACACCCCAGCACTAAATGTCACTCAAATCAGAAAGATCATGAGATCAAAAGATCAGAAAAACCTGAAGACCTGGCCAGCAGGTCAGCCCAAACCTACTTCTTCAGTCAGTACTTCCACCACCACAGGACACTGCAACTGGCCTGCACAGGAGACTTCTTGACATGTCATGGTAAAAATACAAAGGTAATAAGAAACATCCCATCAGGAAAGCTGCCCAGACACTCACACAATGCCTCACTACAGAAGAATCACTGCAGGTAAGTTGCCTTCTGCTTGCCTGCTGAAAACTGCCCTTGCTGTGGTCCCTGCCCTCCACCAATCTTGAAAGATTCAGGAGCAGGAAGCTGGCCCTGCTGATGCCTACAGGGAAATGCAACAGCCATGCTGCTACAGCACCATGGAGGAGCTGTAGCTGTAGATGTGGACCAGCAGCATGTGTACTTAATCACTAGGGCCAGCTTCTCATTGAAGACACCTCTACAGTGTACTACTCGAGACCCTTTTTCACCGGCAAGCCAGATCAACCCTAGACTGTATTTAGATGTGGTTACAGCAAAATGATGCCTCAAACTGAATGTGGCTACTAGCCTGCAGATTCATTCCCAGGCCCTCTCTAAACACTTCTTCCCTTACATTTGTACTTCCAATACCATCCCTGATTTTTGCCTAATGGCTTGTAAGCTTCTCAAGGCATTCTAATGTTTTCAGACAAGAACTGTGAATCCTCATTCATTAACCTGCTGAATGAAGTGGGAAACCTAGCTGTTGCAGTCTGCAGTGCATGAGGCAGACCTGCACCTATGCTACCTCTCAGCATTACTGATGTAATTGTTTCACATTAGTGAAACTTTATGTCCAAAGACACAAAGAAGCCTCCTACCAATGAGAAGAGAACTAAGCAAGAACCTGGAGGAAGTGGAAGGCTGGAGGGGACAAAACATGGCATCTTTCCTATCTTCTTGCATCAGAGATGCACCTTCTTCTATCATACTTAATGACAAGGCCTAAGAACAAATCAACCTTGAGGTATCTATGTGCATACGGCTCCCCTTGAAGCTGGCATAAAATCCTCCTAAGTGAAAGCGTGTCTTAGCAGAATACTTTACACACTAGGCCAGCATCAAGCTGCTCCTATCAGCCTCTGTACACTGTTCTGTGTCATTCTGTCAATTCTTACACTTTTGTAAAAGAATAATTGAGGTGCTGCTATTAACAAAAAACGGTCCTAATGGTATTTTATTTCAGGTCTAATTCTTTTCTCAATTCTCTACAACTCAAATCTTATGTAAGCAAATTAACTTTTAAGTTAAACTAGCTTTATTCCAGCCATTCACATGTAAAGGGCATGACAGATATTGACCAACTCAAATCAATGGACTGAAATTGCTACACCGACTCTTTGGTGAAAGGGCAATTAGAGTGCTAATTGCTGTACAAGGAGATGATATTCAAAAACCTCAGCAAGAGAGCATGGACGCTATTCAGGAATCACACAAATATCAACCACAAGGACTGCCTTATCCACAACTGCAGAACTTCCCAGAAGAAGAGGTGCCTAATGTCTGGCTGCACAAGCTTCTCAATGGGATCTCTTGTATCCAGCAGTAAGACACTGATCCGCTGAACTCGATGGGCTCTGTAGGTGTAGAAGCCCACTGGTACGATCCCTCTTGTAAACCTAAGATTAATTCTCCTAAGTTCTTGTCAGGCTGTATTGGTGGCAGTGGAAAAAATGGGAGGTGAATCAGGAGAAGGCAAGAATGGTGGCCCATTTCAGAACCCTATCAGACATGACAGAGAGATTCCTACTTCCAATGTATACAAACAAATTTATTTTTAATAGTACAGCTTTATTGCAAACTTAGTTTGCTCACTGAAAAATGTTACCCAGTCACTTTTCAGGAAAAGGTCATCAAGGGATATACAAAACTGAAGTCTAAGTGGAGGAAGAGTTGATTTCCTAGGCTGCCTTATAGGAATGCAGGTCCATAATGGCCAATGATTTCAAATGAGAATTATGAACCTGCACAACTCTGATAGCTTTTGAAATTCCCTGACTAAATTAATGCTCAGATCAGGAGCTGGATTCTGTTCTGAGTAACACCAGTACAAACTCACAGTGACCTTCAACCAAAGAATTCTTCTGAATTTCATACCAATTTGAGCAAGCAAAACTTGGCCCTCCACTCCTCTCCCTTGTTCCCACCCTGCATTTGCTAAGAAAGGGAAATGTAATGTAGAGCAATTAAACTCTGAAATTGCTGCAGCTTCATTAGAGAGTTTGATGGGCACAAGAATCATTACAAGACCAAAGTCCTGAAAACAATTTATAGAAATTAACATCCTCTAAAATGACGCAAATACACAAGCAGATTAAAGAATTAACCATTTGGTATACTAGTTCTTCACTCCTTTTCAGCCAGTCATCCAAAACACATTGAAGAAAGTATACGGACACAAGGAAAATCATTTGCAAATCAAACAGTTGTCTCCTCAACAAAGCGTGGGGAACGTAATACAAAAATAAATAAATGCCTTGTCAGATTTGCCTCATTTCACAATACCACTGGGCATTCCTCAATCAGCAGGACAATCACAAGCAGGATTTCATAGGCTTCAATTCAACTTTTTACATGATTTAAAAACATTTAAATGTTACAAACATATTTAAATCACCACTTAAAAAATATTCGGCTTATATTATTAAGATCTATTTTACCAAGTATGAAATAAGGACTTTAAAACAACAAAAGCATGAAAATCATTTTTGTTTCCTCCACCCACATACACTTGTAATTTCATAAAGGACATACACATCATCCATACTCCTTTAAGTTTAAGGAGGACAAACCTTTCAAGAAAAGGGGACAGTATGATTGCTATGATAGTAAGACGACAAGTCCTCTCCCATTTAAATTCTGTTCTTTAGCAAGATGAAAGGAGAGGTTTGGGTCAGAGTTTGATGTGGGCCTCACTGCTAACAAAATGAATTCCTATAGAAACTAAACTTAGTTCAAAGATCCCTTGCTCAAATAATTTATTAGGCCTCCCTATGACATGTGCTTGGTTCTCAGTTTCCCGGATTAGACTAGAATATATGTAGGTAGGATGTTTTACTCTAAGGTGGAAGGAAATCCCTGTTCTACAGTCAGAGACTGAAATGTAGGTTTTTCTATTCTCTCGCATTTGCATCTCAGAAACGAATCAAGAAGAGACTTGCTATACTAATGAAATAGGAGTTAATTTTACAGTCAAAGTATAATAGCAAATCTGAGCCCTATAAAGTCACAAGCAAATTCCTTTTTTCCCTTCCAGTAAAGAGATACATGTAAACACCTCTGGATTTCTGCTGCTGTTATCCCTTGGATTAAAAAAAAATAATAAAAAATTAAAAAAAAATCTAAAAGCCAGTGGACTCCATTCTTTAAGAACTAAAATTACTAGCTAAGAGTCTGAACACTGCAGGTGGGCAGTAAAAGCAAAACTGTCCTGCCAAAAAAAAAAAAAAAAAAGGAATTCTTTATCTACCTACCTTGCTTTTAGCAATTTCTCTTTTTGTTAGCCATGACTGCTGATAGGTACCTGCTAGTTCCTCACACACACTCAGCTTCACATTAAGAGCATCAAGTCCCGTAAGAAACTCAGAAATAATATGGCTCGGGGGGAAAAAAAGCTAACCAACAAAGTCTCAATAGGCAGAAACAATTTGATTGGAACTTACCAAAGGGTCTGAACTAGACTTGTGTGGATGGGCAGAATACCAACTGAATTCTTCCAGATTCAGCTGGAAAATACCTGTCAGCCTGTCAGGCAAGGAGTCTGGGACAAAGCCACACTTGAAAAGGCAAATCATCAATGTTACAAGGCCACAGTAATTCAGCAAGGAAGGGAATTTCTGCACAGGAATCTCCACTACACCATTACTCTATTTCAACATTTCTGGTTTTGTTTTTTTGTTGTTTTTTTTTCCCTGCGCTAACTTTGCATCAGCCTTAAAATTTACAGGCAACCAGTCAATTGTTCCCCTTGCTGCTCAATGAATTAAAAATCATCATCAAACTAAAAGTCCGCATGCAGTAAGAACAGTGACCAGATCTGAAAGGGGACAACTCCCACTTTTTCCACTTCTTCACCAAAAGCAGAAAAAGAGCTGCTGCTCCCTGCACCCCAAACACACACACACACACAGAGGAGGTCAAGACACTATTTTAACAAGCTGTCAAACTCTTCCTTGAACCATGGTCTTGTTTTAGGACTTCAGTGCACTATTCTCAAGTCATTGTGTGCAGCCAAGTTTTCAATGCCAGTTGCTACCTTTGGAAAAAAAAAAAAGACTTCTGCCCACTGGAAAACTTTCTACCAGATGCTAATGGGATGGCAAGCACTGATCCAAACCCTAGGGAACAGTAACATGCATCAGTAATCTGAGGTATCTTCCCACTGCTAGGTCTTACTGCTAAGATCAATTACATCCTGTAACTGTGCTGTATCCTTAAGGAATTACTGGGGAACAGTGAACCTGCCTGCACTAAATGAGCACCGGTGCATAACAAGCACATGTGAACGCTACAGCAAGGTTCACAGAGGGCTAACCCTGGTCAGTACTGAAGCAGGGGTTTTCTTTTTAACCCCCTCATGGGGAAAAAAAAAAAAAAAAAAAGGGAAGAGAGGACAGAAAAAAAAAATAAAGGAAGAAAGGAAAGATAGAAAACACAGGTCCCCCATCTACCTGTACAGAGCCAGGCAGACAAGCTCAGTTGGAGGTGGTGAAGGGCGCAGATGCGTTATTGGTACTGGTAGCGGTGGCACCGGTCACTGCGAAGCCCGTGGGAGGAGCTATGGAGCTGTGGCTGGGCTGCAGGTCCTTGGGGATGCCACTGTGGGAGCTCAGCTGGTGCCCGAAGGCTGCGCTGAACTGAGGGAGCTGTTGTTTAGGGGAGGTGGAGGCCATGAGCTCAGCAGAGGCAGGACCCATGCCACTAAAACTGGTCTGCGGTAACCCCGGAAGCACACTGGAGCTGTTGGGGGTCACAGTGGCGAAGGCAGGCTGTGTGGTCTCTGAGTGCGAGGTGGTAGGTGGTGTGGACAGGGAGGTGGACAGGAGATGTCCATCTGCACCAAGAAGGTTGCTAAACGGAGAGGGGTCCCCAAGATTGACAGGAAGGTTTCCCCAGTGAGTTCTGGGGTTGACCACCCCGCTAAGTGGCACATCCAGCTGAGTTGGGAGCAAGTGCTGTGCCATCATGGGCATCTCTGCTGAGAAGGTAGCTGCCAGGTTATCACCAGAAAAGGATGTGGTGTGAGGGGATGTGATATGGTCACTGTAGGGAGACGGCACATGCTCACTATCATAATGGCTTCCATGGGGTGAGGAGTGTGAATGGTCACTGCTGTATTGCTGTCGTGAGGTGATCAGGTCATCTGCCTTGCTCAGCAGCTGGGCAGGGTGGGGCCTCTGGGAGGCATGGCTGCCATCGTGAAGTCCATGAAACTGTCCTGGGAAGGCTCTCTCCCCAAGGCCACTCTGGCTTATCAGAGTGGCAGAAGTAAGGCCGACGTTGGCTGGGGCTGAGAATTGCCCCTGGATCTGCCCTGCCAGGGGCGTAGGTGGGTTGGACAAAGTAGCAGAGCGGAGCAAGTTCTCATCCAGCTCCAGACCGGAGAAATTATCATGTACTATACGCCCATTCAACAGCTCCCCCAGATCCGTGTTAACCTCTCGACTCAAGGACTGCATTCCTGGAGCTCCAGCACCTGTAGAGAACACCCCTATCCCTCTATCTGACAGCTCCTGAACTGGCACACCATCTGTCTGTGTAAGTACTCCAATGGTACTCAGGCACTCAAGAGAAGTTACAGCCTGTAGGGCCCGTTCCAGTTCTTCAGCCTCTTCTGTTGTCGGAAGGAGATCTCCATTTTTACCTGCAGAAACAGGGACACCAGAAGTTAAGCACTCATCTCAGGTGGCCCCAGCATTCTAAGGATGCAGTGGTACAGAACTGCAGTGTATAAGTTTCCAGAATGGCTTGTGCTATAGAGATCCTTCACCAGTTTTGACTACATAAGCAGTGTAAGAAAAACTAGAAATCAAAACCTTCCTCTTCTGTGGAATTCCTTCTCCCTTCTTCCTCTTCCACTTGTAGTACAAGGTGCCCCCCCGTCTCACTGGATTTAAAGCAAAAATGCTTAAGCAAGATTTTCATCAGTGCTCGATTAACACAAATTGTCTACAAATTCCTTTCTGCTTACTGCATTACAGCCTAAAAATGTATACAATCAGTACAATTTAGGCTAATTTCTACTTAAAAACATACACTGATATCATATCCGGTCAGAAAATGAGCAAGAAATCACATACTCCAATTCCAAGTTGTTCCAATTTCTTTGTTACCTGTGATAGTTACAGAGCCTTAGAATCCAGAAATTCAGGCTGATCAAAAGCTAGTTTCAAAAACGTATTAAAAGATCTTATTTTCACTCTCTTCTCCTTTTATCAAAGACCAATATTAAATGTGATTTCAGCCCCACTCAATGGCAGAAAGATGCCATTACTAAGAATATGCTTGATTAAACTGCAACACTGACAGGCAATAAAAATGCAAAATGAATTATTAAAAAGCTAAACCAATTAGGATTTACAGAGCAGTAATTATAAGAGCAAGCACTGAACTACACACACCAGCCTTCTTAAAGGCTGCTTTACTTCAGAGCTCACAAACAAACAATAGGGCAGACACATTCTGCCTTGTCTAGAAGGTACTGCCTCTCTGGGAAAGGAACCAGCCCCTCAAAATGCCTGTTTCAGAAATACTTGTTTCCTCAATCCACTGACTGTGTTCACACTAAAGGAGAAAAAAATAAAACAGTACCTTCAAAGAAATCAAAATCTTGCAAGTCATCAGGCAGCCGCGGCAGGACATCAGAAAAGTCCTCCTGATTCAATTCCAAGTCATGTGGAATGTCTGTGATTTCATTGGCGATATCATCAGGCAGCTCATCAGCACTCAGCTCTGGGGTGGAGGGGCTCCTGGACAGAAAGAACCATTAGTCTCTGGTGTTCAGCTTTGATTCCTCCAAGCAACAACTATGAATGGACATTTCCCCATATTTTATCCATCAAATTCAGTATTTGCTCACATCTAAAATTACTGACTCTAAGTTGTTGCTTTTTTTTTTTTCCAACAGTCACAATGAGATGTAATTTCTAGCCCTGAAGCATCTCACCGCTCCCAATTCTGATCAGCAGAGCAACATAACACCTTTCTATACTACTCATTTACAACATTCAAGATAGCAGTGAGTAGGGTGGGGCAAGGCCGCCACTAACCGTATATGGGGCATCTCTACTGGCAGTGAGACACTGGCAGGCATGGTGAGGTTCCCTTGGGGCACTGCAGGAGGAATAGGTTTCTGGGGCCGGCGTGGGCCTCGCCTTCTCTTCTTCTTGTGTTTTTTGGTTAGTGCAGGTGGCTTCGTTTTTTTCCTGGGTTTCCTCTGCTGCTGGTGCTGAACTTTACGGGAGCTGTCCCCCCTCAAGAAGTTGTCCTTTGGGAATAAAACAATAGCAGCAGAAGCAAATTAAGAACAAATATTACTTTCTTTGCCTTTCTTTCCCCTCATTACATTCATATGTAATGCAAGAGAGATTGCTAACTTAAACCCAGGCAAGACACAAAAATTAAGTTGTTTCCTCACTCACTGCTCATGGCAAAAAAATCACATACACCAAAGTTTGAGGTATGGTAAATAGAAGAGACTGTACAGTGATATATAACAAAACCATCACAACAAATCCTAACTAAACCTGTGCAAAACTGTAACCTTCAGTAGCATTCCTGTGAGTATTAAAGATAGAATACTGTGGTAAGGCGGTAATAATGGGGACAGAGTCTAGCAGCTGCAGACAGCATGCTCGAGTGCCCACTTCTGTAAAAGAGGGACAGCACTCTAGGACTAGGGATCTGTGAAGAGCGTGGTTGACCAACTACGGCCTCACAACTTTTTAAGAGTAACCCAGCAGCCATTTAAAAAAAAAAGCAAACAGTTTTTAATTCTCAGTTACCATTATGCTGGAAATGGCAAATGATTTTACGTACTGCAGAAGTAAGTAATGAAAGACACAATAAAAACTAGCTGGGAGAGGGGAAAACATCCCATACAAACCTGTTTGTGTAGCAGAAACCATCATTTTTTAACCTAGAAAACTCAGTATTCCACAATTACTAGAGAGTGGGGGACAAAAAACAAGAGAAGCAACAGAGTCCAACAACAGAACAAAACAAAAATGGCAGTTTTATGCCTATTGCCTTGAAGAAAGGGCAAGACAGTAGTGGATGTGCGCATGATCTGAGAAGTTTTGTTCTGGAAGACTGAAGGCATAAAGGGAGAGCAGAGGACATCATCTTTATTTGTGCCTTCTCTCAATGTGTTGTAGGCCACTGCTTTTCCTCTGGGATGCAAAGATCCCTGAAGGGGATTAGAGACAACTACTTTAGTCACTGAAAGGTAAATTAAATAGCAAAATCATCATTATTTTTATGTTTGTAATTGCTATTTACACTTCCTCTAGAAAATGCCTGGGATGCTGTGTAGCGAGGCTGTTTGAGAAGCAGTGCTCTGTCCATACCATAACTCGTAATACATTCAGATCTAAGGGCCAGGAATGAGTCCAAATAAAATGGTCACAGGATCTCTAACAAAGACTTTTTTATTTCTTGATTCAGGAGAGGAGGATATTCTCATGTGCAATTTATTATATCATCAAAAGTATCTAAAAGATCTCTACAGCATACTTTACACTAACAGGGAATGCTTTACCCTCTTAAGAAAATAAAAGGCAACGAGCTCTTAAGTTTGTAAACTCTCTAGTTGTCAAGCAAGAGTTTATCCAATACAAAGAAATAATTACAGTTTTGGCTTAGTACTTACCATTTTTTTGGCATGTTCTTCGCACAGAGGTGTCTGATGTGTAATGTCAAAAACTGGCACAGAGCACTGTTGACCATCTGCAAACTTGGCTGTGCAACTTGAGAAGAGCTGCTGAGAACGGTTCAATAAGATATCTGCGTATTTCTGAATCAGGAATAACACACAAGGAAACGATGGAGAAACGCCCTTTGATTTATCCATCTGGTAAAGATCAGAGCCTTCAACTCTATCTGTCCATAGATGCTATTTTTAATGAGTATCTTAACTTTGTTATTCAAGTTCAAAGCTAGGTAAGGCTCAAACCCAAGTTTTAAAGCAAAAAAACGCATTCATGCAGAATCTCTAATGATTTTATTATATATTGAGATAGTTTTATGGAAGCAGCTATTTCACTAATGAGTTCTTAGCAAAAAGAAGTCTTTTCCTGGATTCTTAATCAATAGATCAATAGTACCAGTTGAAGCAGTGTAGTCAACATGACTATTTCCTTACAGACTAATGACAATCCATACCGAAACATTAAAGAAAGACTATTTCTTAATTGTATCTTTTGAGTTACATTCTTGGCATTTATCTGTACAGTGCAGACAAAGAAGTTTCAAGATCCTTCCTGCTCCTCTGAAAAAAGATGTGTAATCAGACACAAAGGTCAAGTAAATCTAAACGTAAGCTTGCTGATATTTCCTTCAGAAAAATCCCCTGCAGAAGTAAAAACGTTTCTAGTCTTAAAGCAAATCAAACAGGTATTTCATTGCGGTTTTTTTTCAGCAACATTAGAAGTATTCTTTCCATCTTGAATAGCTTTCAGTTTGATTCTACACTCAAGATCATTATGTGTGTTCAAAAAAAATACTAAAATGCTAAAATGCAAAGGAAAGGAAAAAGAACATGGAAAACGTGCAGAAGGCAGTCTGGATTGCAGACTGCTTGTTTTAGGTTTCCACTCAGAAGAAACCGTAGAGGAGACAAAACAGGTAGAAATGCAAAAATTACTATTCTTGACCACTCTATTCTATTCACTCACATACAAAACCACTTAAAATTGAAGTAAAACAAAAAAAAATTCTGTATCACAAGGAAAATCCAAAACACAGCTGACCCAAACAATTGAATAGGTGCTGCCATCTACTACCAACTGGAACAAAGACACACTAGTCTCTTAAAATACCAAAACCAAAACCTCCAATAAAAGAAATTACACCTACAAAAGCTCAAAGTCTTCACCTATAAAAAGACCAAGCCTACAAAATTCCAGGTCAGAGGTCTGCCTGTTTATATTGTTCAGAATTAAACCTCACATCTGAGATGCTCCCTCCTTTCTGTGAGCTTCACGCATAAACTCTTAACATCTTTCCAGATGTTGCTTGAAATTCTCTGCACCGGGAGTTTTTCCTCATTTAGAATTTTGACTTTTTGACTCCATCTCTTCTGTTTCTTTAAACAAAGTAAAAATAACAGATTTCCACCTTCCCAGTCAGTGTGTAAGTCATCCTTTTAAACTATGTGTGAAAACTTGTTTCCGTAAACCTTTCACAAGTTGGTAGTCTACTTCAATCTACCAAGAACTGTATGAAAGCCATGAGGTTGAGGGCCACGTGGTTTGTACCGTGTCATCCATGAGAAATGATCATTTTCATACAGATTTCTTGCACCCATTAGATACAGCTTACAGGAGTAAAGCAATATGACTACGATAGATATCAGTAACAAACCACTTATCTTCATTGTCTACAGACCCCCAAGGAAAATCTAAAAGCAACACAGCTGACGAGACACTAACAAGCAGTTATTTCTTTGTGATGACATCTTTGTTAGTGCAAGAACCTGATGAACAACTCCACAGTGGTAAAGCTTCCATTTCCAAACAGTTAAGAGGATACGCTGAAAACAATGCCTGGTGAATGGAAGGGCCTTGTTAGTGCACGGTTCTCCCTTCGAAGTCCCACTACAGGTTGTTGGTTCTGCATCTCTCTGCCTGGCTTGGCTTGTGCTGAAACAAAAGCATAAAAGAGTTTGGAGCCCAAAACCCAGTCTCAGGTGGTAACTTACCACAACTATTCCATTCATTGTGGCACAGCAGGATGAAATATTATAGATTATGTGTGTGTGTGTGTCATGATCCAGACGGGTGCACATGTACTACCACACTCTGAACAGGGATACAGAATAGATGTCAATGACAGGTGAAGGTATGACTGTAGTAATAGGATCGTTGTTTATTTGATGGGGCCTTAATTGTAATGAGAAGTGCTCTGGTGCTCTTATTATGTAAATATTACTACACCCTGCAACAGAGCCCAGAACAGCAATAGGTGAGTGTCATCACAGGTGATCCTTAAAATGAAGTCAACTTTCAGAATAAGAAGTCTTGGGTATGCCCACAAGGGCAGTCAAGTGCATTTTCAAGCCTGTTCCTAAATCAAAACATGCCGAGCATTCCCAGAGCTTACATGCAAGCATGTGCTCAGACAAACTTAAACTGAGCTCTGGAATGGCAGAGCCTGAGCATGCTCAACATGGGTAAAAGCTCTCCCTTGTCAACGTGCTACAGCCCAATCCACCAGCAGGTGCCCAGAGCTGAGTGCTTCCTCAGCACAGCCTCGGTGCTTTGAGCCTGAGCTGCAAGCAGGCAACCAGACAGCAGCGTGGATGAGTACTGCAAGTGTTACACAGCTCACTTGGTGTTAGCCTGCTCTCAAGGCATTTGTCACCTTCATGTAGATTAAGCTGGAGGTTCCAGGGCTGAATTTCACCTCTGAACACGTTGTTTCCTAGGCTGACAAAAAGCTGTCTGTAGCCTGTTTGCCTTCATCCATTAGTGTCATCAACTGCACTTTGACTGAGCAAAGTTTTAGTTAGTGATATTACCCGTGAAACATTTTGTAAATTAAGTAACTACAGTCTTCTCATTTAACTAGAGCAGTGACAATAGGCATACCTGGCTATGCCAGTCTTCTGAGAACAATTTAATCTTTTGTGTAATAAAAAGCCTCGGTAGCAAAAAAACTCAGTAAGAGTTTGTCAGTTCTGGAAAGGTTTTTGCTGTAGTGGAAGTCTGGAGACGTTTATGTATCTTCATAAACTAGTCTAGATCATAAAGCAGTGTACCTCTACATTATACTTTTGAGCAGCCATTCCAGCATTGCTCCACCTCCCCAGCAATAAACCCTCCTACTGTCAAGAACCACAGCCCACTGCCCAGGAACAAAAGCATCTAATCACCAGAATATACTCTCAGTACCCTGCCTGCCTCTCATGTCAGCCCTCCCGAAACCCACAGTCACACACCCCGTAAAGCAAAACCAGGAAATCAAAGGAAACTGCTGGTACCCAAGACATAACGCCAGGTTTCAGACTTTCTCTGTCTCTGTACACATACAAATCAACCAACTCTCGGAACGCTGAGAGCTGGAGGGATGTTGACATTTTCTAGAAAGAATTCCCACTGAAGGTAACCTTCAGAGCTGTTAGAAGATTTTTGTTGCTGAGTTTCATTTAACGCTAGATTGAGTTAAATCTAAGAAAAAGCATGAACTTAAGTTTGATTTGCTGGGAAGAGAATTAAGAAGCGGTAAAGGCTTTATTGGGGGAGGGGGTAAAAAAGCAGAGAAAAAAAACTGAATTGAATTGAAGCAGTAAACTGCAGACCAAACTAGACACTTTTGGAAGAACAGGCCTTAGCAAAGTGCCAGATATTTGGGGACAGACAAAATACATAGATTCATTAAAAAGAATAAATTTTAGCGGGCCACTAACTTCTCCTAAGGCATTTAGGAAGCCAGCTCCAACTACCTCTGACCAAACAATCCACGTCTTAGAACACAAAGCTGAAAAATGCCTCTTTTAATAGAAAATACTGTATACCATGATTATTTTACCCTGATGACAGCATTTATGTCATGGCTATTCTGCTGTGTGCATGCCTACCAGTTTCAGAGTTCAGCATTTCAGCTTCAGCTGACAGATACCCTGCCCACTCTCGCCTGCCCCAGCCCTGGGTTACTGCAGCCACAGGGAAGCTCTCACCTGGTACGAGCACAGGTCGCTCTCCGGAGTTCCTGGATCAGCTGCCCGGCACGCTCTGGCTCTCTGCTAGCCGCCTGCAGCAAGGCTTTCCGGAGCGTGTGCCGGCATTTCTTCTGACGAGATTCTGCCCGCTCCAGGCGGCAGAGGTGCTTGTATTTCTGCTGAAAGTAAGTGCAAAGTCTGGTCACCCTGGAACTCCTGTCATCCGCATTGTCATCATCGGACCTGGAGGAGAGGAAAAAAAACAAACAAAGAGGTTTTAAGCAATTTCTTTTTTTTTTAAAGGAAGTTTAACATGTCTGTCTAATAAAATTGTTAAGCTGGCCTCCATCTTCTAGCCCCACAGAAATCCAAAGGCTGAAAGCAGGCAGGGATGCTTGAAAAAAGGGTAAGAGCAAGAACCTGTTTGAATTCTAAAGGTACTTACCCTTCTTAGCATGTCATTATTAGAGATTACATCAATTTATCATCAACTCTGACACATTTAAATGTCTGGAGCCTGCTGTTCAAAAAATAAAATCTATACTGTTAACCTTTATTTACTGTAAATGTCTCAGCAAATGAGACAAACTCTTAAATCAAAGTGCAATTAATGGTGAAGACTAGGGTGGGGAGCTACGCAGTGGAAATTTATTGAAGAAAGGTCATGTGGAGAAGATGGTCAAATTCTAACAAGTACCAAAACTGCTGACCTTTTCCAATTCCCCTTATTTTGCCAGGTGGTGTTTTTCCCCCTAAACCAGCTAGCACCGGGCTCTTCACGCTCCCTGCCTCTTGCTCTAGATATACACCAATCCCATGCCCACAGCTGGAACGCACTTACTTCAGTCTTCTTACTGAGAAATGTCCACAATGTGTCCCTTGATTTTTAACATCCAAACTCAACCCTGTAGCTCTCACAGATAAGTCTGGACCAATATCCCAGTTTCATCACAGCCAGCTGCAAGAACAGTGTAGGGTAACACAGGCTTATCTCCCCATAACTGCACCAACTCTGAGAGAGTTTAAAAAAAGGGAGCGAGGGAGAAGTACTGGTGATTATTTTGTAAGGAGATTTTAAGATGGTTGGTGCTGCTCTCCCCTTGCTGCAAGGTTACCCATGCAGGAAAAATGAATGTTTAATTCTGAAGTTATTGAGGGAAACGTCAGACCAGCAATGATCAGGACTGATCTCTATCTCTGTTTACTTAAGAAAGCTTTTCCCCATGTATCTCGGCTTTCTGAATGTCCAGACACTTATCAGCAGGACCACCACAGCCATGTCAATGTACTCAGCTCAATGAAATTAAATAAAAAAATAAAATCACAAAGCGATGAACTCATCCTTGGGATGTGTTAAAACAACGGGGTCCCTGGAGCTACCAAGCGGTCCTACACACCAGGCACCAGTTTGCAGAAGGATGTTTTGCTCCCAGAGCAACAGAGTGAACTGAATCTACGCAAAGCAGATCTTGTTCAGTTTTTCCTTTAGGTTATCCATCATAGAACTGAGGAACTTTTTGCTAACTTCCCCATTTGAGAGAAAATAAATCCAAACAAATGAAATCAATCCCATCTCCTCAGGGCTCTGACAGCAGAGCTTCGTTGGTGATACCAAAGGAACCAACATCCAAACCTGCGCCTGGCAAAGCAGAGCTCAACTGCTGATAGCAGAAGAATGCAAGATACCAGGATATTTACTACATGGAGTAAGATCCAGAAAAGTGAGCAGAACAGCTGTCCCTGAAAGGCAATATGACTAAAGTCCACTTTCTTTTGTGGAAAATCTTATTCCATCCACATGTAGGCTAAATTTAAGAGACTATTCAAAAAAGGCACCCATCATCACAAGGACTGGCCACAGAAACTCCACATGAGCACACACTGCCTGGGTGCAAATACACATTTTTTAGAGTTTTATGTCAAGGCAACCATACTATGTATTCTGCCCATTAAGACAGATAACAGATACATTTCAAGAAACGTAAATTGCAAGCAATTAACCACTGCAATTAAATGCTATGTGGCATATGCAGCTTGTTAAAGGTACTTAATGTATGTAACATTTAAAATATTTTCACAAAGAAAATACACTTGTAAGCGCTCACAGACAAGAATGCCTACTGGAAAAAAAAAACCTGATTAGAAAAAAATAATGATGTGCTTCTTAATACAGATTTTCCTCCTTTTAATTTATTAAAAGAAATCAAACATATGAATGGAATCAGTTACACATAGATAGGTCTGGGGTCTTAAATATTGCTTTACCTGCTCCAGAACAAATTACTTAAACAAAGTTGCATATGCATTAATTTTAAATATGGTTACAGAAGTTAATTTCTTATTAAGAAAAGACTATTCCTTAGGAAAAAAGTCTTTCTTCCTAGGGGAAAGAGTATTTTTCAGTGCAAATGTCTCTAGATTGGAGACCTCGGGCTTGCCTCCCATTGAAATAGACAGAAAAAGTCATAGTATTTTAACACATTTTCAATTGAAATTTATGAGATCACTTTAAAAAACAAGATGAAGACATACGTATAATACATAGAAAAAAGTCATCCTGCAATTAACAAGGGTTTATTTGAAGGCAGTTTCTAAAAAACCTACTCAGAAGTTATTTCCCAGCCAGCTAGATTAACCAAACATATTTATTTACGTGTTCAAAGAGACCCAAAAACAGCAGAATGATACCCTCTTCTTTTCTTTTTCTTTTTTTAAATAAAACCTCGGCAAGTACCAAAACTGAAAGGTACTTTTTACTTTTGTTCCTTTGTAATCAACTTTATCATCTTCTATTTCATCTATTCTCTTCAGCCACATTTCTAACTTCTGAAGTAGAATTTAATGTGTGGCATTTCAATTTTCAAAAGAATTCTGAAAATGCAGGCAAGCCATCTCATAAATCATCCAAAGAGCTTCTTCCCAACCCTTCCCTTTAGGATTGTCGTGTGTAGGCATCAAGGGAATTACCACTGACTTCATGAAGAAAACAAAGGCAGTAAAAAGGGAGAGCAAAAGGGTAGCGTGAGCAGGTGGAGATGGGAAGCCACTCACTTTCTTCCACTCATCTGCTCTGAGAAGCATTTCTGCAGCTGTCTTCAGTGGAGTCAAATGGAAATGGACACACTGTTATGACCGCCTTTGGCTTGCACCGAATTATGTAGCAACCAATGAAGAGACAATCTTGCTGAAATCCAACTTAACTGTCTCTGTGAGTACGTGCTTTCAGGGTCCTAAACTACTCCTCCAAACATATGCTTCTAGATGCCATGCACTGGCATCAAGGGAACATATCAAATAGCAAGTACAACTGTATAACTTTTCCCATAATTCAAACATTCATACTCAACTAATCATCTGTATGGAATATTTTACCTTATTAATTGCATATACAATTAACTTACTATAGGAATGTATCTTCAAGACATATTCTAAACTAACAAAAAAGGCAAAAACAGTGTTTTCAAAGTTAAATGACATTTCTTGTAGAAGCTAGGAGAAATATTTTGAAGGATCTCCCAAAGGAACTGCAATGAAGACTTTGAGAAGTTCAGTCTCGAGTGTATTTAGAAGAAGGTAAAGAAGCAATTTGTTTGAGGGTTATAGTTCATAACGGTGTGCTCAGGCACAAATGAAGAAGAGAGAGAACAGCTTTAATTTGACCAGCTTAACTAGGAAGAAGAGTAAGCAAATTCCCACAGTTTTAGGCATATGCTTTCAGAATCTGATGGCTTTGGAAAAGCATTTCCACTGCTTTTCTGGTAAAATTAACCAAAACTCAGAGCACAGCAAGCTGACCAAATCAGGAGCTATCAGTCTGAACTGCCAGCAAAACAGAATCATTTTGACCAATCAAATCACCCAAATAGCGGTTTGAACTAATTCATCTTCAGCGGCAGACAGACCAGAGTGCAAGAATATCAAAGTAGAACATTCCATGTCAACCTCTACAGAAGGTTGCAGAACAGAAATAAAAGTTTTAGGAGGCTGACAGCGAGTGCATGTGTCAATGTTTATGAATAAACAAAATCAGGAAAATTGCTGAAGAGCAGCCAACACCAGGCAGACTGACTGAAGTACAAAAGTAGCCAGTACTGCCAGTACTATACAAACAAACACGTAACCGTTGTGATCAGTTAAGAAACCGTTTAATTAAAATGCATAAAATGCTAGAATGGATCAGAAAGATGTCAAGAAAAGGTATCAATATGTGAAAAGAAGAGGAAAAATTCAAAGGAAGTTAAGACAAATAGAAGACAAAATACACACAGATGACCTTTAGAAGTTGATGAAAAAAAAAAACATACAGGGATCTATGGAAGAACTAGTTCAAATGTCAAAGAGAGATGAGTGTATGGGAGTCATTTGATAGATATATCTGCTTTGAACATTATGTGTGATTTAAAAGATGAACTGAATGTTGCTTCATGTTCTCCCAGAACACTTTGGTTCAAAGTCACCTTTTATTTAAAACTAATGCTTGTGAAAGTTCACTCTCTGACTGCCAATGCCCTAAAAAAAACATCCTTCCACAGTTGCAAGACCTCTTTCTTCTTAAAAAAATAAAAATCTGTGCCCTGCAATTAAGCTTTGATTCACTAAGGGCTCTCAGTACTTGGTATGTTGCTGCCTGTCCTGATAACAGCTCTGTTGGTGACTGTGCAGACATGCTTCAGAGATGGACAGAAGTTCTGTCAAGTCTCAGAGTTTCCATTTAACAATAAGATGACGCTAAATGTTACTTGACTAGGATATTAAAAGAATAAACAAATGGGAGAGCTGCAGTATCAAGAAATCCATTAACGTATTGAAAGAGAACATCTTTATAGAAACTAGTCAGACCTTCTTGAGACCCAGTTTCCTTTTGTTAACAGTTTCTTTACAGCAACACGCTTGAGATGCTTTGCTTTAGCTTTGCACCTTACAACTTATGTTAATAAGAATGGGTATTATGATATCCTAGTGTAAGTCCAGAATAATGAGATCACTACCAGCCTTTCTGCACCAACCGCTGACACCTGCTCCATTTATCTCTCAGTCACATCCCTTCCACCTTTCAGTGCTCCTCACTATTTGACAAAAGTTTATTCATCACTTCTTAATTACCAGAAGAAATACCATGCCCTTTGAAAAAAAACACATTAAAACAAAATCCTGCACAACTACCATAAGGATTAACAAGTAAAATGCAGCAAGTTTACTAACAAGCTTATTCACAAACAGTAGGGAAGACAAGAAACCAAGAACAACTCCCTTATCTTGGTTACAAGTCAGGAAATCTCTCTATCCAGCAAGATACATAAGTTCAGGAATAAACATCACTAAACCCAACTAAATTTAGGCTAATAAGCTTTAATTCTTTCCTGATGCATCCTTCTGATAGGAGACCGCACAAAGGTGTCCACATTAAGTGAAAGCTGGGGCTGAAGGCAGAAAGCTGTTTAGTAGCTCTGAACAAATGAGTTCAAAAAATCCTTCATTTCAGCAAACCACTTAAGGGTCCGATGACTCCACTGAAAGTAATGCTCAAAATTACATGATTTACTGCATCAAGGGCAGCATGAGCACTGATGAATCATACTCACTCATGTCTTTCGTAGCCGAGGGTTTCTCGGACAGACCACGCGACCTGATAAGGGGAGGTTTGCTCTGAATCCTCCAACTCCTCTCCACTGTCTTCAGACCAATCCAGCCCTAAGGGAATTGAAAACACGAAAGCTGGGTGAAAAGTGGACCCGCCTTCCACAGGTCTCTGATCAACCTATGGCAAAAAAGACAAACGTATAGCACAGCTTGCAAGCATAATTATGTTTCATTAAATATATAACATTCTCAATTAGACTGTAAAGTTACACTAGCAGCTTCATTATAGTGTGCAAACAGCAGGCACTGATTTATTTCAAATTTGAGTTTTCCTTTTAAAATTCTTCCTGGACTCTTTATCCATAAGCGGTGAAAGCAAAGACATCAGCTTTCTTACCTATAGGAAACATTACAGCTCTTCTACCAAGCACGTGGAATCTTCAGAGATGAGGTAACAGTGAAGTCCCTGCCACAAAGAACTGACAGCCTGATAACTTCTAAAGCTATACGACCTAAATAGGCCACTTCCATTTCTGCTTATGTTCTGACCAGTGCTCTGTGCCAAAACACCTGAGAGTGGGAAAACTGTGAGACAGAGCAGCATGGGTAGAGACAGATACACAGCTACACAGGATGTTCCACTGCTCAGTCTTTGTAATTGCCTGCCAAATGCATATACTAGTGGGAAAAAAGAACTATAAGAAATGTAGATACTTGTGCACTTTTCAAAGGAGCATGCTTTTCCTTAACGATAATACAGTAGGTTCAACTCACTGTATGCATCAGCAGCTTCTGTTAGTCAAACTGATGGACTCTGTTATTGGCTTTCCTATTATATCCTCAGGTGGAAAATATTAGCTGGGGCATCTTTTGCAATTTTTCCTACTCTCACCCACATCCAGTAAAATTCTTGCCAATCCCTTGCAGCAGGTGGGACAAAAATCCTGCAGCCACATTTACAAGCCATCGTCATTACTTTTTCATTTCCTCACGTGCTCCTTGAAAATGGCACAGCAGTTTGGACAGAATTAAAGAGCACTTTATTTTTGCCGAAAATACACTAACTAACTCTATCTGAGATGATTCTGAAGTCAGATGCTTTCAGTTTGGGAAACACCTCAGTACTTGGTCACTTACACTCTGAGACAGAGGCACGTGTCATTTGGAACACAATCATCAGGAGCCCCTCTACCATTTAGAACCGACACTTCTGGAAGAAAGATTAGAAACCCTATTTTACAGCAACTTCAGCATCCTGAAAATATTTTCTTGGCTCCTATTTTTTAAGATACGCATATGAACTACATTAAGATAGCTTAACACATTTGAGAAAATGCCAGAATTATACTTGCTATGTTTTTGTTTTTTTTTTACACTCCTGCCTTCCATAAAGTAAGGGAAATACAGCTTCATCAGTGGATAAAGACTGAGCACAATGATACCATGTAACAAATTATTTACCCAAAGTTGAAAAATAAAATCAGAGTTTGGGTTGTTTTCACTTTCAATGGGCAATGAAGAAACAAAGGGATGAAATCTAATCCAGACTCAGCTATACTCACACTAAAGACTGCAGCTATACTAACAACCAATTACATGCTGCTCATAGCACGTACACGTAAAACTGAGTTTCTCTCCTTAAGGATTCTGCACCGCCATCTGTAGTGCTACTTCATCAATAAACACAAATCCTAAAATTTTCTGAACTAGCATAACCAGGCTTTAATATCAAGGCATATTATGAATAAATAACAAATACATTTTCCACTCTGACATGTTTAATATGTCAATTCTGTTAGCTGCCAAATATGAAATGTTCCAAGCATATATACCATTTTCATGTTTATCTTAGTATAGCATTTGCTTAACCCTACATTTGTAGGCCTAATCCATTTTCTACTATGCCTCTTTTTCAGGAAAATGTATTTCTCTGTCCAAACATCACATGAGAACGTAAAACATTAAACACAGAAAGTGATCTTTCTACAGCATCTCAAAACACAGGTCACTTTTTAAGCTATTTGAGTCTGTGACACGTGGAAGTGCCTCTGGAGATGCCATTCTTCTGAAGACCTGCATTATATATAGGATCATCAGACAAGATTTCTAACGAACAATGTCCTTTAGAGAATGTTATGGGATGCTAATTATCTTTGAACAAATAGTCAAGCTATCCCGTGAGTGCCAAAGGGCAGATCTTAACTGCAAATTAAAAAAGGTTAATTGAAACAGCAAAAATTACAGATGCTTGCAATTAAGTAAGATGTTCATATAAGTACTTTCAGATTTATTTGAAGTCTTTAAAAAAAAAAATCATCATAAATGGCATTCCTGCTCTAATATCACACACTGACCTCTGTTCCCCTTCTTCCGATCAGTATTTTACTTGTTAGGAAAGCACAGTCTAAAACTAAGCAGAAAAGCAAGGTAACTTTGGAGCACGAGGGACACGTCAAGGAAAGCTAGGTGTACCTGAGTCTGTATTCATCATCAGACAAATAAGCCATAAGGTCAGCTGCCTTTTTTGAAGCTTCACAGAGCACTACTGCCACAGCAGCAAGTTGGTTATTTTCATTTAAACTTTTGCAAGCAATAACTGATTATCACGGTTTCTAGATAATAAGAAAGGAGGAAACTATTTCATGCAGACAAGTCTCCACCTCTCCAACTACCTTTATAACGGTACTATTTTCCAGGCTGGCGCAACGACACTCTTCGTTTGTTGAGCCAAGTTCTGTACACGACTGGGTCCAGTTCAGAAAAATTCCCTTGTGCTCCAACTCTCCTAGCCAAGTCAACCATAAACTTGGATCTGTACTGAATGATGGACTGAATATCCCAACTTTCACTTGCACTTATTTTGTAACCTGCACTTGTCACATGGTTCAACCTTGTCTAGTCTGCAACGCGCCTTTACTAAACGGGCTGCAAATCCTCTGCACAATACGTATGTCATCAAGCAATGCTTTCTATGCCTCAGCTTGATTTCTCAAATGGTTAATGGTGCACTAATAAGAACGAACAACTAAAGCGCCATAAACCGTATGTAATAGGTCCAGACATCCCTCCATAGAGAGATGAGGCTAACAAAAACACCAAGTGATGACCTAGCGTAGGTTTATTTCATGAGAACGACACATGAAAGCAGGACAGAGGTAGGAGGGCATTCCTGTTTTGTGTTCTGTTTTCAGGATAAGAAAACAACAGGGAAGGCATTTATTATCTACCCACCTAGATGTGGAAACAGATCAGTGTCCAGCTGCTGTTTTCGAGTGCACAGTTTCACCAGTCTCTGTAGCCGGCTCATGCAGGACGAGTGCGGAGAAAAGGCTGTGGCTTTCATTAGGACCCGATCAGTCCTTGGAGGGTCCGTGATGGGAGCCCTAGCAGGTGGCAGGAGAGGCAGAGGTCTCTTGTTAGACAACTGCCGGGCTTGTGCTATAGTGTGTGTGGTGGGTGCCACTCCCTGCATTGGTAGGCTGGTGTTCGGAGGTTGAGGTGACTTGCAGACTATGCCCTGCGGTAGCCCTGTTGGCTTTAACAAAGCTGATGAAGGTGGCAGATGGGAGTGCTGCTGCTGCAGAGGCTGCTGCTGCAAAGGTGCAGGAAGGGGGCTAAAGTGCTCTTGGCGAACTTTTAAAATCTCTGTCTCTCTCTGGCGCTGCCGGTTTTGAGCCAACTTGCTCTGCAACTTTTTCCTCACCGTTGCCCCTTTCTTTAGGTCATCATCCTCCTCGTTGAAAGCAAAGGGGTCTTCTAGTTCTGCCTCCAGGTAGTGGAGAGGAAGCCTAGCCCCAGGAGGGGAGAGGGACATCCCATCCAGTCCATTGGGCATCTTCAAGGCCAGGGTGGGCATCGTCAGACTGAGGGCCATAGTATCCATCTGGTGCCTGACCTTTACCTCCTCTATGGGATCATTCTTTTTCTTCCTCTCCTTTTTCGGTATAAAGCCAAGTACCTGCAGGTGGCTGTTGCAGTACCTATGAAAAGTAAAAGCAGTCAGTTCTTAATTCAGTTCCTGCAAGTAAAACCTGAAGAAAACAGACTTCGCTAAAGGGAAACCTACACACAACATGAGAAATTGGATCAAAACACAGGAGATTTTACACACACTGTAAACAACTCCTTCGAACACAACAGATAATTGTGGTGTTCCCAACCTATAACAGAAACAAACTTTTCCAAGTCACAATTTGAAATCTTAAAAGTATTCATTTCTAATTCGTAGGAGACTCTCACAGTATATTCAAAGTATTTACTTTCTAGTAGGGTAAATAATCAAAACCCAAAGTGAACAAAACAAATGGACTGATAAATAGAAGAGTAAGAACTCAAGCTATTATCTGATCATACAAAACCATTTCAAAAGATCCCAGGAATGAGTACACTGATGAATACTTCCTTCATTTGGTTATTCTTCCGCTGGAAGTAGTTAATGTTTTCATCAATGCACACATCATTGTTATGAATCCCACTGTAGTAGGGAGTGGTTTGTCATGGGGACAATCTCACTGGAGATGCTTGCTGAGAAGGGTCAGTACTTGCAGTTAATGAAAAAAGTAGCTTCATATTTAAGCTCTATTTTAGCAATTTAACATAAATTGGTAACCAGAGGATTAGTGGAGTACTCTTCAAATAAAAAGCTAGTTTAAAAGAAAATCTGTGTTTTCTGAAGACGTTTACACAACGCCAAGAATATATATACATACAGATTTCAAGTTCTTCTAATATAAAAGAGTTACAATCTACAGGTGCAGATAGGTGCATACTAAGAAGTAAACAATTAATTCGTCTGTTTAAAATAAGCAGGCGATAGAGATACAGGAATCACAATCCCACATTTTCCTGCTTTTATAAAGGCAGACTTCCTGCCTCTGCAGAATGCCCCAGCACATGAAGCTTCTGCCCTTTGCAGATCCCATCTACAACTTGCAGCTTACAGAAGAAAACAAAGACATGATGAAAGAGTGATGTCTATGTATTTATGGACAAGATAAGGAAATATCCATGAAAGTATTCTTTAAAATCTTATCAGTATGATAGAGTAGAACCGAGCATCCTGTGTTGTAAGGGACGTAACCCGAGAAAATTAAGTTTTGTGGAACAAAAAAATAAAAATGAAATGACTCGTGGTCTTTATGAAGAAAAAAAAGTAACAAAAAAGGCCAAATCAACTCCCACATGGTTGAACACTTCAGTTTAGTGGCTTTCAATTTGTCGTCCTGTCCCTAAAGAAGCAATATGTGAATGTTTTCTGAATGGTTCATAAAAGGCATAAATCTAAATTACTGTATGTCCTTTAACAACCTCCATATAGCTAATGCCTTGAAGGGTCCACACCCACAAGGATTTACAAATCAAAAAAAGGCTGAAAAGCATTGCTACATATTACTGTCCAAATAATTTCTTTATTACATTAAGTCCAAAGTAATAAATAAATGAGACAAGCTGAAGTCCTTATTGGAACAGACTACAATACTATAAATTCATACTGAGATGCACTTCTAAAAATTAAATTCTATAATGAGGACTCAGCAAAGTTTCCCTTAAAGTCAATAGCACTATTCACGTAATTAAAATTAAGCACTTTCTTAGCATTTTGTTTGAACAAGACTGAGATAAGTTAGAACAGCACTTTTAGTATGACAGAATAAAAATCACAAACAGACAAGACAAGCACAATGGATTTTTCTTCCCTTAATACCATAAAAATGAGAGTTTTGCTCAGTTTGAATGTTTCCCTTGTACTGTTCAGAACTTATATTGCCATCTTGTGCTCATGCAGGAGCAAGGAGGTAAAACTGGAAACAAGAGAAAGCCAAACACAGAAAAAGGAAATAAACCTATGGAAAGGTAGTTGGCTTCTCTCTGAGTTCCAGGCTGCTAAGTGTTTAGCTTGCTTGTTTAACTCTAACTCTGTTCTCTGTTTTACACAACCGAGAATAAAGCTTTGGTTCTTACAAATGACCACGCTTCATCAGCAAAAGCCAGTAGTATCTTACACAGGCACCTCCTCTGGACACAAACCTACAGCTGCCAGGCTACATCACAAAAACACAGATCACATGCAGGTGGGTGTGCACAGGGACCTCCCTCCCTGCAGGCTCCAGGACAGCTTGGTAGCCAGCCCTGTCCCAGACTGGCCCCGTGCTGCAGAGGAGGGTGCAGGCAGTAAGCGGCTCTGCTGGAACCAGCCAAGCCGAGCCAGAGGTTCTTAAGATCAGAGACAAGGGCAGGGAAGCAGCTCTTGCTCCACTGAGGCAGGCTACTGGGAGGACGGGACTAGCGCCTGTTAGCAGCACCATGCCTTTTGCACGGCCCTGAGCACGATGCTGGGAGGGTCAAGCTGGCCCTGCACGCAGCCAGTGCTGGCGTGCCTGTCTCAGTGGCACAGCTTGTCATTTCCAAAACCTTCTGAGTTATTCTCAGCTTGCAGCATCATGCTGAGTACCTAATATAGTTTCTTCCCCCTTCCTTATTCAGCACTAAAGGCACTTATTCCGGTGCAGGTGAGGTCAAATGCAGTCAACATACGTGGTAAGAGCGGTGGGTTGATATCTATTAAAGCTACCACAATGCACCACTCACAAAGGTGACGGGCTGTGAAAGCTTTAGCCAGATAGCTTCCCACATCGTGGGAAAGGCAGGAACCCAGAAAACCAGGTTTTCTACCAACACCTGCATCCTGCTTCCCAGTACCTCCCAGGTTTGTATTCGGTTCAGTCACTTATTTAAAGGAAGATCTAACTAAACTGGAAAGTAGCTTGCACATTATTTATAGGGTCTGTTGAAAGAAGAAAATTAACAGATAAAACAGTATTTAAGCTAGCTACATTGTAATAATTATATACTTAAAAATATAAATAAACTGAGCATCATAATCTGTGTGTGTATTTGGACAACAAAGAACGAGGAGACGTATTGAAGAGGAAGTACAGGTGCACTGTCCATGTCTGTATCGTCCACTTATTTCTTTAAAAAAAACAAGATAGAGAATAGAGAAACTAGACTTCAGTTGAGGCAATGAAGTCATGCGCTATAAATAGCTTTAATTTCTAGAATGTTAATGGTTAATAAGAAATTTAATAATATAACAGCATATTAAACATCCTTGTGGCTGACGCCAACTCATTTGTCAGGGGTTAAGGGATAATTATTTTTAATTATCTGTGGACAGAGATGAGGTTTTGGCATATAATGCGTGCAACCTGTTAAGACATTCTATTTTTTAGAATCTTTAAAAATATATAAGAACGTAGCTGTCAAAGTATCATACAGCCTGCTTCTGATCACGTACGTGTCTCAAACTGACAAAATGACCATCTGACAGTAATTTCATACACAGAAGATTAAAAGCTATGAGCAGAAAACTCAGACATAGCAAACATCTTTATATTGAATAGAGTGTGAAAGAAGTCTCTTAAGATACAGATACAGGTTTGCCTGCCAAAAAAAACACTGTTTAGAGCAGGCACAATCTTATCACTAGCATTCATCAAATCTTATTGTTAAAGCTAAACTCCACCCTGAGAAGCAGTCTTTTAAAATATTCTTTCCAACGATCACATCCTCTCATTTGAAATTGAAAGTTTATTTTCTCCTTCAGACACCTGCCGTCCTCTTCAAGCTCTGTAATGTGACACTCGACATGCAGTCAAATTATTCTAATATAACATACACCAGATGTCATGACCACACTTCACTTTAACTTGAGAAAAATCAAAAAAGAACAAAGTGTGAACTCAGTTCAAGGTGTAAAGAAAAATCTCAAATTCCATGGGAACATATGAGACCTAAAAAGTGTCATTAAGTAGTATTATTTCTATTGTTTTTGAGTGTGATCCTGCTAAGAGGCAACTCGGTCTCAGTTGGCTCTTGCATCTGAAATTACAGCATATCATTTGCTCAAACAATTTCTATGACCATTTTTGTGAGCTTATTTCAAAGAGCCTCTATTGTACAGCAGCAAAGAAACAGTCACCGACTGTCAAACTGCAGCTTAAAGTTATTCATCTTGTGCCATTTGAGCATTTGCCCTACAGCTTTTGACAAACATTCGTGTTTTTTTCTCACTTCATCAGTCTCCTCAAGTGAAATGGCAGGTGAAGTGCAAGTTAATTTAGAGCACAGTCCAACTGTTGTTTCAGACAAGAGAGGGAGCTGTGAGCCAAGGAGGAAGTTATATGTAGGGCACAGTGGGAACACTGCTAATAACGCAAAAGGTTAGTGAATGGCAGCTAATAATGTGAAAGGTCAAGGAAGAGTGGTTTGATTCTTTTTTGGCATATTTTGTTTATATTTTAGGTTTAAAAAATTATTTCTAACAGAATAAGCCCCAGGTAGTTAACACACACATTAATTAAATACTGTGGTACTGGCAAAACCTAGAGCAATGAGTGAAAAATTAAAGTCACAGACACCTTGCAGATAGGATCAGACAAATTCTGCCATTTCACCCCAAGCAGCACCAGTGAGACGTGTGTTCAAAAAGTCTTCAAGAGCAAGGAAAAATGCCCTTGTGGTTACAGTACAAGCTGCAATTCAGGAAGCCTGGTTTGAATTCCCAGCTCTCCAACAACTTCAAGCACTATCTCTTGCAAGCCATTTCATATTGGGCACCTCAGGCATCTTCATTTGGGCAGGGATGGGGAGAGAAAGGGAGGAAGCAGAGAAGAAAGTGAGCAAACAGCACTTTCCCAGCTGACTGATCTGTTACCAAGTAATACATGTTTTGTTCCAGTAATACACCACAACAGATCAGCAGTAAAGCAAGAATACAGAGCTGCAGTTCTGCGTTTGCCCCTATGCGTCACTGCTCCCTAAGCCCAGAAGGTATGCATTTTCAGTTGCTTGTCCTGAAAAAGTAGATAGAAGCATGCTTTTGCCACAGTTGGCCAAATAAGCACGCCCTTTTAAGAGTGCAGACTATGAGTGACAAAGCAAACTAATCAGAACGGCAGATACTGCACAGCAAATTTGATCCACACTTTATAGTGAATTTGAGCAAAGCAAAAAACCCTCCTGAAAACTTCCTTGGGAGTGAGTTACTGCCCTTTTTGAACACTTGACTCCCACAAAAAACAAAATAAAGTTTACTGGTCTTACAACAAAACCCTCAAAGAAACATCCTGGAATTCAATTCACTCAGGCCCAGTTCCTCCCTCATCCTGAAACCAGGCAATATCTTAAAAAGAAATTCACGCCTACATCCCAGCCAGTTCCCGTGTCGCAGGTGGGCAACCACAACTCACCTACGGTCCTCAGATTTGGGGATGGGGTTGGTGCAGCGTTGGCTGTTATACTTGGCCACATATTCACATTGCTTGAAGGGGGCAGTCTTGTCCTCCAGAACGTGTCTGATACAGAAGGCGTAGCCGTTAAGTCGCCTCTGCTTGCACAGTTTGGGGCTATACGAGCACAAGGGCTTATTGTCAACCTCAGAGAAGTGTATGTGTTTGCCTTCATACATCACGTGACTCTATTCCTTGTGAACATCAGCTGAAAAAGCCAAAATATTAAGATAAATCACATAAGGAAAAAAATGCATTCAGTTCTAGATTGTGTATTTCAGTTTAATGCTAAAGAGAGACCCAAAACAATACCTGATTTTAAATCTTCTGTACCATATCAATGTTAAGAGAGAGCCCCAAGGACACCGCTATCCTGGAATGATGACGAATCAAGACGATGTGGATTGTCTAAGGAAAACATCAAAAAGGTCAAAGTCAGACAGAATAAAATAGATAGGATCATACTGCTTAATAAGTAAGTGGCCAGATGTGGCCATTTAACCTGTGGTTCAGCTGGCATCCAATAAGCCAAACCCACTAGCACAACTGTTTTCAACTATCAGTCACAGAGCTTTGGGAATCATAAAAGGAAAAAATGTTGACTGTCACCATGCTTAAACCTGCTAAACAAAACTCCACTCGTATACCACAAAATGATCAGAAGCTACAAGTTGGGAAAGGTTAAGCAACAAATCAGATCTCCTTCTTTCAGGAATCAAGCTGAAAGCTGATGTAACATTAACTCATTTGATTGCAGAACGGTTCTCCTTCAAGAATCTTTGCTTACGAAAATGCTTGGGACTATCCTCGCTCTACCAAATATTAATTTTCACAGGCAGCATAGGAAAGCCTTTCATCATTGTAAGATGTCTTTATCACACCTGGTAAACTGTCTGGCGATACTGTAGCTGCCCACTGCTTTTGCAAACAGAAGTTTTAGGCGAGTGCTGGCATTAACAATGCCAGAGACAGTACTCCCATTGAACCCAAGAGGGCTGAAATGCCATTTTGGCAGGAGACTGCTTTCTTCCCTGCTCCCCAAAACAGTCTCCAACAGTGCAACACAATAACAAAGCTATGAAAGCTTTCAGTACTTTTTCATTTCCCACCACTACCCAGTCTTCAGCAATCATCTTTCTTAAAACATGCACAAACAAAACCAAAGCAGCATCAAGTGAAAACTAACAGTGCACACAACCTGCAGCTCCCTGCTGCACCCAGCTCAGCCTGCCAAAGGCAGCTGGGGTTTGGGAAGGCCATCCTGAACCACAGGATGCATACGCAGTGTTTTCAGTACTCAGATTCAGGTGCGTTATACACCAAGCAAAGGAATGCACATAGAGGTGATATCCAGGAAGTATGCAGTAAATGAGAGACGTGTGACAACTGCACAGATTACCAACTTGACCAACTTATTTTTAAGGCACCACATGGCAAGGAAAAGATGGCAAGGAGGGAGGGGAGGCTCTGGCCTCTGCAAGGAAGGTATTTCCTCCCTGGGGAAGCCATCTCTCATCGCTGCAGAAAAGCACCTTGAGAAGACGGCAATACCATGGCAGCTGGGAATCTTAAAGTCACTGGCAGAACTAAACACTCTACCATACTTCCAGCAGCAAACTGCATAAGGCAGACATTTCCATTAGCTGTAGGAGCAGGACACAAGGTAGCACTGAAAATTAAAAAAATACAGCTATTTAAATAGTGTTGTAAGTGCACATGCAGCACGCAGAATGGAGATCTGCTATAAAACATGGTCCAAATATCAGCAACTCGATCAAACATTTGTCAGTAAGGAGGACTGTCCCATGTTTCCTCTCCATGCACAGTCCCCTTTCCAGCCACACAGGCCAGCAGCACCTTGGGGGCAGCCCTGGCACTTCACTTACAAACAATGAGAGCAAGAGCACAGACATCAAATCTGCTTCCCACTGCCTTCCCCTCAATGCAGGGCAGCACAGGAAGGTGCACACTCCATATATCTGAAACTGATCACTGAAGTGTGACCCTTCACAACGCATTCATCCTCAAAGCAACAACGTGAAAGGAAATCCCATGATGCCGTGCCTAAGTAGTAGCGAGGTGACCAGGGCTCAGGTCCCACATGCATGACAGAAAGCCTCCTCCATTACTGGGGTAGCAAAAGTAATTAAATGAGTCTAAACTAATTGTATTTCTTACACAGAACGAAGCTGACAAAGTCTTTTGCCCCAGAGTTTACTGCTCTCCACAGGGACCCAAAGCCTGCACTGGTGCCACAGGCTTAGCGTCCTGCATCAGGTGGGCAAAGACAAAGGACTGGACAGAACACGTCCATCTTGCAAGGATGGGGTGACCCACATGCTGCTATTTCTTTCCACCATGTTTTCTACCACCTCTTAAGCTGCTGCTATCGTGCTCTGCAGAGTTTTGGACTAACAGGTGACCTCCTTCTCCTTTGCACAATGCAGCCACATTTCTTGTCCGAAGGTTATCAAGCAGCAGAGCAAAGAGAGTTTTTCAGAGCGGTTCCAAAGTAAACAACACAAAACACGTATCTGGGTTCCTCAGTTAAGTTTTGGGAAGGAAAATGCTCCACAGTTCCCAACCACTGTAATTGTGGATTTATTCCTGTGCCCCCTGTCTTATTTTTGGACTTAACTCATAATTAAGTCTTATTTTTGCACTTATATTTGCAACGCAACCATGTTGAGGCAGGCACGGCATTTTCCATCCCACTTGTCTGAAAGATACAGGTCACAAGCACCATGCCATATGAAACACTGAAGCTGGGATAGCAGCAGTAATCCTCAGGGAAACCCCTGAGCTCGCACATGTATTTTGAGATCTATATTTACACCAAGAGAAGCTCAGAGAAATACAACCAAGCTCAAAATCCTGCTAGGAACCGATCAGTACAACCACACAGTAACGAATAAAAAGAAAGCTAATGCACCCAGCAGCCAGCGTTACACGGGGAAACTACAGCAACCCTCGCAAACTGCGATATACGTGTGATGGGCAGACTGCTACACAGACCCCAGAAAGACAGCGGCACTGCATGGACATGCTGACCCCACACCAGCCCTACAATGAGCCTTTTCTTTTCGTTCTGTGCCACATACAGGCGCTCAAGAACCGGGGAGATGTGGCACTGAGGGCCATGGTTAGTGGGCATGGTGGGGCAGGCTGGCGCTGGACAAGATGATCTTAGAGGTCTTTTCCAACCTTAATGATTCTATATATAAAACAAAGACTTCTTAATTTATCAATTCTGATTTCATCTGTTGTAGCATTTTCTTTAAAGGAAATAAGAGTTGTTAGCAGAGCTTTCTGCTGTGACACAGAAAGCAGCACAAGCACAGCACAGGCACATGCTACTTAACTGAAGAGAACTGAAACTACACTTAGCTAAACAGTGGGTGGGGAAAAAATATTTTTGTCCCACAGAATTCAGCAGAGATGACGGAAACATGGACTTCCCGTGGAAAATCAAATGCTTGAGCAGCTGTACTTTGCCACACAACTATCGGGGTACAAAACCTTTTGGAAGATGTTCTGGGGTCCGCAATTATACTCCACATTGAAGCTGTAGAGAGGTTCCAAACAAATTTAATTTAAGCCAGCATGTCCTTAGACTGGCTTTAACCACAACCCACAAATGAATGAAAAACCAGTGACTACTACTGGAGGAACTTATATTTTCCTTAAACAACTGCTTCTTAAGTATAAGATTTTGAGAGTAAGAACAGAAGAACTCAGAAATCTGTCATTGCCAAATGACATAGGACATGACTGAGGTTTTAAAAACCTAATGGTTGGGGATAAGTGACTACAGAATGGTCAAGTGACAAGTCACACAATGTTAGAACTAGAGGCACCTGGGGTAGTTAGTATGAGGTTGACTCAAAACACAGGAAAGAAGTACTTCTCTATATTGCTGCTGCTGCTCACAGGTAGTGAGCTGGTGGAACTCGCTGTCACAGGAGCTGCAGGAGCATGCAGCATCATTGGGTTCTGAAGGGCAACAGAAAAATTTATAGACAGTGTAGCCACTGATACTAAAAGTAGGCAGTGATGTACCTGCTAGCACGCCCAACTTAATAAACATGGACACCGGAGGAGCAAAAGAAGAAAACACTAAAAGAAATTGGGCTTTCATACTCTGCCTCAACAGCATCAGTTGTTCCCGCTGTCCAAGACAGAACAGCGGGTAGGCTCAACCCCTGAGCTTACCCAGGAGGGTACTCCTGACGTTCTTACAAGCTTGCCACTAACATCTGTCATTTGATAACATATTCATGTTTTACACCTGAGCAGACGACTGGAAGAAAATCACCTCCCTCTGGTAAAAGCCCTGTCTGGGCATGCAAAGAGGAACAAACTGCGTGTCCCAGCAAGGCTTTCGCGCGAGGACAGGCAGGATGCACAGCAAAGCCACACTCTGACAGAACTACTACACAGAGCTACCCGTCCTGCTGGCTGCAGCCACCAGTGGTCCGTACAGCAACAGAGGGTGGTTTGCAAAGTGGCTATGAAAAGACAAATGAGACTTAAATATACACATGCACACACCTGCGCAGCTGCCAGTGCCTGCTGCCAGGCATAGGAGGAAGCCAACTCTCAGACACTTTCAGTGCTTACAAGCATAATGGGTTCCCCCGCAGTGTGCATCGGCTCCAAGGGAACATACCTCTTCCAGTACAGTTAAACGTTCCTTCAGAGAGGTCAGAAAACAGCCAGTCTTGGGGAAACCTCTGCGAGATCATACTGAGTACCAGCATCGCGTCATACAGAAATTGGTACCTGGCATCACCTGTGTTCTACAGAGAAGTTAATGGCTCGGTCACTATTACCAAAGCCAAAGTACTACAGCCCCAAACCCAGTCAGCAATCCTGAGAAAACACTGCACAGAAAACATCAGAACATTTTAAACCACATGGGGTTAGATCTACTGTCAAATGTACGCTCAGAATATGACATTCAACCTAAGTGAGACCAAATTTAGGCAACGGAAACCCTAAATGCATTGTAAATTGCAATGAAATTATATGCCAATGGTTAAATGATGTATAATTAAGAGGACTGAGCTCGGAGGTTCACACATTGCATCCAAATAAGATCTCTTTAATTGTGACTTTTAACTGTGTTCTTTGAATTCTTAATACCAGCGCAGACTTAATACTGTATTGCTTGGTGTGTTCATGACATCTCACAAGGAAGGTGCAATCATCTACATATGCCCCAAACCATCACCTTGGGGCCAGAAAGCAGAACTCTGATCTCCACAAACCTCAGATTTTCCACGAACAGCATAAATAGCAGTTCTGCTGATTCCTTGACCTGACCAAGAGAGGATTCCCTGTGCTCCCACCGCCTGATCCTTTTTGCTGAGACTGACAATAAACACATGCACCTTAACGTGCTTTTGGCAACTTGGAATTTAATCCACTCAGAGTGGAACAGAGGCCATAAAAGTCATTACAAAAAGACACACATTTAAAACTACCTTACCATAAAACTGTCCAGTCAGTACTAGTAAAACGTGTATTATTAGAAAGAAGGATGCCCCCTCCCTGGAAGCATTCAAGGCTAGGCTGGATGGGGCTTTGAGCAACCTGGTCTAGAGGGAGGTGTCCCTGCCTATAGCAGGGGAGTTGAAACTAGATGCTCTTAAAGGTCTCTTCCCATCCAAACCATTATATGACTCTATGACTCCATTTCTTCCCATTTCATACCAAGAGACGATTACCTCTCGGGGAAGTACTCTGTTTTATCAAAAGAAGCTGTACCACATCTAATTGTGGTCACCACTGACACCACAGAGTTGTAACTTCTGTCTCCGTTCTATGATTTAACTCCAACTTTGGCTTACTTCTAGTCATCTAATGATGACGAGGCACCAAACCAAGCCTGCTTTAATTCCAGAAAGAGTCCAGTCAGTAAAAGCACGCAAATCAAGACAGAACACTGGGAGGTAACCAAAGTCAGCTACAGGAGTTCCCGTCGGGAACAACTCTATTAACTAGAGCACAGTCTTTGCTCAAGAAGACCTCTGAAGAGCCCACACAAGTGACGAAGGCACTGCACACACATGCAAGAACTGGGATGAACCTACCCCCAAGATGGAGGCACTGAGCATGCTAGACCTTACTGGACATTCTTAGTTCCCACCTGGAATCATATTTTGGACTAGTTTTCACATGTGGAAATCTACCCAGGAAGTCAGAAGCAGCAACATTGTCCTCATTCTGCCTTTTTAGAAAGCTCATTACTTCAACTCTGCAAAAAGGCAATATATATTGCATAAAGGTGTCCAACATATAAACGAAAAAGCAGAGGTATGTTATAAGCAACACTGACAATATGAATTACTCTTCATGATACAACACAACAAATACATAACTAAATTTCAGTATTACTCCTAATAATAACCAAACAACATACAGACTTGTAACAAGTTCCAGTCAACAACAGACAACATAACTAAGGAGAGGGGAAAAAATACTTGCTGTTTCAAAACTGTGCAAGTTGCTGGTTTTGTTTTCTTACACAAAATAAACTTCAGTAGCAATGGTAGAAACTTCACAGGATTTCAAGGAGGAAAGATGGTCAGTAATAAGACTTGTTACTGAAATTTATAGATTTCAATGTAACATTTCCTAAATAGAGCTATTCCTCATCTGTGGCTCCAGACTGGTTCCCTATCTCGGAAGGCTTTTGAACAAGGATTGCTCTATCTGACCCAGTCCAAGGCCCCTGTCCTGCAATCACATCCACACAACAGGATCCTCATGCTTGCACAGAAGCACACTTATTTCAACATGGCTATAAACAAACCCAGGGACTGCCAGGGCGACGGGCTGCAGAAAGAAGGTCTTCAGACACAGTAATAAATGGGACATTTAAGGAATTGCAACATTGCAAAAACGCAAACTAAAATGTTATCTCAAAATATCTAAACCATGATCCAGAAAGAAAGCACAGACTAAAATATAACCACACCATACCTTATATCTGCACTTGCATTTACAAAAAAAAAAAACAAAAAACCTAAGTCCCAGTCCATATTTATCCAAATAGCAGCTAACTTGCACTTGCATATGAGGTTAAACAAAATACTTCTGCCTTATTTTTAGTCCCAGTGGTGCACAGACAAACAAACTTATTTTCACACAATACAGGAATATCATTCTTGCTTCAGTAGGAATACTCAGTAAGTAAAATAAAGCAGCAGAGCTCCTCACAGAGCTGCCTTTTAGCAGTTATAAGCGATCAAAGTTTCCATGTGGCATTACAATGAATTTCTGCCTCCTGAGGATCTGCCACACTGCGAGAACATGGTACATGCAACTCCGTAGGACAAGGCCCTACATACAGCTCATTCATTCATCATGAAAGTACTCAAACATCAAAATTACACCTACTAAGTAAACTCGGGGTTGCTTTCTGTGGACAATTTAGCCTTACAATTAATAAAATCTGCCTTATGCATGTATATAATGCAAACAAACATACTAGGCTGAAGATGGCTGCAACAATGTCACTAGGCTGCAAGTGACAGCTTTGCAGGCAACACTTGTGCTGGGATTTACCCATTAGCAGCAGTACCCAGTCAGTACAGTCTGAGAGTGGCACTGCTGGTACAAACAGTGCCCAGAGGACAGGACGCTCAGCTGGAAGGGAACGATGTGTTGTCCTAAATCTGCCAATTTTAAGTATACCAATCCTTAAAAATTGAGAGCAGCCTTAAAATAAACCCTCATATGTTGTTAAGTAACAAAGTTAGAACTAACTGTAGATCTACACATTTTAATCAGATGGTGTAATATAAAGCTGTAAGTTGTTACTGTTATTCTCAAAATTTATTCAAGGTTACTTGTACAAAACAATTAGCCCTCTGAGCTAAAAGGCATTTTAAAGGAACATTTGAACAAAAGTACGCATCTCCAGCATGAGAAACCAGAGCTGGTTCACCTGTGTGGGGTGAAGTGTGTTGGCTGGCTCTCCAGTAGGCTCACTTCACAACTACAGACGTTCCCTTCCCTGAAAAAAAGCATCCTTTCATTTTCCGCTCCTGGCAGCAGCGCCTCAGAGGCAACCAATGCCCCACATTTGTCCTGACTACAGCCCACACTGTGTCCATCTCCACGGCTGAGGATGTGGGACAGGGCTGGAGGCCACACTCAAACGAGCCCCGGTTGGAATGGGACCTCGAGGGGGGGTCCCTTTCCTGGGCTGCGGGGTCAGGAGAACTGCCCCAGCTCAGTGGTGCTGAGGGGGCACCGCCCCCCCGGTCAGGGGGTGCCGGAGCAGGGCAGGCACTGCAGCACATGGTAGGGCACAAGGGTGAGGCCTTTGCCCCCCGCCCTGACCTCCGGTTTTGGGCTACGTCCCCCCACGCGGGGGCAGCTTATGGGGAGCCCTAACAGCCTTCCCACTACCGTCCAAAAGAAACCCCCGTTCCCACCCAAAAAGTTGGGAGGCGAAATAACCCAAACGAGCACGCAAGGACCGGGATGGGTGGGGGTGCAACCGCGGCGTGGGGGGGGGGAGAGGGGGGGGGGACCGCGGCCGCGTCCCGGGCGCCCCCGCCCCATCCCCAAGGCCGCCGAGGCGGGGCGGGCGCGACGAAGAGTGGGGTGAGCGCCCTAAAAACGCCACGAAACTTTCCAGGCCGCGGTCCCGCGCGCCCCGCGGGACCGGCACCGCCTCCGCAGCCGCGGCCCCGGACCGGACCGGACCGGGCCGGGGGAAGGGGCGCCCCCACCCCCGGCACCACCGCCGCTCATTAAAAGTCATTTCAGGAAATTAATGCCGTCCCCGGCACCCCCCGGTCCGCGCTCCCACCCACCCCCCCCCGCCCCGCCGCGATGTGGGGGGTGGAAGCGGCCCCGCCGCCGCGCCCCGCCGCCTTCCCCCTGCCCGCAAGGCTCCGGCTCCGGCGGCGGCGGGGCTCAGCCCGCTGTGGGCCCGGGGCCCGGCGCGGGGGGCCCGGCGGGGCGGGGAGCGGAGCGGGCAGGCCGCGCCGCGCTGAGGCCTAGCGCCCCCCCCCCCCCGTTCTCCCCCCACCGCCCTTCACCTCCCGGGCAAAGGCTCCGCAGCGCCGCGCCCCGACCCTCCCGCTGAGCCCCGGCGACCGTCTCACCCCCCTCCGGGGCTCCTCTCGGCGCCCAAAAGCCGCGAAACGCCCCCCGGCTCCCCTCACCCCCCGCTGCGGCCTACACCGCCCCGGCCGATCCCCGGCCTCGCGTAACCCGCCTCTCCGCCCGCCCTGCACCCTTCGCACCGCCTGCCGCGCTACGCGAGCCCGGGGATGCAGGCCGGGCCTGGCTTACCTTTCCAGCTGCTTTTTTTTTCTCCTCTCTCTCCTCTCCCCCCTTTCCCTCTGTTGGGCTGACAGATCAGAGTTTCCTCCCCAGCAGAGGGACTGGGAATGGGCTCGGGCTCTGTGCTGAGGAGCTGCTGCCCCCCTGGCTCTGAGGAGATCCTGCTTTTTGTGGGAAGGAAGCTTTGGGGGCTCTTTATTATTTTAAAACTACAAAGTGCTCAGAGGGTAGGTGATTATTAAGGGGAATCCCTGAATATATTCTCCAGCAAAGAAGGCAGGGCTGCTGGGGCTGCTCAAGAAGAGAGCCAGCAGCCTCCTACAGCACCACTACAGGCACCGAGAGGACATAACATCACAGAGCGGCTCCTCTGCCCTCCAAAACAACAACTTTCCTACCATCTTGGAGGTAGAAGAGGGAGAGAGGGAGGGGGAAAAAAGTACAGAAGGTTTTTATAAAGTGTGGATTTGGGGGAGGGAGCCAAATGGACAAAAGCAATTTTTTTTATTCATGTATATGACTTATTATTTTAAATAAAAATAAAATACAAAGGTATGTGACTGAATAAATAATTTTATTTATATCAAGTTAAGATCAGCTTTCTGAGATGGGGGGGGGAAGAGGATGTAGGGTCAATTTTTTTTTTTTTGAAATTTTTTTTTTTTTAAATAAGAATGTGTATTTTTTCATATAATTTAGAAACGTGGCTACTTTTTATTGTTTTGTGATAGTTCTAAAAATTAATATGCAATTGTGAAAGTTGGTATAACTTTTTGTGGTGCCGCTACTGCCAGTAGAGCAACTGCGATTGATGCGGGATGGTTTGGCAGATCTGTATCATTACATCCTCTCTCTCAAGGCATTGTAAATAAAACTGAATGTACAGGTAAGAAAAGCTTTTTTTTTTTTTTTAATTTATATGTATAAATATAGATCTATCTATGGAGTAGGAATGCCTTATAGAGAAGCCATGGGAGATTTAATGTGAGTGGAACCTGAGATAGAAATCTGTAAAATTCTGCTAATCTGTCATAAATTTGGCATCATCTGCCCCTCAGGAGGGGATGTGAAAAATAAAGCTCATAGAGGAAATTTGGAGGTAACAGATTAGTTTTTGTTTTTAGTATTTCCAAAGCGTATTGCAGCCTTTTAAAAATCTGTTTGAGTTCTTTCTAAGTTGCTGTTTTGATTTGGGGGCTTTGTTTCTGATATTTATGAATATGATTATTTCTGACTTCTTGCTTGCAAAGTTGAGAAATGCTGTTTAGTTATGCTACAATGCCCTGTAATACAGGATGGTCGCTGTGTTTTTCCTTCTTGCAGATGCTTCTGTTCGATTGTTAAACATAGATAAAATGCTGTCAAAACAGTATGAGATTTTACTGTGTGTCGATAGGTGAGAACACTGATCACCGCTTTGAGCAGACCTATGATAATGTTTGTGATAGGGTTATATGCAGCCCTGCACAAAGATGAACTGCAGAGATAGCTATTTATTCTTCCTGGAGGAAGATGAAATAATTAGGAAACTAATAAGCTATACATGGAAAAATGCATTTACATTTTTTCATTGTAAAAAAAATTATTCAGGTGGTGTAGGCTAATTGAGCTGCAATCAGACTGAAGTTGTATGAATGAGGGTATTGAGTTGTTTAGTATGTTATCACAACCTCCCTCTCTTCTGTCAAATCTGAAATATATTGAGTCTTACCTCTCTTACTGTAATTTTTTATTTAAAGATATATTTTCCAAATACAGATGTATGCCTTCGTTCTCTTCTGAAAATACACTTTGTCAGTTGCCTGGCGAGCATAGTGAGCATAGTTTGTGTGTTCATCATGGCTTTTTCATTTAGATAAATTAGTTTGAATTAAAGTTTAATTAGAAGTCAGTTGGTCTTTGCGTCAAACTGCATATTTTTTGTTTGGCTGGATTTTTTTAAAATGATGGTTAGTCTAATTAGCATGCTTTAATAATGCAGCGTTGCATTCCGTGGCGTTACTGCAAAGGTGTTTTTTGTATCAGATTATTAATCCATTAAGTGCATTATTCGGCTCTGACATTAGGAAAATAATAATAATAATAATCAAATGCATTGCTCCTGTTTCCTATTTGAAAAAATTGTATAAAAGTAATGGCATAATTAGGGTACTTTGTAATCTTACCAGTCATTATTGTGTCATTTGAAGCATGAAATATAATGATTATTTTGTAGGATATTTAAATAAAAATACTTCTATATTCTGTATATAAAACTCACTGCAGGAATGACAGCGATTACAAATGTTGATCGTAATTGGGATGATTAAAAAAAAAAAACACTTTTTGAAATATTACGAGTAAATGCTCTCCTGTGGCAATGGATTCAGAAATGAAACAAATGCAGAGCAAGCTAATACTTCCTTTTAGTCTAGATAAGTAACGGACCAAATTCTCAGACCAGTTTTTTAGATGCTTGCAGGTCTGGTTAATAATTCAGGGGTGTTTGAGGAATTGCTCCATACTTGCATAAAACTCATTAATAAGTTGTTAGAGTTTTGCTGTAATACAGTATTTAAGTTTTTACACTAGGTGATTTCTTGTATCTACCTATGTGTTGAACAGAATTGCCACTTTTAACTGGAAGTCAGTAGTTCAGTGTAATTCAAATGTAATACAAGTTTGTTCTTTTCGTGGCACTATTTATTAATTTTTAGTGTCATAGAGTGGGAGGCACAATGCTAACAACTGGTCTATACTGAGTCTGGCTGTGGCTCTTGAGAATGCCCATACAGCATGCTGAGGGGTGTCTTAGTGCTTTCTGAAATGGGATGCAGATGATACAACATGTTAGAGAAAAGGCTATGAAAGAAAGCACTTGAGAACCCAAGTACAGAAACAATACTAAACCCTTTCTTTGGCTTACGTGCTTGACTTCGCAGATACTGACTTTAATCGGATTACTTGCGTGCCTAATGGTACCAAGAAATGTGGTTTAGTGGGCAATATTAGTGGTAGGTAGACAGCTGGACTACATGATCTTAGAGGTCTTTTCCAACTTTAACGATGCTATGATTAAACATGCATCATAGCAGCATTATACATTTTTGTGACCTCCTGAGATCAGTTTGATTTGTGTTAACTGTGAAACCAGAAGCTGAAGAGAAATGTTTTGAATCCAGTTTGGAAACAGAAAACTGCAAAGGGATATTTATGAGTGGCTTTTTAAAAATATATAAATATAAGCAGTACTTTGTAACAAAGATAAAGAGGAAAAATTAGTTACATCGTAGATGTGTGGACTGCTGGCTGTTGTGTAGTCATTCAACAGAGAAATGAAAATGTCCACACTGTGGACAGAGGAATTCATTTAACAAAACTCTGCATGTCTGAAAGGATTCAAAAGACTTGCTTTTTAGTTATTTACTAAAAATTGCAAATATTGTTTTGCTCACAACAAAATGTTAAGCTGTTAACACTTCTAATCCTTAGAATTATCCTAGCAATTTTTCCTAGCAATCCTAGCAATTTTTGCTAGCTTTAGTCATGCAGAATTTTTTATATTGTATCATATAGTTACGGACGAGACTTGTAGCTTGGGAGTCGCATCATTTTGATAGAGTGGAGCTGTGCTCTGAAATTATTTTTGAGGAAAAATTCAATGGCCATGACTCCTGCACAAGGAAGGTGTGTGAGCCCATAGCAAGAAACCGCCCCTGTGCAGAATGTGGATGGGAATTCTGTCCCTTGATTTCCTTGTTACAGAATAGGTCCGTGTGGCCAAAACCCTGGACTAACCACTCCAGCCAGTCATTATGTTGTATGCTTGAGCACAGAGTGGTCAAGGAAAATTAAAGTTCCTTAAATCACTACTTCCAAGTTAATGAGGCATACTTTGCTGATGTGTCTCGCTGGTATTAATAGTGAGACCGAGGGCAGCAACACAGTGAGTAAGCCTTGTGAGTCTAATAAAAGAACTGAAATAAATGCTTTTGGTTGTACACCAGAGGAGACTGCTTCAAAAAGCAAACTGTGACTCTCCCAAGGTCGTCTGGACCCCAAGCACCTCTGGATCATAACTTAAGACTTTACGCGTGTGATGGAGAGTCTTGGCTTTTCAGCAAATATTGTTACAGCAGAGCTATGGTATTATTCCTTGACATGCATGTGTTCTGAAGAAACAGTTCCAATGTCTTCAAATGCTTGTGAAAGTGACCAGCAAGTTATTTAAAATACGTGAGAAATACCTGTGAAGGGGAGGGATAACTCTAAGCACGTAGACGTTTGTTAGAAATTTTTATACAGAGCCCAATTGATGTATGAGATCTTATCTTTTAAACATTTAAACACTGAAGGGGATGACAAGAAGTTCTGGTATGATCTATTCTTCTAAGTGAGATCTTGAACAGCATCTTTAAGGAGTGTTGCTTTATTTGATTGTGGTGAATTCTGGGATTGAGCTAGCCATTAAAAACCAGCACATTAGAGTTACTGAACAGTGCTCGTTCTGGTTTTTTTTTTTTTTTTTTTTTTTAAAACAATTCTTTGACATGGACATGTTGTTCATTGCAGTGGTTGTCTATGGGATGTCTGGATTCCCATTATCCTGCACTAGTATGTATTAGGTAACCAGCAAAACAATACCAACAACAAATGACTGTCTTTGTTTTTCTGAGTTTTAGTGTCCTTATTAAAGCTTATTGGAGCAATGGGAATTTTGCTGTGGATTTCAGTAGGAATGAGGCTGCAGAAGTATTTAACCAACTGGGAGTGGGCATATGCTAGCTTATTGCATGGTAATATAATTGACAATGAACTGAACTGAAAATAGTAATTAAGACTTTACTAACTTGTTCTTCATTACCAGTGCATATTTTAATCTGCATTAAATAAATGTTATTGTCTCCTAAATCTCAGCAAATACAAAATAGTAATATGATCAACTGTGGGAAAGTTGTCCAGAGTACATGACAGGCCTCTGTGGAGACTTCTTTAAATAGAAGACAAGTGAAAAAACTGCCCCAGCAGAGTGCTCTAATACAGTCCTATTTTACTAGGGAGGCCACTGTTAATTGAAAGCATGCTATTACGTTTTTCCTTATCTATACATTTGTGCTTATTGATATTTCATTAACTGTAATCGTGGCTGTTAAAAAGCTACACACTTTATTACCAGACCTTCTTTCAGTTACTCATCTGCATTCAGGTTACAGTGGATCTTGGTCATCACTGCAAAGATAATTCCAATTGTAGACCAAATCAGCGATCTCTTAGATTTCTGACAGCGTCCTGTATAAGATGCTTCAGAAAAGGTATGGGATGCCCCATGACGGGTAGCTCAGAAATAAAAAGCACAGCATTTGGGCACTGATCCCACATTTTCACTTTTTGGGGAAATGCTGCAGCTATTTCCTTCTCTGCCTTGAGCTATATACTTCAAAACACATTTAAAAATGAGGCATTTAGAACTATTTTTACGAATGGCCTAGTTTTGTTGGCTGTTTCAAAGTCTTGCCAAAAAAGTGCATCTCAGTTTGACTTGACTTTCCAATTGGGACCATGCTGATTTTTTTTTTTTTTTTACTTTTTTTTTTTTTCAATCAAAGAATCTCACTAAATTGCTCAGGGTTCAGTCTCCCTCTGGAACATGGGCTGCTGCTGCTTTTGGTTATGTAGATACTGAGTGGGAAATGTTTTTTTTTTTTTAAATCACAATTTAAAAACTTAAGTCTAAAGCGTGTCTGCACTATTTTGACAAGAGGTGGGAAAAGGAGACAGTTTGTTCCTCTTTAATCTGACCGTTGGTGCTAACTTTGCCTATACTTGCTCCAAAATGTAAGTGCTCAGTAGGGCTTTACCTTGAATCAACACACTCCTTACCTTTCTCTGATTCTCCATAACCTTCTGCTGAGGTGCAGGGCTACATAAAAGCAAGGTTTAATGTAAGGCGCATTTAAGAGCTTATTTACATAGCACTTCATTAAGAGAAAAGAGTGCTTAGTGACTGAACCCATCCATCTCTGCTAGACACATTCTTTCTCATGATATCTTTGCAGGCAGAAGAGTATAGGAAAAAGCAAGATGAAGGTTACTGTTCTGTAACTGGTCCTGCATCAAGTGAGAAAACATGCCAGCTGGCCACTGGGTAAGATCAAGGCTGCATCTGGGGAACAGATCTCTCCCAGCTCTCACCTCCCGCTTTGCTCAGCCTACATCAACTCCATTTCTGTGTAGACCCCTATTCTTTTATCAGTACCTGGACAAAAGTCCACACATCTGACTGTCCAGCCAGCACAGCAAACAAAAGAGGTAAGGTTTACACTATTAACTCAGTTGATAAGCACACCCATTTAGATTTCTCTTTACTACCTAGTTTCCAGTAGTCAAATTTGTAGAGCCTTGTTGTTATTACCGAGTTTCTCTAAAAAGTTATTTACTTTGTGACTAGTTAGGTGGCCAGGGAAGAGGGCAGAAGCAGGACAGCAACACCGCCTGTACTACTTACCTTTTTTAAAATAAGGTCTGGGTACTTATATTCAAGAAGCATCTCCTATATACACACTAACTGAAGGATGCAGGGCTTTCAAAAGTAATAATAATGTGCCTGTGCTCCCAGAGTTAAATAATGCTATCTTAAGGAAAAAAAAAAAAAAACTGTAGATTTTTTGAGCCTGTATAAATTTTGAAATGAAGAAGTGATGACTGAGTTGCTGCACAACTGAAATTATTCTTCTACGTATGTACAGTATGGATTTTCAGGGGGAAAAAAAAGGGTACTAACCCAAAGAACATAAGAACCAACTATTTTACTGAATACAGGATTCGGTTAAACCTTTTCCTTTTGAACCCACCACCTGTGGAAAGAACCGGCCGTCTTGCTTTTGGCATATGTTCTTATACACGTTCTTCTTTTGCTGTTCCTGCCACAACCTCCTTTTTCACCTAAAGAAGTAACATTCCACAAGGAAAGAGAAAGTTCGTATGCTGTGTTTGGTTACACATGTGGACATACCTGTTAACTGCCACATTAAAAATAGACTATAGTACTTCCAGGTGTCTCCTTAATGTGCATAGTATCTTTGCATGGAGTGAATAGTTACTTTGTACCACCAAGAGAACTGACCCTGTTGATAACTGGAAAATGGCAGGCTGGGTTGAACAAAATCCAGTACTTAAGGTTTGGTTAGGTAGGGTAAGGCAGACTAGGCTGTACTGAGGAAACCAGGAAGAGACTTCTTCCTTGGCAGGAGGAAAGCAACTTTTAAAATACTACTTGCTTATTATTGAAAAATGTCAAAGATGGAAGAAAGAGCTTTTAGAAAGTTGAGAATTCTATAGCAGCATTCAAGTGAACTCAGTATTATTCTACACCAGAAAAAGTAGGTTTTCCTCATGAAAAATTAAACTTAAAAAAAAAAGTTGGAAGTGACGACTTTATATCAGCATTTTGGTCTGCATGATTCCTGGAAGGATTCCTCTAGCTCTTATTACTCTAGCACCTCATTGCTGGGGTAGCTAGCCTTCTTCCAAACTTGCATTATCCAACATCCTGTAACGCTGAGCAGCGACTCACTGTTCTGAAGTCACGCAAAGCTTTAAAATGAAACCCCACAGTCTCCTCTTCCACTTTGCTATAAAAAGATCAGTGCACAGAGGAACTACAGTGAGATTTTTTCTTGTACTGGTGCAGCTGAAGGCCTTTTATCTTTTGCTAAGTTTTAAAAAGTTTAACATTTCAAAGCTGTGTGAAAATTGCTTGCTCCTTTTCACAGCATAAAAATAATAATTCTTCCCTTGAGTAGTTTTCTCAACTGCCAACAAAATGGAGAAACACAGACAAATATCTAGAGCAGCAGGTGTACACTGACACAAACCAGGTATGTTTGACTGAAAAGAGAGACAACTTGCTCTGAAAGTGCATGACAAAAATAGAGCGTTCACATCCTCATCAGTGTTTACAATAGCTAGATGCTCTGGAAGGTTGCAGTCTAGTGTCTAGGCCACAAAAAATTGTTCTTGGCAAATCAAAACTTCTATTGAGGCCGAGCTGTTTTCATACAAGAAGCGTGAGCTTTATAAATTACATGTGTAATGGCTTGTTTAATATTATAATTTATTTGTATACAGTCATCGTGTATGCAGCCTCTAGGTACAGCAAGCTGAATGCTGCATGTTCTCTCCAGCCACAAGAGTTTTATACTGTGGGACTATGTGAACTGATGAAAATGTGGATGAAAAAAGAAATACCGCTGCCTAGCAAATAGATTCTGAAAAAAAAAAAAAAAAGGTATTGGTCACAGCTATTAACTGCAACAAATACTTGGATGGAGTTGGTAGCGGTTTGATCAGTAACTAGCAGCTGGCTGGCTCTTCCACTGCATGAGCACCTTCAACAACTGCTTTCACACACTTGGCCATAGTCTGGGATGCTCGACTGATGGAATCTGCAGAAAAAAAAAAGACAATACCACATTTGTATGTAAACTATTAATTTTCACCATATGCAGATTTACACAGCCACTATAAAAATATGTAGTACAGGACTGCATACAAAGATGAGAAAGAAAAATGCCCTATACTTTGTGGGAATTCCAAATGATTTCATGAGAAAATTTTGTTTGAAGGAGTCAAATTCAACATATATTACTGGAGAGCTTTAAACACGTCATAAAAATCATACTGTAAAGCCAAGTAAAATGTATTGCTGGTTTCAGAATGGAAAAGCCATCCTCTACATACCTGTCATATAGAAGTCTTTTATTGTGAGCTGAGGTGGAACAAGAGGATCAGCAAGAAGCTGCTGCTTCACTAACTGTGGCAAGAAAGGAAAAAAAATGAAATTAAGCAGCTTTATGATAGGAACTCGGTACCAAAGCATTTCTGTTGTGAAATCTGCATTCACTGTTCAGTGTAGATCAAGTTATGCTTACAGTACTATGTATGAAGAAGGCTCGTTTTCTTAAAAAGCATTAATCTATATAACAGCATTAAACCATGCTTAAGTGCTTTGGTTTTGGTTACCTTTGATAATTCATTTGCCTGTTTGAAGTAGTTAGCCTCCTCCACGTCATCATACCGGACCAGATTAGGAGATACTTCTTCTAGACGCTTCCGTATTTCAGCAAGGTTCTCGTAAGGCAAGGTCAAACCAGCCACCTAAGAGATTCACAGAAAGAAATGCCATCAAATCCACGTGTTCAATACACTGTATTTTAACTACCAATCCATTAGCATACTTAAAGTAGAAAAATAAATAAATCAGGAAAACTCTATGCTCCTGAAAACATTGTCAGTTCTAACATACAAACTGAAGCCGTTACACCAGTCATAGTATTCTGTTGAGCTTTTGATGCCTACAGTTAGAACTACATGGCAGTAAAAAATAATAATAATTAAAAATAAATCAGGAAAACACTTTCCAATAGAGAAGGAACTTAACCACTCGGTATACTTTTACTAGGAGCAATTTATAGTGGGGAAAAAGTACCTCAGAGACAGCTCTAATGATTTTCCAGTCTTCCCTTGCCATCCCAGGAGGTGTTACTGCTACTCTTGTCTGCTGGGCCCTACCTTCAGTATTCACGTATGTTGCTGCTTTCTCTGTATACGCTGCTCCTGGGAGAATAACATCAGCCATGGGAGCTCCCACATCCCCGTGATGTCCTGAATAAGTGAACAAAAAAGAAAACTGTAAACAACCGCATAAGACATAAAGAGGAATGCTTTAGTAAAGTAATACAGAATTTCTGTGTTCCCAGAAGAAAGAAAAAAAGAGCTTGAGGTTCACTTGATCAGACAAAGCGTATTTTGCTGACTGCTCTGAGGTCTTACGTGCTCATCACTTTGGGGAAAATGAAGAGCCTGCAAGCAGTATAAAATAGTGATTCAGCCTCTACAGCCATTCAGCTTAGTGAATTAAGGTAAGACCAAGTTTTGGTATGACAGAACAGCTGGGAACCAACTTACTTCTTTCTGCCAGGTCTGAAGCTAAGCTCCACATTGTCAAACTGGTTTATACTCCCCTATTAGTCATCAATAATTTCTTATTTCTACTTAAGAAGTAGACAATCTATCATTTGCATGATGGAAGATTCATTTCTCATCAGAAAATTAAGGCTATAATTTATCAAAGGGTCAGATATGACCCTGTGTAGGCTCTCTCTCCAGCTTTTAGATCACAACGCTTCTACATTTACACCTACTAATTACCTTGATAGATGATAAAGCAATCCTTTGGCAAATCCTGACGTGTTATACAACCAGAATCCGCTCCCAAGAGATACAATAATTTTGGAGGATTTTTCCTAATTGCCTCCACTCCTGGTTTGAAACCCAGATCCAAAGCAGCTACCTGGCTTGCAACCCTACAGGAACAAACATTATGACTGCAAGTTATTTCAGAAGTCTCTCATCAGAACACGCTTAACTTTTTTTTGACCAAATATTTTGGACTGCTATGTCTCTAACAGTAACAGAACAAAATTGAAGCATAAAGGGAGCTGAGAATTTTGATAAAATAGTTGACAGAATATTAGGTTGGTTCTGCCTTTTGACAGACTGCTGCCAATTTAACTCGTCATGACAAATCTCACTTAAGATGGGATAGCAGAATAAAGGCAGACAGTAAAGTTCACGGCCTAGTGGCAGAGAGCTAACTTGTCATGTGGAACACTATGGTTCACATTTCAGCCATGACCTTTGCTTAGCAGGACTTTTCATTTAGAGCACTCGCATGGCAGATGAAAGACAACCACACTGAATCATCTTAATTCTTACGACCACCACTTCATCACTATTCGCTTATTCATACACACCCAAAACATCCTTAAAATGAAATCGCCATTCTTAATTTGCAGCATTTACTTTTCCATAATCCTACACAGTCAGGTGCCATGTTCATGGATATATTTAGAAGATTCTCTCTGTAGAGTACATATCTTTCAATGTTACTGAGGTAAAAAGTAAATTGAAAAACATTTCTCCTTTCATGCGAAATAGTGATTTTTTTTTAACCTATTAATATTCCTCAAAAAGTTTTGACCTTGGCTCCCAGACACAATGCAAAATGTGGCTTACACCTTTAAGGCCTTTGCTACTTATGTTTGTCTGATACAATCAGGAATATAGGTTTCATTAATTTAAGTTGTTCTTGGTGTGCCATCTCTCTGCCTTCAGTGTAAAGAACATGAAAGTCATGATAGTACAGGAGGCTGGCAAACCACATGTAAAAAAGGTAGCAACATTGTCCTTTAGTTCATCAGCACTTTGATATTAGATGTTTGAGTTTCAACAGTAGGGTTTTACATTCCAGTTTCCTTCAGAGCTCCATGCGTTGCTCTTGCTAAGGAGCTTTAGACAGAAGGACTTTGTTGAATCTCTGAATCTGAGAGCAACTGTATTTTCTGAAATTGTTTTTCCTTTACAGAAGTTGTCAGTGTGACAAAGTTTTAGAATGAGTGGAGAAGGACCTTCACAAGAGAAGCTTGCCTATTGAAATAATAATGGCACTAAGGTGAAAAGTTTTAAGGTACACACACCACTCAGTTAAGAACCTGCACAGTAAAAGGAATATGAGGCCATACTATTCAGATAAATTTGCCTTTCTGTTTTACTTCATCAAGATAAGAAGCCATCATTTAACAAGTGGCACCGGTCTGCCCTGCCTTCTGCTGGGCACTTGGGTATGTTATTGAACCTTGTAAATTTACACATTAAATTCCATATTTAAAAATAGCAGAATAAGAGAATCTAACGTAATCTTGTGAAGAGCCTGAGAAGTTTGCCAGGTCAGGAAACCCATTTTTATTTATGCTTCTGCTAGTTACATTCCCTGCAGGTTCTAACCTGATACAGCGTTTGCGTATACACAAAGAAACGTGTACGCATACTTTAAGGTAACCTGTGTAGGGCCAGCATTAAGGAAATGAAAACATCTCCAAAGAAAAGCTTTAAAGCAAACCTGTGAAGGATATTCATAACTTTCCAGTCAGAACCAACACCGCTCTTAGTCCTGGCATTTTGTGCAATGGTGGAAACTGCAGCATGGATAGCTGCTCCATCGTTGCGCTGCAGTGCTGCACTTCCTACCACCACCATTGGCTTTTTAGCCTGGCTGAGGACCTGTGCAAGTTAAGTATCAAGACATGAATTCCAAGGCTCTGAAGACTATTCTTGGCGCAGATAATGTAATAGATAGCTTAATTTCTACATAAGTCTTCCATGCAAAACTACAGTTCTGAAATGGTCATCATTTCATTTAGTGATAAAGCCAAGAGAAATGACTATGACAGTAAGCTACCCTGTTAGTACAGAACTATACTCCACACTCTTCAGTGGAAACAGCAGTGGCTGAAACAGCTTCACATCAAGAAATATTTCAAGAGTTTCCTGCACTGGAAAGTTTTACCTTAATATATTAAACAGTTCACACACACTTAGTGCACACCAATCACTACCTCATCTCTGCATTTGATTAAAAGCTAATAACCCTATACACAGTATGGTACTTCTGATCAAATCTGTCTCTGTGAGGAGTCCAGATCATTATTCAATGTATCTGAACATTTAACAGTTAGACTCTCAACTAGCATGTACCTTGCAGAATGCATGTTTCCCAGAAGCAATGTCCTGGAGTATCTGTGGTGATTCTCCCAGATGATCATACGTGTAGGTCAAATTCACAGCAGAGCCAACGAGGGCCACGTGCAAGTCATTGTGAAGCCAGCTGAAAATGCAGCAAATATATTATACACCAAAACAAATACGAAATTTTAGTCAAACCCACTGATAAAATTTCCCAAAATAGGATGCAAATTCTTTCTAAACAGTTTAAACATCTTTCACTGTTTTATTAAAATGTGGCTTAACATTACTCATTTAGGCAAGCTTATGGTTTTTAGAGCAATTTCTCTATATACATTCTGGGAGTAATGCAGCAGCACACCTTATGTGAGAAGTTCAGGTCTCAGTTCTCTTCTTCCCTCAAACTTTTGCCAATTTAATGGAAAAAAAGGATGCACAAAATGAGGTGCCGCACCTTTAAGGCATCTTTTACAGTGTTAGGCAAAAACAAAATTAAAAAAAAAAAAAAAACAACACTTACAGCTATTACTAAGACTACTCTTTTGCTTAATTCTTGGTTACTTTAGAATTGAAATTAGAATCGTTCATAAAAGGAAAGAGTTCTGAATCCCCAAACGTTAGGTAGGACAGGGCTTTTATAAACTTCAGTTATCCCCCGCTGATGCATCTTGTTAAATTAGCAGTGTTCAGAAGGTTGGGAAGTGGTCCCACTGCTTGTCAAAGAAAACACTACATTTGAATTATTGTTTCTACATCAGAAAGTTTGGTTTGTTATAACAATAATACAAAAAGGAGCAAACTGATGCTGAAAACTATTCTTTAAAGAATTATGCCTTAACATACATCTTTAAGACAAAGTCTGAGGTGTCTGCATTACATAAGAAAGGAATAAATGCGCATATGAATCTCTGTAAAATGTCAAAGTGACAATGAACAAAACATAGCCATACACTACAGGAAGAGACACCCTTGGTCTACACACGTCCCCTTTACTAAAAGGGTGAACTAAATCCACCAGGTCCACCTGGATGAATGCCCTCAACTTACTGCCTGCAGCTCCAGTTGTGCCAAATCCAGATGCATTTGCATGCTCATTCACCACCAAGGGATACAAACCTCTTTCGAATTCTAGCATTAAAAAGTGGCGCTTCAAAGCGTGGATTGGTGCCAACCAGAAGCAGCACATCTGCCTCCTCCACTCCAGCAATCTTGGTATTAAGCAGGTAGTTAGAGCGTAAATCTGTGCTATAATAAAGTGATATAAAAAAGAAAAAGGCAAGGCAATGAGGATTCAGGGAAGGAGTGAAGAAATAAATGTGAAAAAGATTCTAGATGTCCCAAATATTTTTTCACCTCAGGAAAAGATATTTTTCAATCTGAATTACTAACCCAAATAGAATCGGCAGCTTCTGCCTTTTCTGAGTGTCAGAAACAGAAAACATGAGAAGAATTACAATGTAGACAACTGAATAGAATGACTGAATTATCAAATTTACAACAGAATACAAAACTAACTCTCAGTAGCTTGTCAAACCGCAACAGAGTCAGTAAACGTGAAGCACACAAACCTTGTTGTAGGGGAGACTTCTGCCTCCACTCACAATCAATACTCTATATAAACAAATGTTGTGAGCTCAAATGAAACCTGCTAACATATCAGCGATTACTATCCTCGGTCATTTCAGAATCTTACCACAAGACAATTAACAGGCTGGAAAGTTTATTGATGTAATAATTACGAACTCTGCCTTGACTCTTACCCAGCTCCAGTAGTAGGGAAGATCTCTTCTGTGCAGAGCGTATCGCAATTTACTCTATTCAGTAAGTCTTTTAGAGCTATTAGTGCTTCTGCATCCACCAGTCCTCCTACAATTGCTGCTACATCCTTACCTTGGACAGCCTTTAGCTGGAGGGACAGAAAGTATAAATGTAAGCAAAAGAAGCCACAGAAATAAATTCCCTTTGGACTCAGGTAAATGCGTATTACATCACGTCAAGCCAAAGCCAGGCAATCTGCTAGCCTGGAGGAACACAAAATCAGCGGTAGGAGACTTCTGCAAGGCAGCAATTCCAGCTCCCTCAGAACTCACAACTGAAGCAAAGAACAGCTCTATGCAGGGGTCTTTCACTTGAATTATTATCGGAAGACTAGTTAATGCTTTTATTTTAGTGAAGCTACAGCACAGACAGAAAACAAACTTCCATTAGACAAGCTCTGGTAGTAAACTCAATTCAGAGGCATTATCTGAGAAGCAATGACTTTCATAACAAATCCTGCTACTGTACCACAGGGTGAAACATCCTTGAGGTAAGTTCAATTACAGTTATTCAATTCTACTTCAACCACATAAAATTTTAATCAAAATCCAGAGCAGTCATGCAGCACTTCATTTGAGCACCAGAATCAATCACTGCACACAGAAAGCAATGAGGCAAGCACGATTCAGATAAAAGTAATACAGAATTAATGGCTCTGATGGCAAAAGTGTTGATAGCACAATTCCAGTAAATTTAAAGATTCAGACAGATCGGAGTAATTTATGAAAGGCATTTCCTCTTGGGTTTCTGAAGGAGTAGTTTAGTTTCCTATTTAAATGCCCCAAATTATGCACTGCCTGCATGGATGTGAAATCATGATAAGGCAAAGTTCTTCGGGTCATCTAATCCACAAAATACTGAACGATATGCAAAAGATAAGAGATGTAAGTGGAAGTACAATAGAAGTCAAATTCTCCCCACTAACCTTAGAAAAAAAATGTCCTTTTCTATGTAGCTCTTTTCCTATTAATCATTTTAACATGTCCAGCCTTAGAAATTAATTTTACATGCTACATATATTGAAAATTGCTCTTACCACACCAGCAACACGAGTTAACACATCCTCCCATGAAGCATAAACGAAGAGTCCTTTCTCATTTTTGATCATGGGCTGTGTAAGCCTCTGACGCTTCAGACCATCATATGCAAACCTGAGCCAACACCACTGATATTAGTAAAGAGCAAAGACAAAGACATTTGTGTATACCAGATACTTTCTAAGACTGTACTTAAAAAAAAAGTTTGCAATGATTAGAAAAAAAAATAGAAGTTCTCCTCCTCAAAACCATGCAAAAAAATCTGACACAAAAAGGAAAATGCCACAAAAACGGCACAAAACCCAATAGCTTCGATTATCATATTAAAAGTATGTTGTACCAATTACTCTTCATTCTATCTTTCCAATAGTAACAGCGAAAATCAGAAGTCAGAGCTACTGTGCTGGTTTCTGTTTTAAAAAAAATGTGCCTTTAACGCACATGTGCAAATTCCTCCCACACACCTTGTTTTGTCAGATATCCATTCCTCATTGATATCTTCATGCAGCCTTGGCAAAATTCTCATCACTTCTCCAGTCCTTGTGCTTACTACAATGTTGCTTCCAACTGCATCAAGAACATCAATGGACTCTACCTTCCTGTTCAGGAGAATCAACAAACCATTTGCAATTTTCTATAGACTAAGAGCACGCAACTGCATAATAAATATTAAAAAAAGAAATCACGTGTTGCAGTGTAAGCTTTAGATTCACAGTTAAGAGCTTAGTTTCAAAGATATTTTAAATCATATCCTCAACAATTAATTTAAATTTGTTTACTTGATTTCAATTTTTCTTTATAGACATCTTTTCTAATAAGCGCAACCTCAAAGATTATGAACATAATCTGAAAGATTAAAAGTATAGTTTACTAACTATATCCAGAAACTCTACCATTTTTTCCTTTTCTTGAAAGATTTCTCAGTCAATAACAGAACATTAGGTTTAGTCTACTAAAAATTCTACAGTAAAAATCGGAAAAAAAAACCCTTGGATCCATAGGCAGGCGTACTGTCAGATAAAGTGCAATAAGAAAAACAGAGAAAGGTGCATCTTCAGTGTATGCTAAGACACATACCTTGTCTCCCATGGGCGTGCAGTAAAGGCATATGGCTTGGAGGTAAGTGCACCAACGGGGCAGATGTCAATAATATTTCCTGATAACTCTGACATGAACATTTTTTCAACATAGGTACCAACTTGCATGTCATTTCCTCTTCCGGTTGTTCCCAAGTCATCTACACCTGCGACCTCACTAGCAAATCTGGTAGATACAAAAAGATTGAAAAATAAATTTGGATGCTTAACAGCAACACAGCACATTTTTCAACTCATCTTATTTTCTGAAGATGAACATTAGCCTTAGCTCACATACCTGAAGAAAGAGAACAACTACTTAGATATAGTCCTGGACATGATGGCACTGCCCAACGTATCTATCTGCTGAAATTCATTTAGATGGGGCTACAAAAATTAGGTGTCGTTAAATCAAAACACCACAGAGGTTCAGTGGTCACTGAATTTCACAGTCAAAGTCTAAGATCAGCAGTATCTAAGAACTTCTTTCTGGAAGTAGGCAGGTATGTTGTATTTTTTTTCCATCAGGCTCAAGTTAGCTGGTACTGAATCTCAGGACTATGGAACAGCATAAATATAGCTACCAGAGGCTGTCTGAATAGAATAAATAAATCTTGCAGCTATGGCTGAGGAGGTCACCAGTTCTGTCTTAGAGATGCCAACTTTACTCCCATGTTTTGGCCATCTCTCTCTGCTTCCTATGACAGCTGTCTGGCAGCTCTGGGAAAACAGCCATCAGTCCCTACCAGAAAGAGTTCTTAAGTACAATTAGAAAAGAAAGAAAAAAAGAAACATTGATTGCCCCTCATGTTTCTTTGACAAGTAACAAATTTATATAGATATTCCTGCTCAAGTACTCTCTCCCGTGAAAAATAAAGGACGTTACCTGATACACCGAGTGCACTGTATACACCGAGTCATGATCGTTTTAACTAGTGGGCCAATGTTCTTGTCCTCAACTGCGCGTTTTCCCTCTCTAAATCTACTCCTATCACTGCCAAACATCATTGATTGATCCTAGAATGAACAACAGAAAAATATATGTATCGGGGGCTGCCGGACAGCACAATTTCACCTAAGGCAAGAAAATTAATGCACGTTTACACCATTTAATTGCATGCTGTACCTGTAGGTCACATTCTCCACCCTGATCACAGATTGGACAGTCCAGTGGGTGATTTGCCAGCAGGAACTCCATTACACCCTCTCTGTTGGTTTCAGGAATACAGTTAATGTCCACTCCATTATGTCCAGCAGACAGTACAAGTAATCAGCCACAGGAGACTAAAAGAAAGGTACCTTGCTTTCCTGGACTTCTCAGAATTTGTCAGTATGTTCCAGCCCTTCATAACTGGCATGGCACAAGCAGCTACTGGCTGCAATCATCATAAACAGCAAGCATGAGCACAACAGTATGGGCATAAATCCCAGCCTCCCCCCCGAATTCTGACATAGGCACCTGTTATTAACTTAACACGTTGCAGAAATAAAAAAGTATCTGAAATAAAAAATAAAAAAAATCTAATACAGAGTCACTAGAAGTCATACTTACTAATAACTTGCTATATAAGAAGGTTAAATAATTGAGGTACATTATTTTGAAAACCTCTAGTACTGAAGTTCAAAGCATGCATCATTATTTACTGGGCACTTATTTGGATACAACATTTCCCAAGAGTCTCGGAATAAAACTTTTCACAAGATGACTGCAAGATTAACAAAAACTCCTGCTCAGAAAATGAATCCTTCCTGCCTTCCACTCACATCATGATACAGATCATCATGACTTCAGTCCGTAACGATGTAACACTGCCAGAGATGCAAAGTTTTAACTGCTGAATTCAAGCTGAGGTGAGCTAGAGAGTTTTATATGGGTACATAAATGTTTATTTAAATGTGTAATCCAAAAGTAAACTCCAAAAGAATGCCTTAACTATCTAACTAGATTTCTTAGAACAATACTGCTGAAGACAGTATTCAGTCCTAAAGTTAATTACTATTTTACAGTGGACTTCAATGGTACAAAATGCACTAAAATATAAAGCAGTAACTGCAGTCTTCCCTTAGTTAGAACAAACCTGCAAGCACTAATTCTATGGCTGAATCCAAACAGTAACTGAAGTGTACTGCTTGCATGCTCTCAACTGAAAATCTGCAGGTGATGCTTGAATTACGTAACATAAAAATACATCTGAAAATACACAGTTATCAAATGCTCATCTTCAGCAGCAAGATAATCCCTAAGAAACAGAGTGACTGATCCATAGGTTTAAAAGTAGACAATCACTACAGCCCAGCATATCTTGGTCTTAACGCATACATAATACAGAGATTAACTTAAAAGCGGGAAAAGGGAAAAACCTGCTTGAAGCAGCTGAATTACAGTAATTTGTGTGCTTAAGATTGTGCAAAACAAGTATTTACAAGATTAACTAGGCCCTAAGCACAGCAGAAAACTGCACTTCTTATGGAACATACATAGTACCTTTGGAGCTTTCTCTATTTCCACAAGACACATCCTACAGTTTCCAGCAACAGAGAGACGGTCATGGTAACAAAACCGTGGTATCTGAATTCCAGCCTTCTCACAGGCCTACACAGAATAAGGAACAAAGGGAAATTAAATTTCAGTCACATCTTTCAGTAACACCTCATAACATATAGCTGGGTTTTTTTTTCAAAGAACAGCAGTTTTAGTGCTCGGAAATACAGTGCATTCAATCTTTCAACTTAAGTTGACTAAACTTTTAGCCTTTGTAGGAATAAATTTTAAAAACTGTAAACAAGCAGCAATACATAAGGTTATCAACTATAAATACAATTATTTTTCAACAAAATGACTGAGGAAATGAGAATTGACCTTTCTCTCATTCCTTTCCTCAAAGGACAGAGAAATTTATTAGATAGGACACCAGAAGCAAAAACAAAGTTTTAAAGAAAGAAGGCACTATTTGCAGAAAAGTGCATAAAAGAGCAAAAAATGAAAAATATATAAGAATGGCCACTATAATGTCAGATAATTCAACAAAATAGGTACTCTGCATGAAGGCGCCGGGCACTGTCAATTTTCAACGTAAACAGAAACTCAAGCCCAAAGAAACATTCTTCCATGCCATGCCTGAAGAGGTAACAGGAGGACTTAGACAATAGATTTCGTGAGAATGGATTAAGGCCCTTCTTGCTTAAAATCTTCCCCCATCTCATGAGATCTACACTATAGCACTAGCTTCAGCTGCCATGAGAAACACCACAGAATTATTTGTGTATGTGCCACCACTGAGAAGTCAGCATCAATTAATTAATAAATTAGTGTTTTTTATCCAAAGAGTGAGAGCTCTATCTTGAAACAAAGGCTATGTCCTTATTTATTATACCATACTCCCACTGAACGGCTGCTTGAAAAGATGGCAGTCTGGAGAATGATCTACTTGAAATTTTGGCCTGAAAAGCCACAAAAATGAGCATAAGATGGGAGACCCAGGGTCTGCTACTCCCCACAGCAGAAAGAACAACAACGCAGGAACAGCATTCTGAACCATAAGAACTAATAACCAAAAGTGATCCCTTGTTTCTCTGAGACACCACTTTAAGGTACAAAATCAGCAGATGAGAATGCTCAGCTCAGCCAATAAGCAGACAGCTGCCGCAGCTTCTAGAATCAAGAGCTAGAATTTGTAGCTTATAGAATTTGCCATACTGATAGAGTTCAGAGCTAGAATTTGAACTAGAACTTATTTATGCCTGTTCTTGTACGGATTACTTCAGCTTTGCAGTTTGGGTTCAACGTGAAACGGGAGGCGTTCAAGGGCAGGCTGGACGGGGCCCCGGGCAGCTTCACGTGGCGGGTGGCAGCTCCGCCCACAGCAGGGGTGGAACTGGGTGGTCCCTTCCAATCCCAACCAATCCCTGATTTTATGAAGAGAGCTTCTGCAATGAGAACCGAATCGCTGCGAAGAAGTGAGATGGAGGTCCAAGAAAACCCTGCCGTGCCAGTGCCCGCACCTGCAGCACTGTGGTTCCGGGGTCCACCAGCACGGGCTGGCCGTCCACAAACACCTCTATCTGGTTGCTGGCTGCTGTGGCGGTCGTGCGGCCTGAAAGACAGGGAAAACTTTTCGTAGCAAACCCTTCCCCGGCTGCTGGACGCGAACTGGCAGACCCCGCGGCCCTCCCCTCGCAGCTGCACAGCACCGGTGTAACTCCGCTTCCGCACGCCTCCCACCGCCAGCACCCTCCCGCAGCGGGACGCGGGCGCTGTGGGGAGCGCTGGCGCGGGGCGCGGGCCGGCGCCACTTACCGCGTACCGCGAAGGCCGGCGCGGCCGCAGGCAGGGCCCTGCGGAGGGCAGGCAGGCGCAGCATGGTGCTCTGCGGGGAGAGAAACGGCGCTGAGATGTATCGGTTCGAACGCTTTCGGTCGGGTTTTAAACAGGCAGAGTGACGGCAGCGGCGCGCGGCCCGGGGTCACCTTGCAGGCGGCTCCCGCCGGCAGCCCCGGCCCGCCTCACGGCCCGTCGAGGGCGCGGCGGGAGGAAGGCGCCGGGACCCCAGCTGCAGCCCGGTGCCCCGACCTCGAGGAGGAGCCGCCGCCGCCGCCGTTACCTGCGGGCACACGACGACTGGCGGAGACGGCTCGGCCTTACCCGTCCGCCTCGGCCCCTATGACGACCGGCTCGGCCCTTTCCGCCGCTCCTTCGGCAATCTCCGGGAACGAGCCGCCCGGAGCGCGCGCTCGGCAATCTTCGGAACGGGGCTCTTCGGGGAGTTCCGCTAGGTTGCGCCCGTCCGCGATTTCCGCCCTCCGGCAGAGCCCTCTCGGCCACCGTCAAACGCGCCGCTTCGGCCAGTTCCGCCTCTGCCGCTGCCGCGTTCGTCGTCCGACTCCGGCAACTTCCGCTGGCGCAGCGAAGCGGGGGGAGGGCGGGACGGGACGGGGTGCTTTAAAACACCAGTCCGACACTGACAGGCCTGCCGAGCTCCACGCGTACCGCTGCACATCTCACTCTAATCCATCTCAGCTCCTATGACGCCCGCTTCACAGTACGCCCTGCGCTGGAGCGGTGCCCAACCCACCGGGAACTATTTCGGTTCTTCCTAGCGGAAGGATACGTGTACGTGCGACGCCGCGCAGGACTTAAGCCCTATATAAGGGGAGCGCAGAGGCTGCCGGGCCTCTTTGCGCGGCGGCGGGGCTGGGCGGTTGGCTGGTGTTGTGCGCCGCTGCCGCCATGGGCTTTGGGGACCTAAAGTCCGCTGCCGGCCTGCGGGTCCTTAACGACTTCCTGGCCGACAAGAGCTACATCGAGGGGTGAGGGGCGGCGGGAGGGAGGCGAGCTGGGCCGGGCCGCGGCGGGGCCTGATGAGGGAGCAGCGGGGAGGCCCCGGGACACGCGTGTGCGTAAACCTCTTGTCGGGAGGGCGGGCGCCGAACCCTCGGCCGCCAGGGCGCACCCGCGGTGTCGGACTGCGGGGCTCCGCGCTCTCGCCGCCGTTCCTGCAGCCGGGCGGGCGCCGGGCCGCTGCTAGGGCATAGGCCGCCCTGTGTTCGGCGGCGGGTGCCTCGCGTCCTGCGTGCGTTGAGGATGGGGCTAACTAAAGCTTGTTTCTGCAGGTACGTGCCCTCCCAGGCCGACATAGCAGTCTTTGAAGCTGTTGGTGCCCCGCCTCCGGCGGAGTTGTTCCATGCTCTTCGGTGGTACAATCACATTAAGTCGTATGAAAAGCAAAAGGCAAGGTACGCGTAAACCGCAAAGTGAACACGTGTGCAAACCAGCATGCAAACTGTTGCGTTTGTGTCCGAGCTTAAAGAGGAAGGGGCTTTTCGCTGGTACTGTACGGCTTGTCAGAACAGAAGATTAGAAGTAGAGCAGACCTGCCAGTATGTTACAGAGGCCAGTCAGAGTTGAGAAAGCAGAATCTGCCTTTGTGCAGTTATGGGGCTCCTGTAGAAGCTTATAAGAAAGTTTGGGTCTCGTTGCTGCCTCCTACGCAATGATGAAAGCTGGAAATTGCTTCCAGTGGTCTACTCCATAAGGACAACAGCAGAACTAGGAACTATGACAGAAGCCTGAAGACAGCAGGCAGAGAAGAAATAAGAAAGGTGATTCGTTCCGATTTTTAATCCCAGAAGGTGATGCTAAATTTATGATTGACAGTACAGAAACACATACAAAGAAGGGGGACTGTAAAAGCAGATGTTATCTCTTCTCTTTTTTAGTGGTTTTAGTGTTCATGAAAGGTGCTGTATTGACATCCATGGAGACTGCAGGCCTCTCTAAAAAGGTACAGCATAGGTAGTGTCGGTACTGCTACACTGCCGCCTTTTTGGGCCTCAGTCCTGTTCTGGAGGGAGTTCTTGTGAAGTTGGGTGGCTCAGCTCATTTTTGAAGCTCTCAAACCTAAACGGAACTGAGATGATAAGCGTTCTTCTGAAAGTCCACTCTGGTAACTTCAGCTAATTACTGAAAACTAAGTCTAATTTTATGAATCTATAATAGCAGTTCACAGTAACAATAGGAAATTAATGAGATTTTGATCCATTGTGGATCATCAATGTGGTTTCTGTTAATTTAAACAAATGAAAATATTTTTAGGGAAACAAATTGATAACTCCTTCCACAAAATATATTGAGATTTCATTATGAAGGCTTTTACTATCCATATAGTCACACAGGGCAGCAAAATAACACAGGATCCATCAATGACTAGATAGGCAATCTTCGTAGGATTTGCTGTAGTTTTAACTAAGGTGTTTTCAGAAGCATTGTTTTGGGGAAGGTTTTCAAGAAGCAGAATTAACGTTTTCGAGTTATCACAACATTTTTGCTATGAATGTACTTATGAATGACAAATAGGTAGTATTTCTACAGGTATTTCAGTAGCTTCTTAGTACCTGTTGTTTTCCTTTAGCTTGCCAGGAATAAAGAAGGCTTTGGGGAAATACGGTCCTGCTGATGTTGAGGACACAACAGGTGCAGCCACAGATAGCAAAGATGATGATGACATTGATCTTTTTGGATCTGATGATGAAGAGGTATTGGTGACTTTCTTGTGTTTTAGTTTTATATATATGTAAGAACTACCTGGATAGGCAAGTTTTTACCTTACTAGTTTAGGTTACTTTAATTTGTGACCTTAACATATACTGTTCAGGATCTGTAAACTCCAGTGTCTTTGTAGAACGTAACACAAAAACTCTCCATTAGAAAGAAATATGATGGGATGAAATGTCTATTTTGACTGGTTACATGATGAATAAAACAAAAATCACCATCTTTCGGCTGACAGCTGTGATGATTTGTTTTTTTCCTGAGTAGATGCCAGTCAATGTAATAGTGCTTTAAAGATCCAGGGGTTTGGTGCTTTTTTTGTGACTTTGTATTTCTCTTTCAGGAAAGTGAAGAAGCGAAAAAACTGAGGGAAGAACGCTTGGCCCAGTATGAATCAAAGAAGTCCAAAAGTATGCCTTTGAATAACTCTGACCTTTTTATGCATTTGAACAGGATGGTTAGAAATAGATATACTTCTCTGGAATGAGGCAGAAGTGGTTTGCTTCACTTGAATTGTCTGTGAGCTTAGCCTTTCCTATAGCAAATCATTGAACCTTAGCATACTTTTTGTTCTGCCTGTTGTACTTCTGCTTGTCCTACCAAAGAAGCTGAGCTTTTTCTCTACAGAAGGAGAACCCTAGGATTTTCTTTGAATAAAACAGGTGAAAAGTAGTATAAAACACATCTGCATGAGAACTTTGGCAGACTAACTTAAGAAGGCTGATCAATACTTGGTGAGTTACGAGAGGAAAGGCTGCCAGGTACAAGTCCGTCCACAGTTACTGGTCTGAAACTGTTCAGGACTGTAGCAGTTGCAGTATTCCCTCTGTGGAAGATAAACTGTTACGTAGTATTAAGCTCCTTCTCAGATCCATTAAGAAGGACTCGCTATGTAACAAACAATGTTAGCTTATGTTATCTTTTCAGAGTATTTTTCAAAAGCGTGCATCTGCATCTTAAAAAACCAGGATATATATTTTAAAATACCCTTAAAAATGCATGTTGGCACAAGAGGTCTGTCTGAGTTATGAGTTTTTTATTAAGCTGGGAAAGTTGTTCTTGTGAAGTTAGTTTTGCAAGTATATTCATGAGTTTGTGATTTTCCTTCTTTTTTTTTTTTTTTTCCTTTCCTCAGAACCAGCTGTTGTTGCCAAATCATCGATCTTGCTTGATGTGAAACCTTGGGACGATGAGACAGACATGGCCAAATTAGAGGAGTGTGTTCGAAGTATTCAAGCAGATGGCTTGGTCTGGGGGTCTTGTAAGTAAAATTCAAAGTGGGGAAATGGTGATCATGTGATCTGTTAGGGTACTGTATGAATAGGTAGCCTTGGGGTTACTGTTGGCCCATCTGTGATAATGCAGGTAGCTAAAATAGTGAACTAACTGCCATACTACATAGATCATGTGTAGCATGAGCTGTGCATGTATGGGGCTTGGTGAACTAGCACCCACTAAATAGCAAGCTGATGTTTTTCTTTGCGTAATATCACAAGAGTGATAATTTTAAAGGGGTTAGTCAAAAAGCTGCTAAAGCAGAAACAAGGTTGATTCAAATAAGCACTTTTTAGATCAGCTTGTTGATTAATGCTATCAGCCAGTTACATCTTTGATTTGCATTTCCAAGCAAGGAGTGTTTAATGCTTTTTTGTTTTGTTTTGCAGCCAAGCTTGTACCAGTTGGCTATGGTATCAAAAAGCTTCAGATTCAGTGTGTTGTTGAAGATGATAAAGTTGGAACAGACATGCTGGAAGAAAGAATAACAGCTTTTGAAGATTATGTACAATCAATGGATGTAGCTGCTTTCAATAAGATCTAAGTCTTGATACATCTAGAATAAATGTAATTGCAAAAATTGGGCCATGTCTGTGGTTAATTCAAAATCATAGTGCAGTCCAGTTTGTTAATGTAAAATTTGACTGATGGGTAAAGTAGAGGCTAATAAACTGGATTTCTAGGATTGTTCCAGCACCATAGTGCCCTAGTGCCAGAGAAAAGAGTTGGTTTTTAAAAAATAAAAAATAATAAAAAAAAATTATACAGTTGCCTTATGTCTAGGCTTAACATTTAGATGGCTTTAAATACCTGAAATGCCCTTTCCTCTGTGTTAGGCAAAGTTGCATCCTCAGAAACTTGTAATTCTTCTGGAAGAAGAGATGGCTTTCAGGGAGAAGCACAGGGCTGTAGCACTTTAAGAGGAATATAAATTTTGTATAGAAAGGGTGGTGAATAACCAAATGGTTGTATGGTGGCTTTTTTCTTTTGAAAGCTAACAGTTTAACTCTCACTAAATGAATGGAGACAAAGATAAGGAATTTTAAAGCAAGGAGGACTGCAGTGCACTGGAGATTATGTGGTGAAATGGACTTTTTAATTTGACTTGAGACTGCCAGGGTAACTTCTCACCATCTCCTGTTGTGTGGACCTGAGTTTTTCTTTTTTTTCTTCTGAAGTGTTTAAAATAAAAAATAGAAATAACCTCAAATTTTGCATCTTTTGGGGGGCCTCCTTCATTAGTACTGCAAATAGTGGTGTTGACAAAATGGTGTTAACAATTCCTGCTTTAAGATCAAGGGCTTAGTGCACCTTAAACTGCAGGCCAGCATTGTTTTTTTTTTAACCTTGAGTGGCAGGATCGTGATCCTTGAGAGGTGGAATTAACGTACAGCTCACTAGGGGGCAGCGTGTCCCTTCAAGAAGGCCGAGGCCTTGGCGCCTCGGCACCTTGGCCGGTGCCATGTGCTGGGTGGATTAACGTGCAGTGGTTGCATGCTACAGCTAATGCACGTGGATGATACCTTGTAAATTTGTTAAAATACAGCTTACTACAGTGTTACTGTGCCTCTGAAAAATCTGTATCCTAGGCAGAATAAGACATACCTATATCAAATGTAACCTATAACAACGAGATCAACAGTAAATTTGAGAAATATAATCATGCATAGGAACATGGGAACACATGGGTGCATCTTTTAAAAAGGGCTGCCAGTTACCACTATTTTAAGTAACAAAGTTTTAACAGAAGTGTCAGAAACACTTCTACACAATCTTCAAAAGTACAAACATCAGGAAGTTAAGACTAGAACCTGTTGCTATTAAGTTCTGTTGTTTTATTTTCCTCTGCAGTATCTGATAGCAAAATCAGAGATATCCCTTTCCTCTGGCATTTTTTTTTTATTGTAGAGGTTTGAATGAGCATTCTTCTGTCCAAACAGTGCAGGAGAGTAATTTATATTTTTTGGTTATTCTTTGGAAACAAATCTAGAATGAGTCTGTCTTGTTTAGGTATTTTCCATTATTCTTGCTGGAATGAGTTGGAGACAATTCTGTAGCTGATCTTGGTACGAAGGAGGTAGTAATTACCTTGCAAAGTTATTAGTCCGTTTATTTCTACAGCCCAGCACTGATGTTGTGCCAGACTCTATACTACCTGGGGGAGGCTTTTGGTCGAGGTGGTGGTTAGATGTTGGCAATATATTTTTTTTAATCCAGACAGCTGGTCCAAGCAAAGCGTTGTGAAATACTTTATGTACTCAAGACAAAGCAAATTAAAATTCTCTTGTCTGAAAATCGAGCTCTTTACTGCATATGTTTGTCCTCATATACCTCACGTGCATGAAGAAATCTGAATAAACTGAAAAAAAATTCTCGTAATAGAAAAGGTCAGGGTTTGTTTTCATCTTTCAAAAATGTCAGGAAGGTGCTGTTCTGTGAACAGTCGCTGCATATTTGCTGCTGAGAAAAGCAAATGAACATATTCTTTGGAGCCAACCAAATTTTATTACTCCACTTGGAGTACAGTCAGGAAATGAGCACTAAAACACATCATTCTTAGAAAGATGTCAAGGAATATGTGGAGAAAAACTGAAAACAGTTGATTTTGGCACATTCAGCTGCATTGTGCCAAAATATTACAGATGAGTCACTGTGTACCAGGCAGTGAATGACTCAAAGGAAAGAATGCTGCTTACCAGCTTTCCAGCCCAAAGTTAAATACACTGAAATTCCATGGACTGTCTCACTCTCAGACTCTGAGACCAGAGCCCAAAGAAACAGCTACAGACCACAATCAGACAGTTGCTATTTATACAGCTATCCGTACTGGATGTGCTTGTGCATACATACAGATGCATATATATAGTTTTATGTATAAGGCCTCATTTACAGTATAAATGCAACTTAGGTGTTAGAATGTATGTTATCTGAAAGCCAGTTTTACTCTAGATATGGAGGCCAGTAACAATACAGAGCTAGTTCAGATTTACCTAAAGCTTTATGTTTTTATTGTTTGCAGAGTTTTATCCCGCATACAACTTCTTAAGCGGTACTTCCTCAGAAATTGGCCCACTCTACTTAGCATGTATATTTGCATTGGTGCATGTGTGATTCTACAGCAGGCAACAAGTTGGAGCAGAAAATAGGACAACTGGGTCTACTGCCTCTTTCTTACGCAAGTGAACTTCATATCTTGGATGTACGATCTCAACTGCAGCTTGGTAGAGAAGTCTGAATTTGGCTACATGCTTATGAAAGAATAATTGTAAGCTCTCTAAAACCTGAAAGTTTAAACACAGAAAAAGAACAAGGGCCTTTAGTCTCAGGTTCAGTAGGAAATATTTCCACTAATTCTTTGCACATTTTAAGTGAGCCAAAATACTTTCTGAAACACCTGCTTAGTATTTTACAACCAGCTGGCATTAAGAGCACAAAAGTAAGTGACAAGAAACTACAGCACCCTGGCTCAGCTGAGTATAAGACAAAGCAATGGGAGAAAACATTTTATTTCCATGCTTCTTTTGAAGGAAAAGGCAGCAATTCAGTATTCTCTGTATTGAGTTACTTCTCTGATTGCAGAGTGAAGCTAGTGATTGCCTGGTTTGGCTGGGATATAGCTAGGTGACTCCTACTTTAAACAGTAGTGAAATATTTGCATACTCACAAACCACTGATGTCTGATCATGATCTCTCAGATGAGGATGCCTAGATCAAAAGTGTTATCAGTAGCGATCAGAGGAATGTTATGTGCTCTTTTGAGATCAGTGAAGTATCGTCAGCAACAGGATTACAACAACATTCCTGATAGAAAACCCAGACAACTTTCTATTCAGGCTGTCCACACTGCAACTGCACCACACCCAAATGATGCGTCCTTTAAAAAATTTAAAGGAAAGTAGCAAGCACAGTTAAGCCAGCTGTTTATATAAAACTGTATATGCTAAGATGCACATCTCATTGGCAGATGTGAAGTTAGCAACACCTCCAAATCTGTCAGCTATTTTATAGATGGATGGTGATGAACAGTCACTGAGCAGTTTCGCAGCAGTGCACAGGCACATGAGTGTTGTCTGAGTCCCACAGCTGCTCACTGATGGTTCCTGAGCGGCTCACCTCCCACAGTGCCAATTTTAGCACCTCAGAGACTGTCGTCTTGACCTGGGCCTGGAATTTCTTGCTAATGAGAACATAGAGGATTGGATTGAGACAACTGTTGATGAAAGCAAGGCCCGTGGAGAGGGGAATGCCATCCTGCAATAAGTCGTGCAAATTTTCGTCATGGTGAGCAGAGAGCTCCACAATGCTGAATATGTGATACGGTGTCCAGCAAAGAAAAAAAGCTACAACTACAGCAACGATGGTCCAGAAGAGCCTGCTAGAAGTCAACACAGTTCTCCTCTTTACTTTAACAATCAGCAAGGTGTAGCAAATGACCATGGTCAGTAGAGGAAAGAGGTAACCAAATGCAAGCCTCACCCAAATCAGAATGTGATGTCTCAGCAAAATGAGTTCTCTGTCATGCATATGGAAGTTGTTGTAGCAAATGGTGACATTGTTGAGAACAGTAGCCGTGTCTCTAAAGTATAGGGCAGGGCCACCAATAATTGCAGCTGACATCCAAATGATCCCACTAAGAATGAGGGTATTCTTTATAGTCCGGTACTTGTAGGAAAAAACTGGGTGGACAAGGCGGATGTAGCGGTCGAGGCTGATGAATGTCAGGAAGAAAACACTGGCGAACATATTCAGTAGTGCGATGAACGAGTTCATTTTACAGAGCCATTTCCCAAAAGGCCAGTGGAAGCCCATTGCCACGTATGTGATATAAAGGGGCAGAAAGAGAACAAAAATGAAATCTGCAATGGCCAGATTGAGGAACCAGAGTGTAGAGACAGATTTATCCCACTTGAAGCCCATAAACCAGATGACAATGGCATTTCCTGGGACTCCCAGAAGAAATGCCACACTGTAAAATGAAAGGGAAATCATATGGGCAATGCTGAGGGTGGACTGAGGTGATTCTTCTTCCTCAGACAGGTCATAGAAGTAAGAGTAGTTCTCAAAATCTTCAAATGTCATGTTGCACAGCTGCTTTCTAAGAAAGAAAAGAAATGGAACAATCAAAAGGGAACTGTTTCATTGCACTGTGCATAGTAACCTGCAACTCCTTTGAGTTTAGTTTCACATACCTATCACTTCCTAGCTGTCAACCTCTATTACAAAGCTTGTGGAGTATTTTGGCTCAAAACATTTCAAGAAAAACTCAAGACAAGTAGTCTGGGAACTGTTTCCCTTACCTTTATTTCTTAAGAGATCACTGACCACAACATCACTGGTAGATGACGTTGCAAAGTTCTACTGAAGTGTGATTTGTATTCTTTTCTAGCTGGGTTTAGAATTTAACTGCTCTGATCCTATTTGAAACAGATTTTATGGACCATATCTGTATCAGAAATCAGAGAAGCATCAGGCATCTACAAAGGCAAGAAAGTGCCAGGAAGCCTTCCTTCTCTTCTAAAGAAAAGATTTATGTGCATCCTCACACATCTCAAGTTATAGTTAACAAAATATAGACAGTGATTTTGCCAGCAAATGCAAGTTCATGGCTTTATTCCTGTCTATCACGTATCTGTCCTTGTATCAAGGAATGCTGATTCTCAGACCCACTCAACATGCTAGATTCCCTGGGATACAGCCCAGACAAAACGCAGCAAAGGATGTAGAGAAGGAAACATGAGGAAAATATTTCAGTGGCAATGCATACAACTGGCATATTCTTCCACTAGTGATCTGAGAAACAGCTAATAGATGAAAGAAAATAAAGTTTCCAGGAGAATAATACACACTGTAAGAGCTACAGCTGGAAAGATGTTATATTTGGTTTGTGGTTCTGTTTATTTGTTGGTTTTATTAGCATTTAAAAAAAAAACAAACTCCATTTTCTTCTGTTACAAAAGCTTCTGGAACTTACAACACAATTTTTCAAATAGGAATTTTCCTGTAAAGCTGAAGAGGATGAGCGTAGGAGGGAGTAAAAAGGAAAACATAAACCAATAGAAAGATCCAGAAGACAGAAGAAAAGGGGAAGGGGAAGGGGAAGGGGAAGGGGAAGGGGAAGGGGAAGGGGAAGGGGAAGAAACTCAGAGGAAAACATCAAATGACAGTTGAGCGGGAAAAAACACCTAGAGGTTCTGTGTTCATTCCAAAGTACAGAAAAATAATAGTATAGATGACAATGGTCTGACAAAAGTATCTGCCATACGCAAAAGAAATATCCTGCTAAATTCTATCACCATTTAAAGCAATGTTTTTTGGCTGGACTCAGCTGCACTGGTAGCAGGATATGACCTGCCCGTTGGCTGTACCATGGATGAGCTCAATGTTACATTTCTGAGTGCTAGTTCTGTTCAGAAACTGAGATTCATCCCGCACTTTTGGAACCCAGCTATGCATTCCTGTAATTCCATTAATTTTAGTATGCTAAAAGACAACAGAAGCAGGATGTCAGGAGAAAGCTGCCTCCAGAAGCACATCTGCAAGCCTGTATTTATATACATAACTTTCCTCACAAAAGTGAAGCTATATACGTGCACATATTGGCAGGATTTGATTTCTCATTTATGGATGGATGGGGCAAGGTTAAAACAACAACAAAGTTGTGGAACTTCATATCTCTTGTTAAAAAAAAATCTGTAATAAAAGTCAAGAATCTGGTCTATCAAAAAGCTATGATAACATTCGCCCCTTGCAATTTACATCAAGCTAAAGGAATGTTATTTACTTCGCTGTCCTGATAAAATGATACGTATTGGGCTGTATTCATGTAATTACATGCCTCATGGGGGTAGACTCTGCATCAAATACTGGTACCACCCATCTGAGTAATTTTTTCAAATAGCATAACATCTGGTAAGAAATGGTATAAACAAGAAGCAGTACCACTAACATCTGGAACAACGCTACATTTGTACAGTTTCAGAGAATACTGAAGTTATTTGGATTTTTAAGCATCTTTGCCTGTGTACAGAATTATACCTTCAAGTTGAATTTATGCAATTAAATAAATCAGCACAATTTTTCAGTATCTTGATGATTAACATCCTGTATCTTAGTCATTAATCAGGTTTGTTTCTAAACTTCTCAATAGCTAGCACAATACAGCACTTGAATTCAAGCATTTTCTCCCTATAAGTGCAACCTCAAAACTATTTTTTCCTAACTGGGCTAAAAACAACAACAGTAACAGATGTTTGCCTACTGCCCCACAATGTTCATTTAATATTTAGAATTTCATGGATGATGTACAGCAGAAGGAAAACATAGCTAAATATCAAATACTTACAAGCCTCCTGTAATTTAAAACATCCGCTGAAAGAACATACATCTAAAATGCAATGTACTTTGAGGAAATATTTTTCCAAGGTTATCTTTCTCCTTATCTCTAACTCCCAGTCTTCCAATATAGTAACTCTTTAGGATTGGGGCGAAAAAGGCAGGAGGAACATTGTTTACCACTGCTCTCAGGGCACAGATGCTGAAATTAGGCTATATGGCTAAGACTTAGCAAGACTGCCAATTCCATTTGCAAAGCCCAGAAGCTTCTGCACCTACCTTCCACATATACAAAGCACTTCTGTAACAGGATTCATGGCATTAGGTGCTGCAAGACAAGCAGTAGGGAATTTTCAGTGGAGCTATGCTGTTTCAAGGTAGTAAGGACACAGATTTTTTTCTCCTGTGATAACTGCTAACCATCATTCACAACAGATATTTCTTCATGTTACACATACAGTCCCAAATGTATGAGTTTATTTATTAATACATTTTAAGAAACAGAACTATCTTGCAGTTCAAGACCACGTCTTGAAAGTGAAGAAATTTAATTTTATTCCTTATTTTGCTTCTGATTTCCTGCACAATCTTTGCAAAATGGCCTAATTTCCAGACTGAGAAGACTCTTTCATGAACCTGTCTGCAAACAGAGGTCCAGTAGAAAAAAAAAGTAGACTTTCTGCAGTTTCCATTTGGCTTTCAGGCCTACTGTTAGAAAGGGTGAGGGAGAGGGTGTAGTTCAATGTCTCAGACCCTGCTGGTCCAGAGCTGCAAAAAAGGGCCACAGAGAGGAAAATATGTTTTAATAAACAGGAAAATGTGGTCAGAGACCTGGCAATAGGACTTGGGGGCAGCTACAGGTTACAGAACAGTGTCGTATTGCATTTGGATGAATATAACCAAGCTTAGACTTCATCCTGTCTTCTTTTTAAATAGTACACAGTCTGTGTAAAGTGTATGCTTAGCAGTTGTCCTTTGACTGGTGTCTGTTCCTGTTTGCTGAGGTCACAAGCAGCTCTGAAAACCGACTTTCCTTGATTCAGTTTCTTAATTATGAATATAGTTGTTTTTAAGCAAATAGATTTCAGAATGTTTGACTAGGAGGTTTCGTTTCCCGTCCCCTTCCATAACACGGAAATTAATTATGAAATGACTTCATAGGAATATCACAGGATGATGCTCAGTGTTAATGCATTTCAGATCCTAGGACAGAACATTCAAAGAAACAAAGATTATTAATAAACGTATCTAAAACATAAAGCCTAAGCTGCTGGGAAAAAATTTACCATGTGTCACACGCAATGCCTTTCTCTGCATTTCAGGGAGGAAATGCAGAATAAGATCTGAATTGACAGATTCACAGTTTTTTATTACAAGTACCTGAATTTTGTATTCTCTGCCACCATTATAGTATTTTAGAAAGTGAGCCATAATGACAACTCATACAAATAGCTGAACCTGCTCACAACAGAACAACTTTTGTCCCAGTAAGAAGGGGGGACAGTTATGACATGGGACAAGGTCTATGGACTATTCCTGGCTATGCCACATGCATCCTCTTTGACCAGGGGAAGTCATTCGACCTCACCATGCCCCAGCCCTGAGGTCAGTGGAATGGCTTTGGAATTAAATTAGGCTGGGTTTTCAGTCTAAAATAGGAGACGACAAACAGAACAGTCACTATTTCCTTTCACCTCACTCAGTGTAAGGTCTTTCTGGGGGTTCAAAGATCCCCAGGCAATATGCAAGTTAGGGTCCAATTTAATTGCACTGGTAGTTTCTGCCATGTATGTGGGCTGCAGCCCATGCAGCCTCTCCCTCACACTCGGCCCTAAAATCTTAGAAATTTACAGATATGTCCAAGGGAAGAGCTTATTCATTGTGTCGGTTAAAAGTTAACACAAATATTTGAGAGGCCACCTCTAAATCTGTTTGTTCAGTGTGATAAACAGTGCTGAGAGCCTTTGGGCAGCTAAATTCATTTCAGAGGTCTCAATAGCAAGCCCTGACTCAATAGGAAAATTATAGTATGTAGAGTTGGCTGTCTCAATAGTTAGTTTCATAAGGGGCATATAATGCACAATCCCTACTTTTAATGTTTTCATGAATAATTCAGAGCTTATCATACTCTGCATGTATGATCTATGGCTACAGGAAAGCCCGTTTGACTGATTCATTTCAACATTTGTCATTTGCAGGAGTTAGATGCTGAAGAACAGCTAGCTTTTCAAAAGGTCACCCGAAGCCTGCTTTTCATGCTGTGTCTTAGCAATCCGTGTGGATATGGGATTCATTTGAGAGCCCCCAGGAAAAAAAAAATCTTTGAAAAAAAATCTTCAAGCTTTTGAGGTGCCAAATTTTGAATTTATGTAGCTTCAAAAACATAAACTACTAGGTGAATTTTATGTTTATCTGTGATGTTCAAAACACAGATGGCTGAGCAAGTTTGTTAGGAGAATATACATATTTCTAGAAAGTATTTTACAAAGGCATAAGTAAAGATCCTAAAATTCACAGACAATACCAATGAGACGACAAACTGTCAGCCAACTACGTACTAAGATGACCACCTGCCTCCCTGTAGAAACATTCCTACAGCAAGAAGTGCCCGGTATACCCATGCTACAAATTTAATTACAGCTATGCTACAATTTAAGCTTAAAACCCTGAAGACAAAGCTACTAGGAAAGTGGTTGCTTTATCTGGTACACAGAAAAGCAGAAGCAAGGCTTGCGTGTATGTTTTCTCTTCCACAAAAATGCACAATCGTTCTAATGGTCGGTAGACATATGGTAACAAAGTGACTTTGTATGCTGCTGTGAATTCAATGACTTGAACGGATAGTGATAGGTATGATACGTAACAGAAACATTTTCAAGACATAGCACAGATATAGATTTGCTCTAGCAGATAAGACAAGAGTGTAAATAACCATCATTCTCCATTCTATCTCTCACTGAAACAGTGTTGGAAATGCATATGCAATGTCCTAGCTAGACATCTTCTAAAATGTATGCCAAAAGCAACTGTCTTTAAGCAAGGCCAAACATGATACTATTAGTCATAACACACCACTTCATCTGCGGTATTGAAGTCATCTGACCAGATAATAGTCTCATAACATTTTGTACAGACAAAGTGAGTCCTGCAGCGAGATTAACAAACTCACAGACAGACACAGTTAATACTGGTAAAACAACAATTTCAGACATGGACTTCTGCTGCCACAGAAATGTTCAACAACAAATGGAAAACCCAACTCTATATCTAAAGAATGCTGCTGTAATGGAAAAAATATCTACAGTAACTCTGGTTTGAATATAACAAATCATCCAGACAACTGCTGCAATTGGGTAGCTTATCATTTCCATAGAGAGGTAACTCAAAATTTTCTAGAACCAGCAACTGCATTTGGTAAAAACTCGTTTATTTTCATGCAGATCCCATGCACTAAGATTTCCGTCTCCAAAGAAAACACAGAAACTTGGGATATGCACAGGGAAGAGATGACCTGGTAACTCCATAGTCAGTTTGTGCTCTCATTACTCTCTGTTAATACAGCTAAAAGTTTAAACAACTCTTTTAGTATTCTTTTGAGCGTAAAGGGTTATCGTAATCTCTGCTAGTCTATTGTGTGACCATAAATATATTACAAGGTCAAGCAGAGTCAAGAAAATGACAAAAGTTTAGATAAACAGTGTATCTCAATATTTAAAATATGGTCTTATATCCTACAAGTCAGAACTGTCTGACTGAGTATTTACATAACCAGTTGTAACACCTAAGTATTCACAGGCTGTAGTGAAACTGGACTCACATGGGAAGTATCATCAGTTGATTTACAGACAAACAAGAAGGTTGAGAATGAACTACAGGAAGTCTCTGATAAACCAGGTGTTAAACCTAGTATCAGAACCTTGCCTGGTTCTTCAAACACAGTCTGATCTTCCTTTCTTAAAAATAACACCATGCTTTCACTCACAATGAAGTGGAGAAACCAGAGCTTCACCTCTGGGATACCTTTTCCCTCCTGAAACAGGACTCTGCCCTGTGACATGATGCCCACTGTTCTGGTGGGAGCCAGCACCTACCTGGGCAGCCTTGCAGATTTTGGCTGGCTTTCTCTACGATGAAAAGGAGCCTGGATCTCTGTCCAGGCTTATCTTTATCTGTCAGGTCCAAGTTTTGTACATATCTTAGTCTTCCTCAAATGCATCTCAATATTTAAAATATTTATATATTTCCCTAATATGGTACAGGGAACACTCCCTAGCAGTGATAAGAATAGATGGCATTTGATTCAAGTATTAAACTAGAGGCTTGGAAATACTGGTTTTACAGGTTTCCCGTATTACCTTTGCAAATCACTTCAATGTCACATTGAATTTGACTCCACCAGACACAGTACAATACACTCCGATAAGAGTTTAAGACACTGAGGAACATCATACTCAGTTTTCTTAAAAGGACAATGATTCTTAATGTTTCTGAAACATCTCACTAGAACAATATGAGGCTGAACTCTTTGAAAGACGACCAGAAAGAAGAAATGGGAGTGTTGAAAATGGTATTACGTTGATGCTTCAGGGGCTTTCTACTCACTCCCTCAACCAGGTAGCTTGAAAAGAGATCAAAACTTGCTGTGCCAGGCTCACGCTTGCTGAAAGAGGCAAGTATTTTGTGTTGGGAAAGTATTCAAAGGCCCTAGCCTTTGGAGATCAAAGCCTCACTGCATCTAGACACAGCAAGCACATAATGAGAGAAAATTCCTGCCTTGTTTATAATCAAAACAGAATAAACAGACACAAGAGAAATAGGGAAGGAACAGAAGTAGCTTGCCTAAAGCCAAACAGTAGATTCAAAGGAAGAGATGAAGGCAGAATCCAGACCTTGCCAAAACAATGAAGAGGCAAATATATTTTGCGGATAAAGGGAAAAGGTGCTGGTTCTTCACACCTGCGTCTTATAATTCTAGAAATATTCTGAGAAGTGTCAGAAAGGGACGAGAGAGATATTAGGGAAGAGAAGAAAGAAAGAAAGACACAAAGTTTGGAAGAACACAAATGAAGTTAATAGAGATGGGAATACATTGCTCCCTGCCTCCCTGGAAGATCTTTCTGTGATTTCTGTGATCTAATCAAGAATTCTGAAAGTGAAATTAAAAATGCCATTCATTGCCCATTAGACTGTGCATGTTTTTCTGCCTTCTCTGTATGCGGTGACCTGATCAATATTAAAAAAAAAAAAAAAAAAAAAAGCAAACAAAAAGAAAACTCTAGCCAAAAGAAGTAAACAGGTAACTAAACATTAGACTAACCATGGAAAATTTAATTTGTTTGGCTTCCATTCTTACACGAGTATACCTGGGTACTAGATAGCTGATGGCTAGAAACGTGTTAAAACTGCATCTACAAGTCTTAATGATTTTAGGGTTAAAAAACATAAGAATAGTAGATACTGGGAACTGGATACTCTTTGGGAGCTAAAGTTCCTGGAAAAGTCTGGAGTCTTCTGGAGTGCTGGCCTTTGTAGATACCCCTGAAACCAAACCTGGCTTATAGAAATGGGTTTTGTTAATTTATCACTGGGCCCACTAATGAAAAGGTATTGTATCTGAAGCAGGACTATTCAGTTCCTCTAAAGAACTGTAATGCAGTAAAGCAGTGGGCAGGTGAAAAAGAGCTGCAACAAGCCAGCAAAAACTATCTCTTGAAGAGAGCACTCATAGCCTGATATGTGTTTTCTTTCCTCACATCTCCAAGCCCACGGCATCTGGAACACACTGAAAATAAGAGCATAGAAGCAAACGCTTTGAGGACAATTTTTCTTTTAGTGTCAAGAACTTACAAGTGTTGGAAAGATGATCCATGCATGACGATATCTTCCTTTCTAAAACCAAATGTCTCCTGGGTACTGCCCACCCCAGTCTCAACAGTTCCTTCTGGTAATGAGCCATGAGAAACTGTTCCTCCAACTCAGTTCTCTTCTGCAAAGCCAGCAACAACACAGCCCTGCACTCTTATGAAACTTCTAGCTTCAGACTGAATGAACACAAATCAAACCACTGTTAGAAATAATGAGTGAAAATTAGCCAGACAACCAGCAACCACAGTGAGAGAACATCTGAACTGTTGGCACATTCCACTAGACAAAATGAATAAAAAAGCCAGTAACAAAAGCATTCAACAGACTGCAGTGTTCTGCAAAACTATCTATTTACTGTTTGGAATAGTGGAGTTATTCACACATTCACACACAAAAATATCTAAGAACAGATCACAGACTGAAGAATTTATATGTAAAATTATTCAAGAAGAATATTTTATGCAGCTAAAATGAAAATGTGTCTTAATTGTCATTGAATCTATACATCTTCTATCAAGCTACAAAAAGAGTTCTGGTATTGTGTTTGATTTTGCGAGATAGCATTTAAAAAGGCTAAAGGGGAAAATGACATGGCTATCACTAGGGCTGAATAGGAGGTGGAATCCAGCCCTGCTTATTATATGCTCATATAGGAAGCTTTAAATCTTGTTGCTTCCTAGAAAACACTATTCCATGCACTGAGTGACAGATGCACATCATTCCATCTTACTTCATGATAGTAGGGGAAACACACACCTTTCAGCTCAGATCATAAAGAACTCTTTATAATTCTGCATGACTAACTGTTCAGAATAATGATGTTCTTAACCTTTTAATAATTACAGAATTGTCAATTGTTAAAAATCAATTTGTTATCTGAAGTTGAAATGATATCCAGTTCCTGTTCTGGAATCTAGATCAGAACCAGCGTACTTCTTTTTCATATTACTGGAATTTGCGATAGCTGTAGGAGATGTACTATCCCTAAGCAAAGCAAACAAATAAAACTAATACAGGGTGCGGGGAGATATTTCAGCCAAGGTCAGCTGGCATTCTTTGGCAGCCTAAAATACTTCTTGAACAGTATATGAACACATTTGAAAGTTATTAAAAATGAAATTCACACCTACTTTCATATCCCTTATTGCTTCAGGGTTGGTTCAAAATAACCTTTGAAACAAATGAGTATCACATTCTTTATACGAAGAAACTCTTTTAACCACTATACACTACACTACCTTACAGAATTTGCCTGTGAGTGTTGTTTTGTTTGTAGATACACGTTATTCTGAAGGAAGGAAAAGAAAGATTTAAAACTTAATAGAAAGATTGACCTACCTTCTTCAGCTCTTCAGAAGAAAGCACACTAAGTCAGGGATGTGCTCTCTGTAGCAGAAGGAAGAATGAAGTGATCTGTAGAGTTCAGAGTGACTTCAGTGTGATTCCAGCTGCTTCACTTGGCTACTGCCTTCCTCCTAATAAAGCTGCAGAATGATATAACACTGTGTTTGTTTTCAGCTGTGAGGAAGTTGTTCCCAACTTCCCTTGGTTTGCTAAACCCGGTTTTGAAATATTGCCCTTCTGTATAATCTCAGTATTTCACCAAAATAAATGTTAGACATGTGAATGAATCATTTTGGCCAGTGTCCAAGCAAGCAACAGATGTGGTGGCTGATGAATGGAAATGGACTTTACAGTTGCAGGCTGCTTTTTGTTATGAAGAGAAGGATTTGAACAGTATTTCTTTGTTTCTGTCCACTCTGGTTTATAGAAAATAATGTTGAATGAGCAGAAAGATGCTTAAGAAGCTGCACTGAAAGCATAATTTGTTAACTGTATGGTGAGATACTTTCAGTTTGTGTTTATAATTATTAAACTCCTTTTGTATGCAAGAGAAAAGAGAACTTCTCAAAGTATGAGTTACTAGTCCTCTTGCCCACCAGTCAGTGTAATTCTGTGGTCAGACATTTGAACCAGGCTTTAGGAGACTTGGCTTGAACCCCAGTTCTGTCAAGAGGCTACCGAGTATTTGTGGTCAGGCCTCATGCTCTCCATGTACCTTAGGATCTCAGCAAGTAAAATGGGAATATTATTCCCCTAGTATGTTCATACCATAGTTTCACCTGACTTGGATGGTACTGCATTCACCATACCATTTTAAATCAGCTGTGAGTCTGTCAGCCCAGCCTTACCAAAAAGCAAATCTTAACAGCTGCACTGATCTGTGACTAATGCAAAACACCTAAAATGTTCAACACCGTTTGAATTCAGTCAGTTCCAAATTTTCCAGGTATCAACTCTACTGATTTCAGTGAAAATTAAAAAAAAAAAAAAGAAAAAAAAAAAGAGGGCATTACTTAGTGAGAAGCAGCATTACTTAGTGAGAAGCAGCATTACTGAAATTTCAGCATCTGGCTAGTCAGACTATCAATTTTAAGCGCTACTGTTACTGGCCCACAAGTTATATATTCTATTATCAGAAGCCAGAAACTCCTTCCAGCAAAACAATCACGCTTTGTCTTTCTTCCACGTCAGCTCTTCTTGTTCTGCCAATATAACATAAATTGCTGACAGCTTGTATGAGGAGGCAAAAAGCTACGAATGAAAGAAGGATGGAGATTATGTTACAGCAGGACACAGAGTCTGGACCTGGAGAAAAGGACGGCGGTGGGACATGATACCTGCAAATATGTGACATAGAGACAGATAGCTGGGTTGCCTGAAGACAGCCGAAAGATTTCAGAAGACCTCATGATTTGGCTCCTCACTTGCGTATTTTTTGCTGTTTAAATATTTCGCCTTTCTTCTAGGAAACTGATGAGTGAATCTTTGCTGATAAAAAGCTCTTTTAATAGCAGTTCTTTTGTAAATATTGGGATAGGGTGAATACAGGCACCATTTAACAGCAGATCTGCAAAGGATTTTGCTTGTAAAAGTATGAGTCTATCTCTGTAGGTACTTGGTGAAAACCAGTTATTGTAAGGCAGTTAACTCAAAGGCTTGCTCAGCACTATTTGAGTAAGATAAGAGAGAAAATTACTGTGTAAAAATGCCCACGAATGCTCTGCACTAAAAGACAAGCCTCAGCAAGCAAAGTAGAATTACATACATGTCAACTGCTCTTCACCTTCTCGGTGTAGGGAGTATTCTGATGAGTGCAATGGTTTCTATCAGTTTGAGGTGGTGAGCAGTTGTCTATAAGAGCCTGTTTCCTTCACCGTAAACTTAAGCTGATTGGGACTGCTCTAACGTGTACTTAGTTGATAGTTCAACTCCTTCATTCTTCTGAAGCATAAGAGGATTAAAATTCACGCAGCAGTTTTCTTCATTCTGCCTACCATGGTGGCAAACACGAAATCACAACTGCAAAGGATCCAGAAGAAATTTTGTGGAGACGATTTTTCATAAAAAAGGAGGGCTTTTTTTCTTCCCTAGGAAGAGCAAGTCACAGCATTTCAAAGACATTTTTTTCTGCCAGTAAGCTCTACCTACATTTCCTCCTTTTAAATTGAAAAGGACTTCTGCACTGATGAGCAATTACCAAATTTGCACAGTATGACCCGCACATACAATGTATCTGTGAGCAAAAAAATAGAGAACAGGATTTTACAGGCAAAATTCCATTTAATCTGAATTTTTTTTGGTCTGTTTTCCGCTCAGAACGAAAAATATCGTTTCATTCTCGCGCAGTTTTGATCAACCACAATGGGAATCTTACATCCCCAAGGAATGTAAGCTTGGTTCCTACAACTTCCTATGTTTTAATTCCTTCTGTGCTCAGAGTAAAAACTGGAATGGTGAGTCCAACATTTTTGCATGTACTTTCATGCAACACATTAAGCATTGATATCATTTTACCATTGCGACCTTTTCAGATAATTTTTGAATGTTGTACTTGCAAGAAAGTAAGTGAAAAAGTTACCCCTTGTTTGCTTTCATGCCTTTGCCTTTTCCAACATGGAAGTTGCTTTTATTTCACTGTGTTGGTTTTGCCTTTTCAACAGGGTAAGTTAATGAAGTTCTGGAGTATTTACTCTCCATTTGGGTAAGTGTAGGACTTGCAGAGCAGAGAACTAGTAATATATATCGGATAAATAAGGGAGAACATTTTCATACAAATAACAGGTTTGAGGTTGAACAGCGGTGGATAAACTAGGTCCACAGAAAAGCAAATGCATTTTAAAACTCTTCAGAATTTTTCTTCTTTTCTTTAAAAACAAACATACAAAAAAAAACAACCTATAGAACAAAAGCAGTATATCTGGAAGAAAAAATACAGAGAAGCCTTCTGAAAGAAGCACTTCACCAGTATTAACCAAAGCACAAATTACAAACCGACTAACAAAACCAAAACAGCTAAATTGCCAGGATTACAAATAATTGCCTAATAGTTGTGACAATTATTTCCCACTCATAGGACCACCGGTTCTTATCAAGCTGCATATTGATATGAGCAGATAATCTAAGCACTGAAGAACACATCAGACTAAATCCAAAGTGTATAAAATCAATTTAGTTGCACTAACCATGGATTTGTAAATTAAGTCAAACAAAAGAGATTTGTTTTTCCCAGGGTTAATTTAAGCTGAAGAACACAAGAAATGAGCTACTTACTTTTTGAGGATTCAGATGTTTACAGTTCAGTTTGTTTCAGTTTTAACTATTCACTGTTCCTTCGTCCTCATTGTTTGAATTAACAGCTCACCGATAAAAAATCTGCTCTGGAAAGACTGGATTTAACTACTTGACAATCAGGAAAAGAGTAATTTCCTCCCTTTCCGTGAAACTAATGACTATTCACGCCTATCCTTTCGGTGAAGCTGTAATGTTTGCTTGTGGCTTAACTGCCCACTATATACCATAGTGAGCAACTACAACATTCTCCAGCGTTTAGACCAAACAACTTGATGAAGGGACGTTTTTTCTTTTAGCAGATCCACATCCTCGTCTTACACAGATATTGGAATTCTGAAGACTTTCATGTATAACGTATTGAAAAAAATCAACAACGTGCAAAAAAATGCACCAGCATAGAAATGAATAACTGTATGTATGTAGATATATGTATATGCATACAAGTTTGAACACGATTTTTAAAAGCAGCACTCCATGCAACTCCTGCAAACAAAACAAACACAGTTTTGTGATGAATATTGGACACTAATTTACAAGGAAGTGAAAGAAAAGCACAGAAAGGAACCTGAGCCATACTTTTTCAGGATTTTAGCTACCTCCATCCACTTGGGCCCAAGTCACCAGTATGGATGCCTACACCTACTCTTTCAAATAAGTGAAGTCTTTTTTTCTATTTAAAGTCTAAGTTCTGAGGGTTCGGTCATCCATCTTTTACGTACCAGCCCTTTGATTAAGCTCTCAAATCCACAATTCTATTGGGATTATATCCTAGTGTTGTCATAACCCAGGAGGTCATTTATAATTCACCTTCTGCAATCATCCATAACAATTAACAGTTAAATTGTGAAGTTTGTTGTGATGATTAACAGTGCAGAAAACAAGCAGGTTCATAAGGAGGAGAGGATGAGTGCCGGGCCCTCACCAGCCTGCCACTAAACTATCTCTCTCAGCTACTGTGATAGCTGTGACAGGGCTGCTCTGAAACACTAAGTGAAATTGGAAATTAAAAAGTTCTCATCACATGCGAAATATAGAGAGCAAAGCTGAGGTTTGATACAAAATAAAGTTACCGCTCCCTGAAAATATAACAGGCAAGGTGCATATATAGGACATAAGGGTTATCAAGCAAGACTGCTGCTTTGCGGCATTACTGCTCAAAATCTGAACAGGGAGAAATATCTAGGCACATGTGGAACAGTGAAGCATGCTGCTTACTCTCTACAGTACTGTCTAGCTGATAGCATTCCTTAGGATTTACGGGCATGCAAGGGCTTTAAACTGGACAGTAGCACCTTGTATATAAATGGAGAATGGTTCCTGAACACCAGTGCAAAGCCATTGCAAATCAAGTTCAAACCAAGCCCAAATGAAGCATAATCAACTACGGATCCTCTGATGTGGAGGTCAGTGGTTTCAGCGAATTTCGTTTGTATCTTTAAAGTTGCTTTTTACAGTCAGCTACATTCGTCAGATTGTTTTTCTGCTTAGTGGATGTAAATGCTTTTTGTGAAAGGTGCCAGGTGACCTTGACTTCCTGGGTATCAAAGTTACTTTTCCATAGCAATGAATATGAGACTTAAGGAATGTAAGCTACGTAGCCCTCAGCCTCTGTAAGGAGAAGGGAGCTGAGACACCCGAGCTTGATACAAAATGGCAAGGCTGTTACTGGTTGAACAGTGTGCTGTAAGAACATTTCCACGCTGTGTATCACTCTTATCTCGCAAGTTGCCAGGAAAAGCCGAAACTGACATCAGTGTTTTTTCACATTTTTTTTACATGCTCACCATTGCTTCAGAGGACTTGAGTCTAATGGCCGTGTAGTTTTAATACCAAATGAAAAAGGAAGGATCCCGAATCCTTCACTCTACTGCAGCCACGTGCAAAAAGATGTAAAAATAAGGACTGCACATTTTCTTGGAAAGCATGGTGAAATCACTGATATATTTAAATCACACACAGAAACAATCACCAAAAAGTAAGTTTCATTCACAACAAACACTGGCCAAATCTGAAATACTGTCAAATACCTTCATGTTGCAGAAACATTTTCCAAAAATATTAGGCAAGAGAAAAAAAACCATTGATTTATTTTCCCCTCATTCAGTCTTGAGGTTTCAACTTTAATTTATAACATAGTTGTAGAATAAGTGAGTATTGTGTCAGGAAACGTTTCTAAAATCACATACTCTTTGAGGAAATAGTATATTTGCTCCACCCTCTATTTGAACTGTCCCATTATTGTTGTACCTCTACAATTTGCAGCAAATAACTAATCTACTAGGAGTGCTCCAAAAGTAATGCCTCCTATTTTATTGTATTGACCCTCAATGTCAGAGGTGCATGTTGGTGGTATGGCTGTAGTGGTTGAACCTTCCCACCAACATTCCGTTACATGTTGCTGCCATGTGACAGGTGGCAGCAGAGGGGCAGCCGGACACAATGGCATCTGGCAGGTAAGTGCAGATGAAGCAAAGGGGTGGAATTGAATTCCCCCACGTGGAAAAAAATGGCACCCGCTGACATTCATTGATACTTGCTGAATGTTTATGGAGACCAAAGAGTGGATGTGAGCACAGCAAGGCAGTGGGTGGTGTGCTTCAGCAGTGGTGAGAACAATGTAAAAGACAAGCCATGATCCAGACAGCCATGCAAGTTTTTACAAGCATAGCACACAGGCTCTTTGTCATCGCTGCGAAAAACACATAGATAATGGTGGTGACTATGTTTTGTAGCTGAGGATTTGCTCCACCAAATAGTGTTATTGTGCTCTTTGTATCTTTTGTATTTTCTATGGAAATAAATAGGAGCGACATTTGGAGTGACCCACTTTCCGTTTCTGTTACCCTTGCAGAGAAGGAAACTGCCACTTCTCCATTTCAAGATGAGAAACAAGGCAAAGGGGCATTACACTAAGTGTACATATCTCATGTCCAAAGCAGAAACTGATTTCCAGTCACTTCTGTATTACAAACATAGACCATCCAACAACATGTAAGAGACTGCTGGTTTTATTGGTGGACCAGAAAACAAAGACACTAAACTCTGACGTAGAGAACTACTACAGTTCCAGAATTAGTACACGAAATGCTGAACACCACTCAAATAAAAGGTTTTTTGTTCTTTTTCTTCCTCCATTTTCTGAATTTTCCAGGAAATTGTCTCCATATTTTCCATTTGTAAGAGAAAGAGGTTTCTTTCAAAGGCTGACGTTGTTGCTTATCAGCTTTTCTAGACCAAAAGCAAGTTTTGTCCCCGGAGAAAAACAGAACTTCTCTATTCCACATAATTTAACTTCCTGCTTTTTTTTTTTTTTTTTTTTTTTTCTGAATAGGATAAAGAAATCTTTCTTTAAATGATTCCCAAAGTAAAACAAGGTAGAGTTTGCTTGCTCTCAGGTGTAAGAAAATATTTTATGTGGTTTATTGTGGGAACATTTAAAAAATTAAATATAATTTAGAACAGCCAGTGTGGAAGAAAAGAGCATTTATTTAATTACCTTGGGAATACATTTTGACCCCACCTAAAAATGCCTGCAGAACATCCACTGACTCAACATAATAGCATATATATTTGCAGCTCCCTGACTCCTCTAAATTACACTACAGAGAAGGAAGCTGCTGAGGTATTTTACTCTCAGGGTCATCTTACATTCACGCATATCTATTTAAAACTGGAACTGTTCAACTGAAATTTATATATATAAATATTTAATTTAGATATTCAAAGGGGTCAAGGTAGATAGAAAACTTTTGGGAGCCTGAGCACTGAATGTTCTTAAAAAACAGAATACATCTCCAATCGGCTTTGAGAAAATTAACTCTATTGGAAGTGCATTATTCCCTGCCTGAATAATGGGGATAAATACTTACTTTCATGAAAAAGTCTCAGAGTTTGTACTATGACAGAAAGGGAGGTGAGCTACAAGGGAGAAGTAGCCACCTATGATTCCTATTTAAAATATTTCAAGGCTCACATTAGCTTCTCATAAAAAGCCTGCATTCATTTTGTGACACACCTATACCATGAAAAAAGGATAGTTTAAAATCTGCCAATCAAACATTCTGCCATGCAGTTGAGAATAATGCTGTTCTAAGTGTGTTTTGCTCCTGTTATCTGTTTGTGATTAATACTAGAACCTACTGTTCTTTCCATTTCTTTCATAGGTGGAGGCTCTCAGGTCATAGAGCTCCCTTCAGCACAGGTAAACGGAGTCATTTTACTACTTTCTACTGCATTTGCTAGCATGCCTATTTCAGATATTATTGTATATTTCAGACTGATTTGGTAATGAACAACTTCACTTGAAAGTGTTGTCAATCCTCAAGGGCTGATCTGACTATATCAAACAGGCAATTTTAAATGGTGCTATTTTAAAAAATAAATATAAAACAAATTGGGAACAGAATTAAGAAATGTTAAGGGACTATTATTTCTGAAGCTAAAAATAAATCCATGCACAAGCTGAAGGTGAAAGTATATCCTGCAATTCCTGACCATTCATGACAAGCAACCCCCAACCTACTTCCCGTCCTAGTCCTGTTCTTTGTGTCACGTTTTTAAAAACATAGACTCTGCTATTTCAGAGAGATGAACTCGCTGAACAATTATTAGCAGAGTGTGGAAATAACTGTGAATGCAACACCAAACTAATTAGCATTTTACGATGAAAGATGCATTCTCTGAAAGCAAACTTTATTTCGAGTTACAAATGGGAAAAGGATCTGGAGATGAGTTTCCCCTTTACTTTGAAAAGTCCAGCAAATTTTATTTTGCTCCACAAGAGGGCTGTCTGGACACCGAGACAACATTTTCCCTATGCTATCTTCAGTAGCCTGGTTAGGCTCGGTCAAGTAAGAAAGAATTTCATGCAGTGCTAGATAAATGCATACAAACTACTCAAGTGCTGCCTTTATTTCTTTGCAGAAAGTCTGTTCTCAATTTCTGTTTTAGGACAAAGTGTCTTGAAAACTTGTTAACTTAAACTACGTGAAAAGATTCAAAACAGTTGAGCAGTACTAGAGTACGGATTTGAAGAGTAAACAAGAACAGAAGTAGCCCCCAATGCAGAAACTTTCTGAAAGCACTGAATTCTAAAACATTTTGTACATTTTCACTGTTTAAAGTGACACATTTTGAGTTGTCTCATCAGCTGTTCCTTCTGGATGACCTGCCAACAAATGAACAGCAACAGCAGCTGTAACAGCAACAACAACAGGCTCTGGAACCAGCCTGAATGTCACAGAATTTTGCTCAGCATTATCATAATAAAAATCTCAGTATTCTCTACCATACATGTGTACAAAAATCTATTACCCAGAGCAATTACAGAAAAAAAAAAAAAAAAAAAGGGTGTGGAGGGTGTTAATCTAATCCTTTAACAAATATAAAGATTTCATTTATTTTTTTTTAAACTCTGAAAACACTATTACTAGGTATAAGTGGAGTGATTAGATAGGGGAAAAAGTACCACGGAATATCACATCATTCCTCCAGTTAGTCTGGTACCTCATAACAGTGGCCCCTACAAGATTATTGAAAAATACCAAAATTCCTTTACGAGAATTTTACACTTCTTCATAATTAAAGCTTTTAATATAACACCATGTATCATGGAACACTCATTCTCCTACAGAGTTGAAGAGACCCACGCTTCCCAATTTCACTCAGAACTGAAGTGCTCTAAAACCTACACACGTGCTTCGGATTGTCTCGACATTTGCTGTCCTTGTAATCCAGGCTAGGCCTACTTATCCACCTTTGTGGCTATTTGGTTACAGCACCCTCTGCATACCTCAAAGCCTCAGCCCTCAACGGATGTCAGTCATTCAACACTCAACTCAGACTCTTAATCAATTTTACCAAAACAACAGTTCAATGATAAAATAGACTTTTAAAATTTAAATGGGAAGCACATATGTATCAAACTAAAAATCTGAGCAGCTTTCCTCCCAGATAGTTTTATCAACCTTGATTTTCATTTGTTACTCTCTCTATGCAATCCTAACACAACTACTGGAAGAATTTTGACTCTATTTAGGAAAATATATATTGTTTACATTTGTCAGAGGTTTTTTTTTTTCTTAATATTCTTCATAGCTATAACTTTGACATGGATTTGGCTAACAGGAGCAGAAAAACATATCAAATCGAAGCAAAAGTAGAAAGAAAAGCAGTACAAGGACAATATATGGAAACAGGTATAAATTGGCACAGATATCATCTAACGGGAAAGAAGTTGGATGCTCCTATCAGAAGAGAGAGAAATTTTTAAAAGTGGGAAGGAAGTTTCTCAGCCCTGATTCATCATTCATGTACACATGTGAGTAGGCTAATTCCTATGGTCAAGAGGAGACTAGAGGGAAAGGACCTCTCTCAATACCTTAGCTGAGCTTGAATCAAGATGCAACCTCAAGTTCATAAATACAGAAAGAGCTGGAAGCCATGAAATAACTGACAACACATGCCTAATTTCTGCTGTCTTTGACTGATAGTCCAAAAGATAGAAAATTCCTTTCTCTCATTGCAAAAAACATTCAGGAATATTCCAAGGACAAGCTAGATGGCATTGTAAGATGGATTCTGCAGAGTTCTCTTCTTTGCTAAGGATTTCTGTTTTACACAAGCTATTCTGGAAATGAAATGTTAGTATTTGAGCTACACTGAAACCTCAGATACGTGAGTGAGCTTATTTTGTTCCAACAAGTCACGGAGGGTTGGTAATCCACAGCAACTCACTAAGCTCGCTACGAACCCATCATAAAGGTAAACTATTTGGCTTGAGATAGTATTTCAAAGCGTGTTTGCCACAGAAGGAGCATTCACCTTTAAACAATGCAACTCTGCCAATATGAAATGATTTGGCCATGTGCCTGAGTCTTCACATATGTAAATATTCTCCAAAGAAATACTGCATTTCCAAGATTTTATGACTGCTTCTCACAGATCTCCATTGCTACCCACAGGATGCTATCTAAATCTAGGTTTTCACTTGTCGATCACTGAAATCAAGAATCATTTCCATGTTTCTGAAGTAACTCATTCTCCCCACATATGTTTGTATTGCAATCTCATACCTTCTGACCAGTCTGCCTTACTCAGCTATGTCCAACAAAATAAACAAAACTACAATTAGTTTATAATGATTAGTGGATCTTGTCAGGCTTGAGAAGCAAAACCCCTATGCTATACGTACCTAAGTATAGTATCCCCCTTACTCGTTTAATCAGTTAAGAGTTTTGCCAAGTTCTGTATTAAACCAGGCAACCAAATGCCACCAGGCAACTTAAGCTACTCATCCATTGGCAATGAAAATATATCTGTATCTACGCAAAAAAATCCAAAGAATTCAACAGCAATTAAAGTAATTTCCCTCCTAAAGTGAAGCCTTCTCCTGCTGTTCTTCCGTGCTGTTTTTCTCAGACTTTCTGTGCTCAATTACTTGTTCAGTGTGGGTGGACATTTCTAAGTCACGGTTTCATAATCACACAACAGCAGCCCCTTTTCACAGCAACCTCAGTTTAAATTTTCCAGTCATTCCCCCCCCGCTGCACCAGTCATGGCTGGTATCTGCACCTGTCTTCTCACGTAAGTGCTGGTCACCTTTGCCTCTGCTCCGGCTGCTTAAAACATCCTGTTTCCAGCAGCAATAATACAAGGGAAACATGCAATCTCTACTTTCCCACGGCAGATTATATCTAAAGTGTTAAAAACCTACAATTGAAAGCAAAAGTGAACTTGAACTATATCATATTCTTAATCTCACTCGTGAGAAAACCGAAAGCTTTTTTATTTCCACGGAAAGCGAACAGATCCACCACCATACCGCAACCACGGGCCGCCACCTCACCGAGCAGCCCCAGCAGCCGCTGCCCGAAGGCAGCAGCCCAGCGCCCCGCCCACAGCGCGGCCCGCAGCGCGGCCCGCAGCACCGCCCTCCGCCGCGCCCCCCGCCCACAGCGCCGCCCCGGAGCAGGAAGCCGGGATGGCGTCCCATGACCCCGGCGTGGCACGGAAGGACTTACTGGGAAGGGACGGAGGTGAGGCGGTGCCGGGGAGCGATTCGGGCGGCGCGCGGCAGCGGCGGGAAGGCGCGCCGCGGGGCGGGGGGGCAAGCGGCGGGAGGGGCCGCCGGGGCCGTTGGGGCGAACGAGCGCGCGTGGAGAGGGGCGGGGTCCGCGCGCTGCCCAGCGGACCTGCGCGCGCGCTCACAGGCGGGGCGCCGGCAGCGCCCCCTCCACCGCCGCCTCGCCCCGCAGCCCGGCGTTACGGCGGGCAGGGCTCACCGTGCCTGGCGGAGCCCTCGGAGCGCCGCGGCCCTGCCCGGCCCTCAGAGCTGCCCGCGGCTCCGCCCCGCGGGCCGTCGTTTTTGCTCTTTTCTCGTTGACTTGTTGCAATACGAGAGTGGCACTAGAGTTTCTTCGGTGCTTTTGTTTTTCGTTTTCCCCGGTGGTAGAATGTCTAAACTAATGCTAACGCAGACGCGATTTACTCTTTAATCCAGCAGCTTAAGATTTTCCAGTCAGAAAAATCCTAACAAAGCTAGAACTGTCCGCACAAAGTCCACAAATCTGAGAAGTCCTGTGTGGATTTTCAGAGCTGATAAAGTGAGGAGCGCAGTTGAGCGTGCCTGATTTTGGGAGCTGTTACTGCGCTCTGCTTTGCACTTGATCTCGGGGCAAATACACTGCGTATATCTTCAGATCAGCTTCTTACTTTGTCCTGTATCAGTGTTCTCTCAGAACACTGAGCTAGGGCAGCTTGTTTCTCCTCTGCTATCAGCTGCTTACAGAAGTATCTCTGCAGGTTCTCCTCAGATATTCGTCTCTGTTCGTGGCAGTATGTGCGTGTACAGGTCTTACCTTGCGTGCCCCTCCCCTGTGAGGAAATCTGGTCCATTGAATCTCCTGAACAGTAGAAACTTGCTGAGGAGATGTGCAGACTGGAGTATCTCCATTCTGGTAATAGTCCCGCAGTTTTGATTTACAACACTTTTAACTCAGTTTAATGTGTGTGAGTAAAGCCTCAGTATGTAACAACCACTGAAATTACTTGAAATAAAAGAAGTGATAAACCACTGTAGTGGTTGCCCTCCCACATACTCCAGTTGCTGCTGTCGGGCATTTCAGAGTTGAAACGAGACCCTTTAAGTTATGGTGCTGTCATCCAGCTCTGGGGCAGGATAACGGTTTGTGGTGCCCCTGCTGACTCTGGATGAGGGTCCCACTCTCCTGTTTCTCAACAGTCAGAGTGAATGGGATAATCTCTGTGCTCTTACTGCCCTGTCCATCTAGAGCATAGGTGGATAGTAAGATTCAGTACGTTGACTTCAAGTGCAAGGAAGAAGTTATTTTCCATAGTGCATCATTCATGAAGGATAGTGTTGTGGGTTTTTCTTCATGTTTTTGGGTCCCAGCTATGTATAGATCTGTTGATTATATCAAGAAAGCCTTTCTCAGTTGACAGATGAGGATCAGATTATCAGTAAGCAAATTCCCCAGGTCAGATTTTCAGGGCCCCAGGGGAATTCCTATGTTCTTCCTAGGCCTGGGATATCGTTTCCCTCCAAGTGTAATCCCAGCTGGTGATTTCCATATTGTTGCTGGAGCTGTGGGCACTGTCTGTCAGTGGTGTATATCAGCTTTACTGAGCCCCTCCTATGGTGTTGACAGCTTGTTTCTATTGGGTACGAAATGGCAGCGCTAACTTAGTGGTATCAATAATATATTAGTCAGAAAGAGAGAAGTTTCTAAGAGCAATTTTCTTTTATTATGTGGATTGATACTGTAGAAATAGCATGAGAGAGTTCTGTTTTATTCTTTGGAACTGTGATATTAAGATACTCCTGTTAACCATAACTACTCTAGCAGCCCTACTGTTACATAATATAAAGTAAATAGTGGAAAAGAGCAAAACAACTTGAAAAAATCCAAACACTTGAGACTGGTAGTATAGGCCTCACAGAGGAGCATAATGTTTCCCACATATGAGAACAGGCATAGGAGAAGGGAAGGAATGATTCTTATAAATGTATACACACCATATATATGGTAAAAGGTAAAAGTCACTGTTTGAATCTTTAGATTTGCTATTCCACATTTACGTTAAAGGTAAGCCAAGAGCAGATCTAGGAATTGCGAAGTCCTGAGTTTTAAGACTAGGGCAACACTAGTGACAGGGATTGTGGAAATTCTTGAGGTCTTTCTCTCTTTCCGTGTCTGTAGTGAGGAAATTATAATACTTCATTGAGTATGTAATGATGAGTTCATAAAATGCTGTGAATATCCAACATCCTGTGAAAGTTCCAGTTAGTGTTCTATTGCAATATCTGGTGAGTTTGCATAAATAAAGGAAACTGTTGTTTTTCTGAGTAGGTTCATAAATAAAACTCAGTTTAGCTAATATTGAGGGTTTTTGTTTTTTTTTTTCTTCTGCTATTGTAGAAGCATATTTCATTTCCTGAATAGTAGCATCACCAGAATTTGATATGTAGAGACTACATGGAAGAAAGAGGGAAGAAAGTTATTCTGATAGGAACAGTTAACATTGAGGGAGGAAAGAATTGTTTGTGAAGAGGTACAGAAAAATTTACTTGCCTAAGGGCTAGGAAAACGTGTTATTAGCTCTATTTTAAAAGGCACTTTAAATTAATTTTTGACAGATGGGATGAGAAGAGACAAGTGTCCTGCACTGCAAATGGCCTCCTGTTTGACATTAGTTGTTTGCTAGCCTGAAATCGTCTTTGGTGGGGGAACGCTGACAACGCTAAGGTTTGTATTAGAAAGTTTGGCTTTATTTTTGTATTCTGTAACGTAAAAGGATTGTGTTAGAAGATGTTTATGGTTGGGCACCCTAAAGCATGTTACTGCAGTCATATTTCAATTAAAAATTATGGGTTTCAATACTGGTTTGCTCGTCTTCTGAACAATAAGTATTACTTTTCCAGCACGGGTGATTATTTTATTTGGTCTAGGTCTTGTATAGTTTTTATTAGAGTACATCTTCCATATTCATTGCAAAGATAATTGCAAAATTAAATGAATTTGATGTGGTTTTTGCGTAAAAACCTAACACAGTCTAAGCTGTATTCATAAATATAGTACTTAGTTTCATTAATTAGACCAGAAATTGTCCTGTCCTGTCAAAGGAAGTGTGCATTCTTAAGTGTAATATTGGGGTAACCTAGTAAAGCAGAAGTTGTTTTTTACAATGCAGATTAATTTAAGTCAAGTCATTGTCTACAGCTGAAACTATGTAGTACATCTGAACAGCTTGGTCTGAAGGATGGACTAGAAGATGGGTCTGGGTTTGTTTGTTCATTTTTTCTGTTATTTTAATTCTCAGTTGTTTCATTTTTGATTTACAGATGTTTGACAGAATCAAACCATCTGATGAAGCTTCTGCTTCTTCAGCACAAGGTGAGGCATTTAAAGTACATGTTTTTATTGTAGTTTTTTTTTTATATATAATTTTTTTTTTAATAATAGTTATCAGTACGGACATCAGTTCACCTTACAGCTTCAGTTGTGTCATTTGATTTCCTAAATTTCAGTTTGGAACTTAGATGGAAGAAGTGACTTCTAAATTATCTAAAAGTTTCCGTACAAACATGATTTTCTTTCCCTATGGTAAGCTGTTTAAGACATGCTGCATGTGATCAGCTTGATCAGCTCTCCGATCAAGTATGGAACGGTCTTATAAATGTAGATTTCTTGATCTTGATCCCAGACAAATGTGAAAAATACCAACTCACCTTAACCATGAAAGGGTGAAGCTTATTTTATGAAACTCATGGAGGATCTTTGAGAATGAAATGATCTCTCTAAACGTTTATTCTAACTTTTAAACTTTAAAATACTATTTTTGACAAGTACAGTGTAAGGGAACTAGATGACTGCAAGTAAAAACTTCATTTTTTTTTTTTATAATAGGAACAGAAAGACATGGTGTTGAAGGCTCACTACAACAGGACAGCAATAGCAGGTAAGTAAGGCGATAATCTAACTGACATCCAGTTTACTGCTTACACAAAGTAAAACAAGAATAATCTATTTTTCCACCTTATATGTCATCTTGTGTAATGGTTGATAGTGATGCGATGTAGATCAAGTGTATGATGGAGATCTTTTATCTTTACGCATATTATAAACTGTAGGGGAAGGGCACTGTAGCGCCCCAAACCAATTATGTGCGTGTCAGAATCCTCAGTTTTCATTTTATTCTTTTTTAATTTCAGAAGGCTAAAAATAGAATAATAAAAGAATGACTGCCTTTTTCTGGACAGACAGATCTCTTCAGACTACAGCCAACTCAAATGAGAATCTGTGCTAGTTGTGCCTTCAACCTGTTATCCTTTGTTCTGCATTTAAGAAAAAGTTTTCTTGGGAATAGCTTAAACTATGCATTCCTACTTGCCATTATTATTCTGAAATAGAAATGTTTATTTTGCAAGTTTGCTCCACCTCTAGAGTGAGGTGGATGTTCTGGGTTTCTATGTTAAGAATGTAATTAACAAGCCAGCATTTCCCATTTTCTTAATGAAATGTCTGGCTAATATTACCTGCTTCTTTCAGTTTACGTTCAAGAAGGCAAGATCATCGTCGGCCTGGAGTATCCACCATGCAAAATAGACAAGGATACTGCAACTGCTGCCACGTACACTACAGTAATCTGGAACAGGTAGGAAGGCTTCTGCATGATTCAGCAGCAGAGAACGAGAAGTACCAGCAGGCTTTGTGAGTTTACAGAACATCATTTTCTGCACTGAACAACCAACTCTGAATGGAAAAGAATCGATTTGTGAATTGTACAAAGTATGCACAAAGAAGAGGAATCCTTCTTAGCCGTTATCTGTTATGAAGAAACTGGTGGAATGGCATGCTTGCTGCAGTCTGCTTGTCTGAAGTGTCACCCTACTATGCTTTACACTCACTAGATTTATTTCTGTAGCTTTAACCCTGAGAATTAGATACACTGTTAAATATTAGGGTTAATATGTTAGATATCATAGCTGAGTACTTTTGATCAACTATTAACTTATCTGTTCTTAATTCTGTTTGTCTCTTGTCTTCTAGACTTTTTTAACTAGAAAGTAGAAACTTATTCAGTCTTCTATGCTTATGAAAATTCTCCTTAGTGTGAGTAAATAATGAGGTGTTTTCTCAAATGAAGTTCGTAGATAATCATCGTGTGTAAATGTATTTACAGTATCTGTTCCAGTCACAAGAGATTTGTGAGCAGCTCTCAGAGTAGCTGATTTAGGTTCACTTCTGAAGGGATTTCGACACGTTTCAGTATTATTTGCATCTCCCTATACATATTTAAAAATCTCATTGAATTCCAGCCTTAAAGTAGAAAAAGCTGAAGATTTTTCTTTTTGTTGAAACATTTTCATTGTAACAGCAATGTTTTACCTGTGAAGTAGTTCTTCTGAACAGATCAATGTGTAAACAGTAATATTAAACTAGTTATATGTTTTGTCTTTCTTCAGCATATTTTTAGCTCCCAGCACAGACATTTTACCACTTACTGCAGGAATCGTATGGGTACCAGTAGCCTGATGGAGCGTTTCCTGCAAGATGTTTTGCAGCATCATCCCCATAGATACCATGACAACAGGTATAGTAATGTTTGTTTGCTTTTTAAATATGTGCTGGTAGAATGCATATATTGTGAGTTCTTTTTTCTGCTCCATCACTGAACAGTACATTTTGCCCGTTTGAGGTGAAATGTGTATATTGAATGCAATTTAGAAATGAGTGTATTTACATAAGCATTGTCCAAGTATATTCCTTTAGTGTTGTCTCTGTGCTTTCAAACTTTGTTTCACTGCTTATGAATTTGATACAGCATCACTGATAACAATTAAATGTAAAGACCTAACGAAAAGTAGTTAAATATTTGGTCAGCAGGTATATTAGCAGAGTGTACAATTGACATGCATTTACAAATTCTTACCATAGATGCACTCTGGGCTTAATATTTGTCTATTCTGCAGTCTATTTTATGATGTGTATTGAAGTGGTTCATAATTTTGGCTTGTTGAATGTGATAGTGGTTTGTGGATTATGTCAGGTGAGTGTTTATATGTTTATTTTTTTACTATCCTTACAGTTTACACATGGAGTTGCTATTTGTGGGAATTGCATTAATTGGCCGATTTGTTAATGCTCAGATTTCAAAAACTGTTCCCTTTATTTATCATGTGCATGTTTAAGCATGGTAAGAGGGAGTATAAACATTTTTCTGTAGGAAGGTCAGCTGAAAGGAAATTAGTTAAGTCTTATTCCTTGTTATAATCTGCTAGGCATTAAAAAATCCTAGTCTGAGCCAAGTGTATCTTGATAAATAACTTTTTTATCAGTATTCTTTCTATATTTCTCATAGAGAAAATATTGGCTACGTTTTAAGGCAACACCCAAATGAAAAAGGCAGGTATCTCTAGAGGTATTGCTAGTACAAGGTTATTTCATTTAGCGAATAACACCTACTAATTAGGAAAACCAAGCTAACCACATTCCTCTAAGTTGCTGGAAGATGGAGCAGAATAAGAAAAATAATGTACAAAATACAGATCAGGTTGGATGATAAGTAGGAGAGAAATAGTCCAATATATGTACAGAGTTTAGAAGAAGAAAACCAAAGATGAAAAAGCGTGAATAGATTTTTGTTGTGATTCTGCTCTGAAAAATGGCTAAGTCAAAATATCATGTTTTAAACTAATATCTGAAATAAGAATTGAATGACTTGGATTGATAAACAGTTTCACTCAGTTACTAAATACCTATACAAATAATACAGAAATGAGTTCACACAAAGGGTCTTAAGATTGTCATTTAAAAGAATTACAAAAATATTTGTGAGACTTGATTTGTTTTTGTGGAACCAGTATCTCTAGTAGTGGTGTGGAAGGTAAGTCGTTTCCTTCTGAGCTTTGCCTCTTCCTGAATTTCCAAGGAAATACCTTCCTTCAACCTCTTGATGTGATTGTTTTTTTCATTAAAGAAATAATATTGAGCATTTAAGAAATCTTTACTCTGATTTTGGGAATAATTTGTAGTAGAACTACTGGAAGTACCTAGCCTCAGAACTGAAGTTCTGTTCCCCCTGGAGGCATTTGCTTATAAATTATTTTTGAAAATCACGCGCAATCTGCTAAGTGAATGAGGAGCCTGTGAACTTGCTATAGTTCATCCATAACAAAATGCATTTATATTTAATCTTCTAGCAGCATCTAGATAGCGAGGGTTTCACACTAAGATGGAAGAACCAAAGTGACAAAGTTTTTTTAAAAAAAAAGAAAAAGAAAATTCTACTCATTTTGGCCTTCTGTTTAGATCTAATTCTGATTTATAAGATTTTGGAGTTAAGCCAAAAACGCTTTACCTAAGAGCTTAGGTGCATGCCTCAGTAGGGCACAGCAGTTCAGTTGAATGGCATAATTCGATCATCTGATGTATTTGATTACATCACATTCATATGGTAATAATCCTCTTTTTTAATGTGTTACATGAGGTTTCTTCTTGTGCTTAGTCAGTTCTAATAACCCTTATCTTTACTTCTATTCATTCTATCCTCCTTCTTTTTTTTTTTTTATCCAGAATTTCACAGTATTCTATGTGACTATACACCTTTGACCGAGAAAAAAATGATTTATTTTTGAGTTAGGGAAGGAATATTACACATTGTGCCATAATCTTTTCTTCATTTCCTTTTTAAGTAACACTTGCATTTCAAGCAATGAGGAGTTGTGTACTGTTGTTGAATTGATATGGCTGGTTAGGCTCAAGCAAAGTGTGTTGCAAGTTTTTTTCCTTGCTGTTTACAAAAATTTAACTCAACCTTCCCACTGCATTCCTTTTTATTCATATAATATTTATAAATATAATATAAAATAATATTTATAAATATAATATAAAATATAATATTTATTATATTTTATTATACAATAACTGTAATCATTTCTATGTCATACTTTACAAAAATGGCAAGTGAGTCATAGAACAGCCTGAACCAGAAGGGTATCTTTTTCTGATCTTTTGTAATAGTGAAGAGTGATTGTTTAACCTATTTGATATTAGCCATCAGTTTTTGGTTTTTGATTGCTTTTTCTCCTCCCCCCATAATTATTTAGGTTTTTAACAGACTCTCAGAGACCTTTATCACTGCCTATTGCATGGTTCAGGGATCTGTAAGGCACAGCTTTTCCTTTTCAGAAACCATGGTAGCGAGATCTTAGAATCTTCCAGCTCTTTTATTCTACTATGCTATTACTTTAGCTAACTTACCAGTTGCAGCTCTAAAAACTATTACTTGCTATGAAACTTATTGTTTTGGTACCTAGAACTACTTTATGTAGTAAAGCATCAACAATGTGTTTGCTGTGTTCGTTAGTTCAAATCAAGTATGCTATTTCCCTGATAATTGTGTAAGCGAACTGTTCATAAGAAGTTAGAAGACAGTGAATTGAGGAATGATAGTTTAGTCAAGAAAAATCACATCAGGCTGTCTTTGACAGGGTAACAGACCTTGTGAATGAGGAAAATCATCTATCTTGATAACATCTGTCATGTTGCATCTATCAAAAACCCAGATTTTGGCCTGTTCCTCTATGAGGCTTATTAAGCAAGCTAAGGAAAATGTGATTAGAGATTAAATGGTGATGAGTATGTAGCTGTCTGAAAAATTTTATTCTTAACTACTTCTGGCTTGGGGGAAAAGCATGAAAAAGACTGGGAGAGATCCAATAAAATCTAATGTTAGACCATCTTTGAGCTCTGTCTTGGGGCTTGAAATTGGTGGTTTCAAGCGTAGGTTATCAGTTTGTGTTTTTTTGTTTCTTTTGCTTTTCTTTGTTTTTCTGTTTTGGTGGTAATCCAATGAAGTATGTTTTTGTGTGTTTTTTTTCCTATGCTAAGTCTTGTCAAATCTATAGAGACCAAATGAGACTTTACTTTTAAATAAAAATGTTTTTTGAAACCAGTTATGTTTTTCAACCATAAAACAGATCTTCTAATCTGAGAATTCTTGTTTTATCTGTCATGTCTCAATAAAAGATTGAGACATAGCTACCCTCAGATAAGATCTCCTGTCATTGTTTCTCAGTATGAAGTATCTAGCTAGAAATACTTGGTATCATCTGGCTTCATTAATAACTTTATAAACTTGGACATAATTAATATGTGTGAGTCCTTCAAGGACTTCTGCACATTTTGTCTACTAAATGCTTACAACTATAGGAAATTACTATACAGTGGAATTTATTCTTAGTACTTCCATTAGCAGATGAATGCACCACAAAAGATGCATGGCTGTCTGCCATATATTCAGACATCTGTTTGAGTGTCACAGGGTCTGATTATAGTTGTCAGGTGAAGCATCATCTTCTCTTTTCAGTTGTATTTACTACATTTTAAAACTATTTTCATCCACTACACATATTTAAACCTCTTGTGTTCTAGAGATGCATAACAGAAATAGTCTGTATTTCTCTGTTCTGTTAATTCTGCAAGACATAAAACACTTTTATCTGAGACAATCCTGAAGGCAGAACTGCCAGTTCTAGAATATCTGAAAGTGCTGTTGCCACAGTGAGTCTGGACAATCGTAACTTAGCTTCTTAGAGAAGTGAGTCAGAGCTGTGGTATGCCTGTGAGAAGCAATAAACGTGGAATTCTGTGGTAATGTGTGCAGAGTTCCTATAAGGCAGCTGTGTTTTGCAGGAAACAGGCATTTATACTCCATAGTATTTTTATACTATGCCATATTATAACGTTCAATTTCCTTACAAAAGCTCATTATTTAACAAATTATTGTTTTACCAAAGAAATAACTTGTTTATGAGCTCACAACTTCCAACAAAGGAAAACTCTGTTTTTCTAGCTTTGCACTATTTTAAAAATCATTGTAATGTAAGTTTGGTAATTCTTAATGGATAGTTGCATGAAGAGGGTAACCAACTAACCAGCCTAAACTGTTGTCTTTAGCTTTGCGGAATGTTCCTTCCCCCACTTTCTAGTGGAATGGTTTTGCTCAAGTAGCAAAGTTAGTGTCTTGAGTTTGTTCATTAGGTGCAATTACTTTAAAAAAAAAAAAAAAAGTAAAAAAAAAAATCTTAATCATATTTACAGTGTTTATATAGGATTTTTTTTTAACCCCACTTAGGCCGACCTATGATGATATGCCACTCCCTGTCACTCCGTTGTCTGCCAGGATTGCTTCTTCAGGAGAGGTGGAGAAAAGGAAGAATAGAGGCAGACAGGTGACTTCCAGCAAAGACCAGGAGTCCATCGGCGATGTGCGCTCTTCTGCTCCATACCTGTCTCATGAGCACACAAAGGAAACTTCTGTAACGCAGACATTTACTCAAAAATTAGAAACTGAAAAGGAATGTGTTACAGGAACATCCCAGATGTCTATGGGCAATTGTAGCAATGAGAAATGCAGCGTCCTCAAAGATGCTCAAATTGCAAATCATAGCCATGAAGGCCAGTTTAAGGCTGTGAGCCCAGTACCTCAACATTTTTCTGTCGATACGTTAATTCATAGTTCTTCTGTTAATCGTAAAATAGAAAAAAATGTTAAGACTTCGTCATCATCAAATCATATTCTTCATAGAGGATGTGATAACACAGGAATGGAGGTATGCAATAGGGATGTGTTGACTCCCACTCTGGCGCTGGTTCACCCTAAATGCCCTTCGGTTTTGCATCAGAATCCTGTGTGCAGCCGCAGGAATTCTTTACATGTTACCTCAGGTCAATCTCTTTTAAAACGAGATGGTTTACAAACTCAGGATGAGACTTTGGTGTCTGATTTCCGTCTCAGGGATACTGTGGGGATCAGCAGCTCCCTAGGTCTTGGGACTTCCTCACCACTAGCAAGATACAAAAATGTGAAGGTGAACAGAGAGGATGCAAGTTCAGTGGATGAAACTATTGAAAATGTTATTTTGAAATATTGCCATGGAACTGCATATGAAGAACTTCATTTCAAAGAGGAGAATAATCTCTGTTTAACTTTTTCATCACTTCTGGATCATGCTCATTTAGAGGGTTCTGAAATGAGTTTTGACTGTGATGCACCTATTCAGTCAGGAACAGACTTACCCAAGGCAGCTATAAAAGACATAGAACTGCTAAAAGAGGTCCAAATAAGTTTACAAGATAAAGACTATGGAATACAGCTCTCTTCTGTTTTAAAAAGTGAGTCAGTGGAGCAAATAGAAACAGTGAAACAGAATGTAGCAGTTCATCCTGAAGAAGCAGTTCTTCCAGCTCTGCCTCATGTGCCTCCTTCTTTTGTGGGAAAGACTTGGTCTCAGATAATGTATGAAGATGATATAAAAATTGAAGAACTTGTGCGTGATTTCAGGGAAGGTCGTTTTCGCTGCTACTTTGACAGTGAATCCTCAGCCAACTGTACAGGAAAGAGAACGAAGAAAAAAAAGCAGAAAGATGAAAAAAGGAACAATACTGCCGAGGGTAATAGAACAGAAACTGCATCAGTTAAAGCTCTGCCAGAGTTTAATGATGCTTTAAGTGGTGGCTCTGATTTTGATAACCCATCGTTGGCTTCAGATACGCTATGCAACCCACAAATTCTTAAAATGCCTAGGAAAAGGACATGGCGCCTAGCTTCAAGATGTCAGGTGGTAAAGGTCAGCCATGGCACCCAGACAAGTCTATTGAACTACCCTGTAACAAAAAGAAAAATGACCAGAAGGGAATCTGATCCATCTGATCAAAAAGCAAGCATTATATGGCCAGAAAATGAAAAGACTCCGAACATGAAAACTAGACTATGTGCCCTTAAACTTCCTGAGTCCTATAGCAAGATTATGAGTCCTGTGCAGCCCAAGACAGTGGTGTATGTACTTTCGTGTCCAGAGTTGAAACAGTGTAAAGGTAAACCTGTAGATATTCCCAAAATGAGGAAAAATCGTAATTCCACAGATAGCAAGGACTCTATAAGGTATAAATACAAACAGTGTTCTTTCAAGTATTATGACCCACTGACAAACAGAATTCTGAAAATGCCTCCTAAGAATTCAGTTGGGGAAAAGGCCCAAAAGCCTTCTCACGTTCGACAGCTGTTCAGAAGTCTTAGCTTTGATGCAAATATGAGGAAATTAGCCGATGCACAGAGAGAAAGCACACCAACAAAGTCCTTCAGTCGGTCGGACTTCTATAGTTCATCTTCAGCAACTTGTCTGCCAGAGTCAGGTAAAGGGAACGATACGCTCTTAAGTCAAAAAGCTGATGGATCTTCAGTTTCCACGGAAAGAACAGATTGTCTGGTATCTAGTCACTCTGAGAACTCTTTTAAACACCTGGTCATTTCACCTTTGAGTTCTCACCAGTCTGTTGTTGAAGGAGATGGTAGATTAACTCCATTTAACAGCAGAGTTACCAAAACTCCTCTGACCTCCATCAGGGGTGACCGATTAGAGAGAGAGAATCCAAAAGCAATATGGAAGAGAAAAGAAAGCACTAATAAAGAACCATTTTTTTCCAAAAAAGCTGCAGGAGCTATGTCTGTCAGGTGCACTGTTGGGAGGAGAGGAAACAGAGTAACAACAGGCAAACAAACTTCCAGAACTAAAAAGCAACAAAAAGAGGGAATGAGAAGGAAACTTTCTCCTTGTGCCCAGAAATCTTCAGCTTTCCCCATTCATAGGCACCAAACAAGGAAAACTACAGCGGGAAAACACCTTAAGAAAGAAAAACCTGATGCTAAAAAGTTAAATGTGAGGAGGAAGTCAAAAAGGACTTTTCTGAACTCAACAGTCACAGGTATTCCTGAGAAGAGACAGAAAGTCACATCGGAATCTTTTCCCAAGAAGCCGGAGAGAGCTTCTTCCAAAGTCAGAAGCTGGGAAGTAAGTGGAGATCGGGGTCACCCTAGCACTGTGAACCGACCCTCAAGAAGAACTTCTGCTGTACCATTACTGAGAAACTGTATTGTTCTACCAGGTGAGAGCTAGCCACCAAAACTACTTTTTTTTTTTTTTTTTTTTTTTAAATAGCCAGCACCTGGCAAAGGAAAGGGAACAAAAGGAGGCCATAGACAAAGCAGTTGAAGTGCCAGAGCTGCAGAAAGCATAAAGCCAGTCTAACGTAAAACAGGTACAACTTTAAACTCTAGTTCCTGGTATATGGGATGTTATATATTGCACTGCTCTACTGTGTAAAGCTGCAGAAGATGTGCATTTGAGTTTAAAGCACTTACGTAGAACCCTATTTACTAGGCCTCACCTGTGCATCAAAACAAATGGGCTTGAATAGTATTATGTTGTTTTAATGGGATTATCAGTGCGTAATAGTGCACTATAATAGGGTAAATTAGAAGCTGTATTAATTAATTGTGCCTATTCTCATTTTTTTTCCACATAATTCTTAAAGTGCAAAAAATGTTTCTGTTATGCTAGAAATTAAATTAAGATATATTCATCTGGGGTGAATTCTGTGTATGTATTTTGTGTTTGTATATATGCACACCTTGTTCAACACATAATATGGTATATACTTACCTAATGAGTGGTATTGAGATTAATACAGTATGATACAATTCAGATCAGTGCTTTTTTGAAATGAAATGTAACTATACATGGTTTTATATTGATCCTTTTTCCTGAAATCGTGTCCAAATTAGTTATTTTGGACAAAAAGTCACTGTGGGCTGTTATCTAGCAATAATGGACCATCCTGGTAAGGAAATATGTTTCTCCTGGTTACCGTGGTGGTGTCTATACTGAATCCTCAAATTCTGGAAGAAATATAAGTTTGGTGTTTTCTTTATTCTCTTTTGTTTTCTTTTTGAATAGCTTGTTAATAAAGTTCATAGGTTAATTTGACATTCCTTAGGGAGGGGATGGAAATGTTGTAATACAGACAAGTAGCAATGAGTTCTTGTAGTGTTTCAACATGGAATTTGAGACCCTGTGCTTTTTTGGGTTTTAATTGGGTGTACTGTTGGTTACGTTTTTGTTCAAACTTTATTTTAAATATTTAGTACAATATTTAAATAAAACAAACCTGAAGCAGCATCCAGTGTGTTAAAGTTCAAATATCTGCTCAAAACAGATATTTACATAAGCTGAATTAAAAAATAAAAACAAAATAGTCCATAATAATTCATGTTAGGCAGTTAATATTCTATGTCTATTGGGAAAAAAGTCTAATATTCTGCGGTTTGGGTTATATTTGTTTTTGAGTTTTTGTTTTGGTTTCTTTGTTGTATTTCTTTGGTTTTGTTTTGGTGGTTTTTATTGGCTTTTAGTTTTTATGATGACAGCTTATTTGGTTAAAAAGTGTTTAGGAAACAGAAACCCCAGTGCTGAAATTGTTTGTACACTTTAAAATCAATATCAGTTTTTCATTTGTCTTAAGTTTTAAGCAGAGAATTAAGCTTCATCACAGTCAGGGCTTTCGTTTGTACATCTGCAGTTTGATGCATTGTATAATGTATCCTGTTGTAAAAGTCTTTGTAAATTCTATACTTGTACAATATATCTTTTTTACATAGCATAAGAATAGCATATGAAAGACCCTTGACTCTGCAATTGCGCACTGTACCTGTGCATTCCCTCCCTCCAAATCAAAACCTATTCTTGATTAATCATTTTCTGAAGTGTCAATGGGTCACTAGTTCGTACTGAGATAAAGCTGCACTTTGAAATGTTGTATTTTTAAATAAAACATCTGAAAGAAATGTAAAAGCTGTCATCATAAACTACTCATTGTTAAAAAAACGCATCAAAAAAACTTCCCAAAGTATATATACATGCATATTTCCCAGCATAAATAAAAGATGTGCATGTACTTAAGACAGCTGGAAACTAAATTCTTTTACAAGTCAAATATAGTCTGACATTTTTTAAATTTTTCTTTTAGTTTTGAAGTAAAAGTTGGTTTCTGTGGATGGGTTTTCCTATGGTTGTCAGTTGACAAAGAATCTTATGACTGTATTACAAGTCACTGGAAAATAAAGGGTTATAATATGAGTTTTTATAGTCCTCTAAGCTAATTGTGCCTGTATAATTTAATATTTTGTCTAATATAAAACTGATTTTTTTAAAGCAAAATTTTAATGGAATGGTTTTTATAGAAAGGCTAATTTTTAGAATAAAGTTTTAAAGCTTAAAAAAGATTTTTAAGATAAAGTTTGTTTTAAAGCAAAGCTTTAAATTAACTATATATAAGTCCCATTCTAACATATTTTTATGATACAAGAATGTTTTCCTATCTGATTTCGTCTGTCTCATTTTTCACAGTATTGTACACATGAAAAATACGGATTGTTTTGCTTGTGAATAAGGTTTTATGCACATTCTACTTTAGTGTATGTCTGTTTACACTCAAAAATGCTGTTTTCCATACTCATTTATTGCAAGCTTGTGTTTGTCTAGCATGCACATTTCCTTGAAACTTTGAATAATAAAATACCTTGGGGACTACAGAATGACTTAATTTTTTAGCATGACTTTTTCTTTCCCAAATAATATACTCCTTTTCTGAGTGTGATTCCACTTTTCTTAATATTATATTTAAATAAAAGTATAAGAAGATACATACTTAAGAGAATTGATGAAGATGCACTCAAAACGTACATGAAGGAAAAAAGAGACATTTTTCTGAAATCTTAAGGAATTATTTACTTAACAAGGAAGTTTTTTGCTGGTATAGATTTTGCTGCCATTATCAAATACCACATTGTTCAGCACCAGCATTGCTGTAACTTCAAGATGTGGTTGTGGAGATTTCAGCAATGGAAAATGCATGCTGAAATACTTTCTCATTGAAACTGATGGGAGATATTTTTAGTTTGGTGGTTTTATTAACATTAATGGATAAAAGCGTTTGCCAAAATATTTGCATATCTTCATGTACAAAAGCAAGAAAAGGTGACTCGATGATGAACAAAATCACGCTGTTAGAATCTAACTGGTAGCAGTTAGATGCGGACTATTTTGTAATGGCTGAGAAAAAAGTTTGCATGTCGTTTTGACCTACTATATGTTCGTACTTATTTTTAATACATTTCATAATTGTAAACCTATGAAAGTACTCATTCAACTTTTTAAAACAACTTCATTCTAAGCAGCTTGATTTTTACTTCTAGTTTTGTGCTTCTCGATTGTGAACTAGATTCTTACTGTGCTAGGTAAACAGAGTAACAAGACCCCCAAAATTTCAACGTCTGATGCATGCACGTAGCAGGTCTTCAGTTGTTTTTCTGATTGACTGCAGGGGAATAGTTAGGTCAGGGTTTGAAGTGGTGATGGAGCACCTGGTGAAGGGTTTTGGCTGGCCGAGGGAGCACAGGCAAATTGTTTGCACCTGTGCTCCCCAGCTGACCAGAAGGGGTGGATGCAGGTGGAGCCCCCTGGGCTCATGTAAGGGCCAGCCACTGCAGGGAGAGCATCTCTTGGACCCAGACTGCTGCTGAGGAGCGCTGCACAGCCAGAGAGCCCCTTCAGCACTTGGGTGAGTTCTCTTCTTCTTTCTGTGTGGGACTGTTGGGCTACTTGTGAATACTTTGGTATCACCAAGAACCTGTCAGAAGCAGTTTTGTTTCTTTGTGAGCAGAACATTGATGTTTTTTAGTTCTTTTTGATGAGTTTGCATCTGATGTTCATCTGGTAGTACTATTGAAGTGCATCTCTCTGGGACTCACAGATATTTAGTTGTATTTGTAAGACTGACTTAGTCTGAAGTAACGTTTAAGTTTCACGCTGCATTTGTGTCCAAGTAAGAATGCTTCTTCATGGGTTTCTTGTTCTCACAATTGGTAACTTTTGAAATATTCTTGCCTGATGTCTATTAAATCTCCTTCTTTATCTCTACTGCCTGTGGTCATTTGACACAATGTGTTTTAGTAATTGTATGTTGATGTTACAAATATTTCCAGTAGCATTGTTAGGTGTTCTTTCTCTGTATCCTCAACTTATTTGATGTCAGACTTACTGTTTCCTTGTCTTTCCTCACTCATGCATTTGGGTGTGTTTTGTTTTGTGTTTACATTGTGAAGAGCTGTATTATAAAACTGAATATTTTATTTGGAAATAAATTAGTTGAGAGGTAATGGAAGTGGATGGTGACCTCATCTGAAGTGTAGAGAACAGGTTTATCTTTGTGCTTCACTGCTTGGGATTCTCCTTCCTTTACCGAGTAGTGTTAGAAGGGAGTGGGATTATGAATCTTAACTCCTTCAGCTGCCTTCCTTTCTCTTTCAGCTAGGGTAAATCTGCTTGAGAATGGAATAATCTGAATTTATTTTGTATATAGAATACTGTTTCAACTCCTAATGTTTTGGGGACAGATTTAAAGAAAAAAAAAAAACAAAACTAAAATGTACCTCACTTGCTAATGTGATTGAAGTCCAGTCATTTTTATCACTAATGACTTATTTAATGTTATATGCAGCCTTTCAGATAATACATTTTAGAAGACTTTGTAGTTGCATAAATTTGAGTGTGCCCAGAAGGAGAGATTTTGTTCCTTGCTTGCTTAGGTTTTACAGTTACAAATTGATTCGTTCCTTCAGCAAAACGAATCCTTTCTTTTTTTTTTTTTTTTTTTCCTCCGAAATAAAGAGCAAGTTTGTATGTATTGTAGTTTCTTTATTCTGGAAGTAGAATTTAGCTTGAAACTAGTTGCTATGATTTGTTATGGAGAGAACACTGGAACACTGCAAAATGCCGTGGAAATCTTCATTTCATTTTACTTATTTTTAAAAAATTATTTTATTTAGCGTTGGCTTAATAAATGAAGGAAGTAGTGGCCAAAAATACCATAATGTTGAGTGGTTATGAATTTTTGAGTACTTTAAATACGTTTCCTGCTAAATAGAACACCAGCACTGGATTCTATTTGGTTTTGGATTCATTGGAGACATTAGTGGTTTAATGTACAAAACTGTTTCTTTGGCTCTGGAAGTTGTAAAGACTTGCTTGAAGTGAAGAATTGTTTTTTAATGAGATGTGATCACCGGTCAGTATAGCTTATATTAGTTGTCAGTGATTTTTAAATCCAGGCTTTCTCTGTTAAAGTTCCCTTCTTACGCAATACTGAAAAGCAGTTCTTCCCAAATACTAGCATTTGTGAACAGACTTTTTTTTAATCTCTTGCATCCTCAAAAATGTACTTCAGCACGTTAAAGCTAGTGAGGTTTATGTATTTACTGTGTCATACTGCACTGACATTGGCACTGGTGCACATGAAAATATTGGTTATACCCTACCTTAATCATTATTAATATTGAATAAATAAGTTGCAGAATCGAAATGTACTCTTACTAGCTCGCCTGTGAAGCTACCTGCTGGCCTGGAGATTGTGCTTTAAGAATTAACAGTGAAGAGGATAGGTTTAGTCCTCAGGACATGTTTCACCCCTTGTGGATGCGATGCACATGTATGACTTGCTTTTTTGAGATTACAGATAGAAATGAGGAGTAAAACTTACAATTGTAAGGGATGAAATAGGAATGAAACCAATGAATAATCAGTGTTTTTACTTTCCTTTTTTTAACTTTATATTTCTTTTCCCTGAACCTTTTTAAACTGTCAAAATCCATTTTACTTTCTGTGGTGGTTCAGTTTAGGTTCCTTCGTTCTTCTGGCATGTTATGTTTATTTGCTTAAAACGCGAATAGTATTTCTCTTTTTTACTTCTGCTCCTTCTGGTCCTTTCAGCAACTCATAACAGGAGAAAAAAAAGAGTATAACAAAGGTTGCACACCTATTTCTTTTAGAAGAAACAGGTTAATAAATAAAAAAGTTCTAAGGCAGTGTGGGGCTACTAGCAGGAATTTCCAAACACTGGAAGCAGCTCTGATAAAATTCTGACTAGTGACTAATCAATCACTTGACCAAAAGATGATGGAAACTCGTGCTTTTCTTTACTTCTTTTCAGTGGCATTAGACTCAATCTTCATACAATTAAAAGTAAACATACTTAGCTTTTGCAGCAGGTATTTCATGGCTTTAGATTTCTAAATGTCTGATATTTTCATTCTCCATCCTGTTTTAGCAAACTGGCAATAACTCAAGAAATGACAATGTGTTGTAGTTTTGAGTTGAATTTGGGGAAGGATAAAGTTGGAATCAGTCTGTATTTTCACCTACTAGCTAGTTAATGTTCATACAACTTGAGAATGCGTAAGTGTCCGATATTATCCAGAATTACCTTCAGTATTCTTTCTTCAGATGTCAGTGTTCCATGTTTTTTGTAAAATGCGTCGGTAAGCACAGGTGCTTTTTTTTTTTTTTAGAGCTTAAGAGATAACAACAGTAACAAAATTGTAAGTTACATTTTTTTCCACTTCCAAGTTTACATACAATTCTATAACAATGATTAGGTTAGTATTCACTTTCTGTGCTTTTTCTCCCTTACAGTCCTCCCTTCTCCCTTTTTCAAAAAGAATTCCATCTGCAATTCAGAGTTCTCCATTTTTATTTAGAGTAGGATGTGATTAGTGTCCTTTGTCTTTATCACAAATATAGTAATTATGTAGCTATTGCTTATGTCTTCATACATCTCTCCCTTTTCAAGAAAACCTTAAGAGGACCAAGTATCCATATATGCTTCCAGTGCTTGTGTCTTGTTCTGTTGGCTACCACGTCCTTTTCAGCTCTCCTGTGCAGCTGGGGTCAAGTCCTCTGTTTTCCCTTATTTCATATAACTTTAGAACATGTTAGAAAAGAAATTTTAATTTGCAGAAAAAAAAATGGTTACAAATCCATATTCTTTTTTTTTTTCTTTGTAAGACTCACATTCTTAAAGGGGGGCAGAAACGTTGTGGACTGCGATGATTTTTATATGTCAAAAACATTTGTCATTAAATCTGACAGTTGTATTTTGGCAAGCCTTGTGTTCCTAACATCTCTTCCAGATTCACAGAACCATTTGTTTCTGTCTGAGATTTTTGTATTGTTTACTTTGCCTTCTGTCTAATATTTTGTTCTAACTGGCTTTGTGTTAATTAGATCTAATGACATTTTGCAAATGTAATGCTCAGGGTAACTTGCTGTGCCTTATTTCTCTGGGACTTGTTTTGAGCTTTGAGAACTTTTAAAATTATTTTTGTATGTACTTGTTTCATTTGTACAGTCACACTTACCTTTGTAATGAGATAATATTTTGAATTTCCGCTACTGATAATCAGATAAAATAGCTTCTGATGAGAATGGGTTTTGAAAGGGAGTTTAAAGCAGAATTCCTTTGCAGACTTGTGCTGCCATTACTTTCTCCAAAGCAGGTTGGTATAGTGGTGCAAAAAGGCAAGCTTCATAAAGTGAGACCGGTGATACCTACATCTTCAGGTAGGGATGTAAATAGAAGTGCTATAGATCAGCTGTGCCAGTAATACCAGGCAGAACAGTGCACTTTTCCATTGCATTCTTCTAAACCTGTTATGAGCAAAAACTTGATATATTTATAGTGGAGAGCTGAATTTACATTCACAGCATGTAATTGCATTGTTTGTCTTCCATGTTATGTTTAAATTTAACATGGGTTTTGTTGTCATTTTCTTGTTTGTGTATGGTGGCGTGTTGGTATCATCAGTTCAAGTTCTTTCTCCTGGTCTGTCCTTGGTAGGATGACAGTGCTGTCTTTCTGCTTTGTAAATATGTTAATTTATCTCAACATTATAAGGGGAAAGAATTAATGTTTTTCCGTAAGCTGGCTTGTGAATCCATTGTCATCATGCTGTATGTTTCTTACTAAGTTCTTGAATCACAACAAGACGGGGGGAAGGGCATCAACTTCCAGCTCACACATACTCCTCTGGAAATCTTATGTAAAGATAAAAGTTGTGGGTTTGGTTGAGTTTTATTTCTTTGTGTGGTTTTTCTTTTTCCTTCAGCACTGTTTTAAAGAGTTACATTGTGCAAATATCAATGTCTTGCCAATCCAAATGCTCAGTCTGTATGTGGATTTGAAAGGACTGAGTGGTGAAATTCAGTGCAAGCTTATAACCTTATGTTTAAATTTGTTTCATGTTTCTTATTCTTCCGAGTGGACTGTCACTCACACCCATTTCTTATGTTTGTACTTTCAAGAAAAGCGTACACTTTTGTTTCTAGATGATGAATGCTGATGTATTTACATGCTAGGTGTTGATGCTTTTTGCTTGATTTCTAAATTTCTATTTATTTGAGTGAATATTTAAATTTAATGTTGTTGATGTAAGTGAAGGTTACATACGTAGTCTCTAGAGGTTTGAGATCCTATTTTGTAAGTAGTGTGTGGAAGTATATCTGTTCTTTTTCAGCCTTGTAATATTCTATCAGCACACATGAAATGTTTCTTTTGTGATTGCAAAATGTGTCTATATGTCTACTATGCTAAAAAAGAATGTTGAAGAGATGCTAATTAAAGGGGAAAGAAATATCTTTTCTTGATAAAGAGATTTTTGAATACAGCACAAAAGGCCTTAATGATATTCACTGTGTGAAATCAAGACTTTATCCGTTCAAATTTAAGTATGCTCTGGGCTTTATTTGTTAGCTAGAAACTGTTTCATTCAAAGATGGATCAACAAATTACATTGAATAACAGATTTTCAAACTTTGGATGTGGGTCCTAATTATATACAAAATAAACTTCAGATTTGCTGTATCTGCTCCGTTCAGTGGAGGATAATAGGCCATAAGTTGGAGCTTAAATCAACTTAGAGATTACCAGCAGGTTTCCATTAGTTCTGGGAGTTCTGCTTTTAAGCTTCAGTTGAAATCTTTAAAGCTTTCTACTGCTTTAGCCTGCCAGACTGCTCCAGCTGTGGCATGATATTCATCCACGTGGTTGGTCTGAAATTAGCTGGTGTTAATGCAAAAGCCTCCAGTTGCAGAAATAATCAGGATCATTCCCTAAATAGGATTCCTTATTCAATTGAGTATTCATTCCACTATTCAGATTGCAAAAAATATTTCTCTTCATTTGATGCAACTATCTAACAAAATAATTCATATATTTATCATTCTGAAAATGCTTTGCAACTATGGAAAACACTGTCTCGTTAATTTACCTGTCTTGCAATGAAGAAGGCCAGAAATGTTTGTATTATTACACTTTATCTGCTGCTTCCAATTAGGAACGTAATTTGCTTGCTTTTGTTCAGTGGTTTACATACTGGATAACAGAAAAATAAAGTTCTTTTCCTGTCACTCTGCCTTGAGCCAAAATGCTAATTCTTGCTGTATTCTTAACTGGTGTTTTGATAGCATGTATCACAACATAGGCGACTGCACAGATTGGCTGCCAGAGTACGTGCTTCTCCCAGCTGCACAGCTGCCTCAGGCATGCTAACTGTAGCTTTATTTTTGTAAGAGCTATGTCAAAACCATCTATTTATAAACCAAATCAGAAAATGCCCTGGAACCATAATTTTTCTTTCAGGCTTCACTTTCAGTTATCCACAAGCTCAGTATCCTGCATTCATAGATTGGATTATAAAATTTTATTACTATTTAGACAAGTTAAGTCTTAAATTATATTTTCAAATGTCCCAAAATTTTAAATATTGGTGTTTTCTGCCTGCAAAATGAAATGTAAAGGATGTTGGGGTGCACTAACCAGACAATGAAAATGGATTTTTTTTTTCCCATTTTCATTTTATGAATCTTGATGATATTTTCTCATGATAAATTAGTCTCGTGCTTGTTTTAAAGGTGGGGAAAGGGAGGTAAGAAACTTAAAAGCAATGTTTTGAAAATGCTTGCTAATTTTGTCTGTGGTTTCAAATCAACATACATGCTCACTAATTCTTAGATGTTTGAATGGTTGGGATGCCAGTCCTAGTCTTTGCTAGGTATTTATGAGGATCAGGCCCTCGGTGACTTGAAACTAATACATAAAAATTGGCATTCAAAATAAATAAAGGACCTTAAAAATTTGAAGGTTATCAATCTTCCAGAATACACTGAAGAAACATAAAACCTCCAGTTCTTTCTTATTTTCAGATTTAAAAAAAAAAAAAATGGATTGTAGGGAGTGACTTTGGTAGAGCCTGGTTAATATGATGGACTTAAGACCTTAGTTGCATGAGTCAAACTGCATTAACCTCTTGTGGAGTCATATTTTAGTCTGCAGGCAACTGCTCTTTTCTCAGTTGAACCATTTTCTAATACGGGAGTAGTCAGGATAAGGAATGAATGGCCAACAGTCACCCATAGGCAGGTGATGTAAGGAGCCTATGCAGATGATTTGGAAGTATTTGCTTTACAAAATAGTAGTCCTTTCTCTCAGATTAACCTCCTATAACTAAGCACTTTCTTTAAATATAAATGGTTCTGTGCCATTTTTAGAACACTTGGATTACTTTGTTAAATTATTAACTATTTTTTTTTCATTGGGAGGAGAGGTTTTATAGAAATGAGAACAAGATCTTACTCATGAGTTATTTTTAAAATGTGTCAATGTGAAGGCTTGTTCTTGTGACATGAAGTGCAGTAGAGCTGCTGTTGTATAGATATTGAAGGAATTACAGAAACTGCAGATAGGGAGAATTCTTATTAGATATAAAGCTCTGTCTGGGTTTGGTCCCTACAATGTACTTTATGTTCTGATTCTGAAAGCAGCTGTTCAGCAGTTCTTGGTAAAGTTTTCTGTTCTTTTCTTTTTTATCATGTTTCAGGATCCATCTAGTAGGCTATAAATTGAAGCAAGAGGGAAGCTGATGTTTGATGCTTAATTTACCAGTAAGCGTTTTCTGTCCTGATTTCAGACATGGAATGGCAGTAAGTTACATGCCATCTCCTCTCTCTTCTCCAGCTTCTTCTATTATTTGTTTTAGGAGTTGCAGATAAAGAAGCACTGAGTTCCTGTTTGGCTTGAAGGCCTGGCAGGAGGAAGGCTCACCTGGAGGCAGGGCACTTGTATAGGGGCCCCAGAGCTGGTGGGTTGCTATGGGTCTCACCTCCCAAGCTCTCCGTGCTTTCCATGGCGTATACAAATGCACCTGCTCCCCAGCAGTTCCTAAGTCTGAGCATGGTCAGGCACAGACATGTCTCAGTAATGATGTCTACCTGCTCCTGAGTAGCTCAGCATCTGAAGAGACATAAGCTCATCTAGAGCTGGGGCTCCATTCTCCCTGGTAGGAAACTGAAAACAAGACAGGCGTGTTTGATTTCAGAGTGCAATGAAACATGATGTAAAAATATTATCAAAATCCACTAGCAAATTGAATTATTCTTCTACAGAGTAGAACTTATCTGTTATCTTAACTGAAAATACTTTGGTGAAAAATGGTGTGACAAATGGGAGTTGAGGGGATCACTAATTCTCTTTCTCTTAGGCCCTAGAGAATTACTTTCTCCAAATAAATTTCAGAGTCTTTTCTTTCCCCATCTAACAAACCAGTTTCAATTTTCCTACTCAGATGGTTAATCACATAAGTATTTGCTCAGCAAATATGAATGTCTTGAGGGTGATTTGTGAAATCTCTTAAAAACTTGCATTATGTAGACATTTCTTTTCTCCCCATGTTAGTATGCCCCAAGTTAAAATTCATGATTTGAAAACAATTCTATCTTATTGTTCTGTGGTGTACTTACACTTCTTCTTGCACTAGGCAAAATCATATTTTTAATGGAAAACTACAAAATCTCAAAATTGTAAATGGATGTATTCTTGCAGTTTATCTAGTAAAACACTCATCTGACACTGGCAAAGCATATTCAGCAGATGGCTGGGGAAGGCCTAATCCTTTTCCTCCTGGCATGTAGTATGCTAATTACTATTTGCCGTGAGCAGAGAGCCTTCTGAGTATTTGGTTAACTTTCATATTTGGACAGAATTGTTTGCTGGGGAAGGTGGTGGGAAGATGCCTGTGCACAATTGAAGACAACTATATTGTTTAAAAAAAAAAAAAGAAGAAAGAAAAAACACTGAGAAATCTGCTATCTCCAGTCATAGAATCATAGAATGGCCTGGGTTGAAAAGAACCATAGTGATCACCTAGTTTCAACCCCCCTGCTGTGTGCAAGGTCACCAACCACTAGACCAGGCTGCCCAGAGCCACGTCCAGCCTGGCCTTGAATGCCTCCAGGGATGGGGCATCCACAACCTCCTTGGGCAACCTGTTCCAGTGCATCACCACCCTCTGTGTGGAAAAACTTCCTCCTAATATCTAACCTAAATCTCTCATGTCATAGTTTAAAACCATTCCCCCTTATCCTATCACTATTCACCTATGTAAACAGCTGTACCCCTTCCTGTTTATACGCTCCCTTCAAGTATTGGAGCGTGTAAACAGGAGGGGTACGACTGTTTACAGTCAATTGGAAAGATAACATGGCTTGCTGTCAGCATAATTCAAATCTCACTAGGGATTTGTGCTGGATGGAACTTGGGTTTGGCATGATAAATAAGAAGAAATTGCAGCATCTTCCATCAAAACAGCGTTGATTTTCAGAGGAGGCGGCAAAGGATCTCTTGATGTCTCCTTGTGATAGAGCCATCTGAGTTCTGTGAAGGACATGCTATGGGGGCTTGCCGAATGAGCATTTGTTTTCAATTCCATTGAAGTGACAACGTAACATCGCAGCAGAGGATCCAGAAAGAGACCAGGAAATAAACCGTCTGCCTAACAAGGGAGAACTGTGTGATGAAATCTAAGATGCTCCTCCATGCACCTAGAGAATTCCCTTTCTTCCATAACAGTTCAGAGAGGATGTGCTTCTTACTGTTCCGATGTTCCCTTTCACTGGTGCTTCAATTCCAACAGAGACATGAGAGTAAGAAGCCAAGGGATGGTGAAGACAAAATGATACCGTCCTTGTCCTGAAACCTGCAAGAGACAGCAGTTGTGTTCATGCAGCAGTAAGCCAGTTGGGAAGATTCTGAGGTGAACAGAGAACTGGTGAACAGGCAGAGCTCAGATGGCTGTGATCAGCAATGCAGAGTCTAGTTGGAGGCCTGTTACTAGTGGTGTTCTCCAGGAGACAGTGCTGGGTCCAGTTTTGTTCAGCATCTTCATCAGTGATCTGAATGAAGGGATTGAGTACATTCTCAGCAAGTTTGCTGATGATACAAAGCTGGGAGGAGTAGCAGATGCACCAGAAGGCTGTGCTGCCATTCAACAAGACCTGGACTGATTGGAGAGCTGGGCAGAGAGGAACCTGGTGAGGTTCAACAAAGGCAAGTGTAGAGTCCTGCACCTGAGAAGGAATAACTGCGTCAATCAGTACAGGCTAGGGGCTGACTTGCTGGGGAGGAGCTCTGCAGAGAAAGACCTGGGTGTCCTGGTGGACAACATGTTGACTATATGGCAGCAATAAAACAAGGAGCAATGGGCAGAAACTGGAACACTGGAAGCTCCATGCTGATACAAGGAAGAATTTATTTACTGTCAGTATGACAGACCACTGGAATGGGCTGCTCAGAGAGGTTGTGGAGACTCCTCCTCTAGCGATATTCAAGACCCATCTGCATGCCTGCCTGGGTGACCTGCTATAGAGAACCTGCTTTTAGCAGGACTTTTGGACTTGATCTTTAGAGGTCTCTTCCAACTCCTACAGTTCTGTGATTCTCCTTACCATGGACTACATGGGCAGAATTGATCTGTTTTGGCTGATGCAGTGGTATCTCCATGCTACACGCATGTGTTAAGATGTGGTTTGCAACAGTGATGGTGAGAGGCCAGCTGGCTAAGTATTTGGCACCTTTTGTCACAGTTGTTTTTCAGAGTATGCTCTTGAGCTGGAACTTATACCAAGGAAATAAACTTATTCCTTGAGACATGTACCTGAATTTTAGATTTTCCCTTGTCTCTAAGAAAGTTAAAATTCAAATTGATGTTCAATTACATTCAAGACTGCAACATATTTTTATATTATTTTGATAAGATTTAAGTTATCATCCTTGTGTGTCTCCATACTGATGATATTTATGAAGAAAAATAAGTTAGAAAGGAAGGTCATCTGAATATTATTTTTCTATATGTGAGCTATGACTGTGCTCTGAACTTATGCTATAATCATGAGACTGAATAGTTTTATACATGCTAACTGATATGGCAGGTTAGACAGTATTTGTACCCCACTTCCATGTGCTTCACATTTCATTTCTACATGTTAAGTAGAGAAATGTTATTGGAAACTGTCAGATATTATCAGGTTTTGGGTATTCTTCAGTAGTGTTGTAGATCAAAAGGTTAGGTATAATTAACAGTGCTTCTATATTCAAACTTTGCTTTAGCATATTGAATTGTGAAGCAAATATTTTTCTATCTCTAAGAAAGAATCTGATTGCTGCTATGAATATTAACCTTCACATCTGAAAATGGTGGTGTAAACATGCAGCCTTTTCACATCAAAGTGACTGGAAAGTCAGACAAAGATATCAGGATGGTCTGGCAGCCTTACCTGAGGCTGGTTTGGCTTCTGAATTTATATTGCAGTTGACTGGGCTAGCAGGAAAGAGGATTATGGTCTGTAAGACTTAGCATGAACCTTATTCTGTGCAGTGTAACTTTATTTCAAAGGAAATGGAAGGGAATGCATTTTCTGTTTGGTGTATTAAGTAATCCATTCACCCTGCTTACTTGCCTAAAGATCCGGCAAATGATCAAAGGTAACCTTTTCTCAGAATGAAACATGTATTACTTCAGTGGTTCAAATTAGTAGTATAACTTGAAACATTGCCATTACATTCCTATCTCTAGTGAATGAAAAATTCCAAAGCAAAGGTTGTTTACCTGAACTTCGTAGAAGTTAAAGTTGTTACCACCTGCTGTTTGCCATTTAAAAACTGTAACATGTCACCTGCTGGAGCTTCTTTGTTGCCTCTTTTCTCTCTCATGGCTAGTAGGTTGTATTTCTACTCATATGAATACTGGTGGAGAAGTTGTTTGAATCCATTGCTCCTGTGCCATGTTCTGTTGCTTAGGGTCCTGTGAGGTCCGTCACCAGAACCATGGTGGGAACCTGCATGTTGAGAGTGTTCTCCTGCTGTTTAAATGCATCACTTCCTCAGTGACCTAGTACTGTGAACTAAAAACACTTCTTCATAATTACAGCAACCAATAATTTTATTTATATTTGCCACTATAAAGGTTTCTGTCTTAATTTTTACTAGTTTGCTTTTAAACCTTTAAAATCTTTATGTAAGTTAGAAATAGCTTGCGATCAGCTGTCAGTTCTATGCGCGTGCTTCTTCTAGAAATGAGTCTGTAGGGATGACTCAAGCTTGGCAGCCCAACAAAAGATGTTCCCTCTGTAAAACAAATAGTTACATCTGAAAATGTGAGACTGTTTCTTCATTGCTCTCTTGGAGGGGAAGAAGAAAAAGAAGAGACTGCTAGGATGGTCATGAATATTTTAAATTTGAGCTCTACAGTTCAGCTGCATGACAGCTCATACAAACCAAATTACATTTTATACCCTGACTGGATAAGCACAATCATGCTTCCAGTACAGATGCCAGTTTCGGCTCTGTAACGAGTTATCTTATCTGAGCCCAGACAGAAGGCTGTTGCTGTATGGCCACATCTGTAAGGGCTGCTCTGACACTAGGAATTGCTAAATACAACTGACCTTGTAGCCCTGCAGTGAAGAGGAAGTACTCCATGAGCTGTGGCCAGCATTTTCCTGTCTAAAAGGAAACAAAATAGCATTGAAGGCTAATTGAAGGTGGCCATGCTGCTGAGGATAGGTCCACAGAGAATTCAAGGTCATGTGAACAGTGTGACAGCCTTAATCCATATTTATGCTTGGAAATCAGGGAGAGGTTTCAAGCATGGTACCTCCCGCAAGGTAACAGTGCAATTTTACACTGATCTGGGCACAGTGTAGAGTGGGAAAGGCAAGGGTAAAACTGTTGGGGTCAAGCAAATAGTGTGATTCTTTAGCTATTATAAAACAGGCTGTTATTTTGAACAGTACTGTTGAGTGGCCAATCTTCTGGGCCTGGTTTAAAATTACATGGGATTCTTGTGGTTGTTTCTTTGCAAAATAATGCAAAAGAGCTTATATAACTCAGCTACACTTTCATTCTAAACATAATTTCATTTTTTTTTTAATTACACTGATGCTTCATGCCTGTATTAATTCAGCTATTGTTATTTCCCCCATAAAAAATGGTGGGTGGCATAATATTCTGAAAGACTGTTGTACTGCTTAAGAAGCAGCAAAATCAGTGGATGGCTGTGGCTGTTAAGACGCAGTTTTCTATAAGAAAACTTGATTTATCAGTAGGCAGAATAAGGAAAAAAACATCTTGTGCTCAGCAGGCTCTCTTTGGTAAATGGAAGTTTCATTGATTATGCAGCAGTGTTGGAGAGCAACATAAATTCTGGAATGAGGCCAAGATAATGTAAAAGCAGGAAAGCACTGTCCAGTGGGAAAAACCTTGGACTGCAGAGGTCAGATTGTACTTCAGACTGTGCAATTAATCTGCTTTATGTCTTTAGTCGTGTTTCCCTACTGTTTTATGCTTTGAGCTCTACCATTTGAAGTGTTTCTATTTAAGAAACTCTTTTGCACTTCAAGCTCAATATGCAACATCAGCATGTAGGAACAGTAATAAAAACTAAGAGTAATTCAATTTCTGTGACTAAGCTCTTGATTTTTACAGCCATACGATGCAAGTTTGAGGCATGCCTTTGTCGTGAGAAGAGGTTTGGTATGAATCCCAATTTACTCAGAAGTGGAATTCCTTTTGATTTTGGTTCTTTCTCAGTAACTTGATAATTGCATTGCTTTGATTATCAGCAAATTGGTCCCTCTCAGCTAATTTTCTGGAGTTGCTTACAGTAAGCAAATATTTTCTGCAGCAAGATAATGCAAGAGAAGCTGAAAGATGGTTGAAGTTGGAGCATTTATTAGCCATGAGATCTGGATGGAATTTTAGAGAAAAGCAAATTCATGAATTCTCTGTAAGAAGTAGTTTTATAAGTGATCATAGAGAAAATAATTTTCAAGTATGGATTTTGAATAGTAAATGTCTTTTTTCCACAATGGGGAGTGGGGGAAAGGGGATATGCTGTAGGAAAACTAGCATTTTTCCATCGTGTATGCTGCAAAGGTGCTATATGCAGGGTACAATAATGCTATTTTAACTTCCACTAAGTCTTCAAAACCTGCTACATTTCCATAATAACAACCCATAATTATGTGTTTAAACTTTATGGTTAACCAGTGGGATAAGCAACCTCTGATAATCATGGGGAGCATATGCATGTAAAGAAATAATAAGGTCTTTGAAGGGTGACTAAGTGTAAGTTCTTGTGGGTGAAAGGAAGACTGGAAGCAGCAGGGTAAAGGGCATAATTTCATATCCTTGAGTTCTGGTTCTTGGTGTAGCAATCCACATGGTCAGACTGTATGGGGCTTTTGTGAGGGCAAGTGTGGAGTATCTGCTGTCATGGTTGTGAAGGCTTGTTTTATTTTGAGTGTGTTCTAGATGTTTGTGACTGAGATCTTGGTCAAGAAAATAAGCAAAAAGTTTGAGGGATGAATTCTACGTTAGGAAAGACTGATGTGGTCTCATTTTCCTCTGTACCAAACCAACAAAATAGAAGTAGTAATCCTCTAGAATATTCACTGCATTATAGTGTCAACGGTTTGAGTTTAGTAAACTAATAAATATTATTGGCTTCAGATTATTTTTTTTATCTTTGGGACACTAAAAAATTTATTGCAGCTTTCTTAGGAAGCAAGAATTGTCTGAAGGAATTAACTGCAGAAATAACAAAAAGCACTCACTGGGATTGGTACCAAATTTTATTGTGATGTTACAGAACTTCCGTGTTGATATTACCAGACACTGTCTTCAGTAGGTGAGTGCTGAGAATCACCAAATCTGAGAGACATTTTCAAAATTTGGGAACCCGTAGATCTGGACCAGTTGCTGGGGGAAAGCCAAAAGATGATGTTATGTAGTTGTATATCAAACTTGTAAGAAAATGAGCTTAGAATGCTGGGTCAAGAAGACTAGGAGAGGGATGGTGACATACCAATCTGGTATGCTATCCAAATGTATATATATGTGTATGTGTCCATTTATACCATATCCAACACATTTATCTAACAAAAAAGCCTTATAGAAACTCAAATGTATGGGATATCCTAAGCCTTTAGTGCAATACTTTGGTATCAATTTACACTAGTTTTTCTTATAAATTCATACCGTCTCTAGAAAAGTGATGCTTAGATGTTGATTTAGGGTCTGAAGAGGAGTCAATGTCAAATCCTGTGTATGTCCTCAAATAGGAATCTTTCAGGATAGTATGTTTCATATCTGATGATTCATCCCTATGCCTAATTAGGAAAGGAACAGGGAAACTGGTCCAAGTTTATCTATGGAGAAAAGACAGAATGCATAATTGGATGTAGCAGTTTCTAATTTTTTCCTATTTTGTAGAGCTGCATTTTATGGAAACACCAAGGTTTTCCTCTTCTGACTAACACTGCTGCTATTCAGCATTTTTGCTTACCTTTTCTAACATAGGATTACAGCAGTGATGGCAGCAATATTGGCACAGGGCTCTGCTGGATGCACATGGTAATTCAGACTGTAAAGATTTGTTACTTGAGCAGCACCCACAGCATGTGCAAATAGTGGAGAAAGCAGGGTTCTTTTAGAATTTTAGGGGATTATAAAATAAAAATAAATTATAAAAATAAACATTATAAAATAAAAACCAACTATAGTACTTTTTAAAATGCTGCATGTCTGTGTCCAGAGAACCAGCTTCCCAATACTAGTAGCTGTAGCTTGCACATTCCTTTTCTTGGTGAGTCTTAGTAGCTCAAGCAAGTATTGTACTGGCATGGCCATATTCCTTCTGCTTCTCAAGATAATGCAGCCCTTGCTATTCTGGGCATCTCTGTGCTGAAGATAACATTCTTACTGTTTTCATCTGCAGTTTCATATTTTTACCCATTTCTTCTTGGGCTTTGATGCTGTAAGCATTGACATCCTGGACATTTCTACCAGCAGGGGGAATAAGCTGCTAATGCTAGTGCTGGCACAAGAACAAATAGGTTTCTGCTAGGCATGAATAAAATTAGACTGGGAAGTAGGAGGATTTACATAGCGATTCGAACGTTGGGCTTCTGGAGCAGCTTTCCAGTGGTACTGGAAGGCTAAAACCCCTAGTTAATTTTAAATACAATGTATGAAAGGAATTGCATGGTGGAGTAGCTGGTGAGGGCTTGACAGAATAGCTCAGGAGATCCCTAGCAGTCCTTTCTTCCCATGTGCGTGAGCAAATGAGCCAAGGAAAGAGTGTTGAAACCTTTCCTTTGCAAAGTCACACTGGAGTAGCTCCCATCTGTTTTTTTACAGAATCTACCACTTGTAAGTATTTGATCAGCTGTGGCAAGTCCTTAGGATATGAACTTGGACTGCATGTACTTGTTTTTAAGCAAGTATAAATTAAAGTATATTTAAGTGAAATTTTCCCTGCCACCCTATCTTTCTTTCTTGACATTGTTTTTGCATGTTAACACACAAGAGTGAAAAGAACTAGCAAGGACCAGGCCTGATGTCACAGCCACAGCTAGAAGTGCTTGCTTATTAAAAGAGCAGCACTTTTTCTGCTGGCAGCTTGCATGTTTTACTTGCTAAGTATATCTGTATTGAAATAGATGACAAATGTGTTCTAGATGGCCTCATTGACCAGCATGTTTCTGCTTCTGCTGTGTCTATTATTAATAAATTGGACAATATGGTGAATAATTGCAGTCTTTAGAACTAAAATGTTTGCACCAGTGGCAAAAATACCTCACTGCAATATACTGTATGCGATCACTTGCATGCAGTAGTTTCAACATTGCCAAGGAATCCTAACAAATAGCTTGTGAAATCCTTTGGTTATGAATGCATACTCACACAAGTGAGTTCAGTCTGAAATAAGTTTGGATTGGTTTATTCAAAATAAATATTTCCTGCAATCAAAAATAGCTAGGTTTCACCTGGATACAAATTGAACTGTAGTTAATAAAATCTGACTTGTTTGATATTAGTGGCACAGCTGTGTTCTCTTCTCTCCCTTGCCACATATTGCCAAGATACATTTGTTTTATCATCTTACTACACTTGTCCTTACCATTAATATTTCGTAATGTTGAAGGGAGGGGGTGGGAAGTATATCCTGATTACCATGTATATTCTAACCTGTAGGGCTGGAACCGATGGTGCTCATAAGAGTTCATTTGTGTAGTACTATTGTGGAGAGGAACAGCTAGCAGTAATGCTAAGCATGCAAAGCTTGATAAATGAGTGGCAATTCTAGTGGAAAAAAAAAAATAGCGTTTTTACTGTAATCTATAATAATAAGATAGTGTTGTGCCCAGTAGAACATGAAGGGGAAAGCTGCACTTAGAACTCTGTTGAACTACTGAATAACAGGAGAATGTTCTTCCTCTAGAGTATGAGGTTGAAATAAAGATGGCAAAGTGAAAAGCAGTGGAAACCTTGTGCTGCTAGATCTATAGTTTGGAAAGCAATGCTTGCTTCAGAAGAATCTAGATCAAAAACTCTGTTTCCTGAATCTCTTCTGTGTTTGTTGCATTACTGCAATGTTTATGTTGTCTTCCTCAGTTGCTGGAATGTGTTTAATGAAACTAAGTGAAACAGTAAAATCAAAATGCTGGGCTGCAGCTGTGATGGAGGGATGTGTAGCAAGACATGGACATCTTTTATGTTTACATAAAATGCTTACATACATTTTATATTTACAGGAGGGGAAAAAAAAAAACAAAACATCTTAAGGAAATATTCTCCTTCACACTGATGACTGAGGAGTTATTTGAGAATAGCTGAATATTGAGAATCAGTGCATGATGTATTATTTTAAAAAGGTTATACTAATGCATTGCATTGTTCATTATAATTCCCAGGTTTCTTCTAAGTACAAATTATTTGTATTATACCTGATATTTTTATGTTCTGTAGTATATTTTATGAAAGCAATTAAATATGAGCTGCATGAAGTTTCAGTGCAGATTTGTTTTAGATTTTAATCCCTTGCCAAGGAACAGAGAATGGCTATCGCCTTCTTTTGAGTGCACGTTAGAGGTTGTGTGGATTAGATATGTGCCAGCTAATGAAGTTCCACTGTTGCTCAGTGTCCCTGTGTGCCTGATACCCCCTCCTGTCCAAGACTCAGATTTGTTTTATTTACAGCACTGGCTGACTTATGTGCTACTGCAAGTCAAAAGAAAATGTTTGTGCGGCAAAGAACACAGCAGGACCTTGGCCTGTGGCTGAGCTTGCTAATACTGCAATAGTATGTAGTCATAACTGCGCTTGACTACTGCACTCACTTGACAGCAAAGCTCAGCAATGGATGCTTCTGCTTTGCTGTTTGTGCTGCCTCGTGCAGCCTTCTGTGCCTTCTGTGGTGCGTACTGTTTGGTCACCCAAGACCAGTCTTAAACTACTCAGGCGGTGTTCTCATTATTACAAAAGTAACTGGGTTAGTTCTTCTGTGCTTGGAAACTCCTTGTTAGGCTGAATATTTGGTATTCCATTCTGATATTTGATTCTGTAATGATCATCACTATTGCGAACTTGATAGTCAGTGATTTTATGCCATTCTTGCAAAGGTTTACTGCTTGATGCAGTCATCTGTTTGCACCTCATGAACTTGTCCTTCACATCCTGTCTGCAAGAGAAATAGTCCTCTTTCTATAAAACCAGTAGCCAGTTTGTATATGTGAGCAACATACAGGAGTAACTCACCTGCTCTGTTACAGGACCTAACTTGATTCTTGAAATTAGGTTAGATATTTGAAGGTACACTGTTTTGCTGCTGCTGAAATCCAGAACTTTTCCTAATGTCCCAATGAGATATACTTCAATAATGCTCAGTCAATAAGACCAATATTATTTATGCCTTGGGTAAGTAGAACCTTAAAAGTCCTATTCTATATAGAGATTTTTCCAAGTCAAGCAATACACTGACGCTGTGTGTTTTTTTTGTTGTTTTTTTTTTTCTTCCCAGATGATACTAGAAAAAAGATTTGATTGTGTGGACAGGTTGTGTGTTTACCATGGAGCCTAGGCTCCCATTTCCTGACTGGCTGTCAAGTGTGAATAGAGAAGACTGCTATCAGCAGTTCTGCATCTGAAGTCTTTTCAATTTGAATTGCAGCACTGTGTTTTCAATCCATGTGTTCACTGACCCCCATCCTGATAAGCGAGTGATGAATTTAAAAGCTCAGAGCAATGGTCTGGAGCTGTGATGCAAACTTTGTTTATCACCTGGATTGAAAGTATGTGTCTGCCTTGCATAATATCCGTTTTCGCCATAGCCAATCTTGAAGCACTGGCTATCAGTGCTTTCCTGCATGCCTCTGACTCAGCTTTCAGTTCTTTCCATTGGATACGGATGTTACTATGATAATCCTTGTTTCTGATATCTTGCTTTCAGGCATTCACAGTACAATCTGAGATTATTTCAGTGTCTTTCAAAGATGAAAGCTGTTTTGTTTTCTTTTTGTAAAATAAAAGGCAGCTGTCATTCTTAGTGGGGTGTTTCACATAGAGCTGATTATGCTCTCCCAGCTGCATGACCACCTGAAAGTTTTTATCAGCTTCATAAAACACAGCTTGAGCAGTGTGGCAATCAGTGATTGGGAGACTAAGTGTGCTGCTTGAGAGGTTCTGGTGACATCTGATGCTGAGGAACAGCTGGGCTGCATGGAGAGTGTCTGGGAAAATAGCTATCAAGGAACACCAGTTTATATGGAGAATTTTTATAGGATCTCCCTAGACCCAGACAACAGCAATCCTGAGGTGTTTTCTGCCATTTTTCATACTGGGCCATTCTGTTGCTTTCTGCTGGCTGGTATTACATGCTTAATTTTGAGCTTCCCCATGTAGCACTGTCTGACCAGCATGTGCTGATAGGTAAGTGGCATGTGCAGATCAGAATGATTTCGTTGTTTTAAAAAAATCAGTAATGGTGCTGCTATAAAACAGTTGGCATGGTAATGAAGTTGTAAAGTTACTTATATCTTCTAAATTAGCTATGGTAATGAATTTGGTGATACAAGTCTGTGTTAATGCAGGCTGGTCTTTGAAGAAAGTTAGATGAAGCAGAGAAAATTCCTGTATTTCTGGAAATCTGCATGGTACCTGGACTCAGCATAGGATGAATGAGAAAAAGGGAGATCCAGGCAAAAAAAGAGAATCATGTCTATTTCCTCAGCAGGGAGGCCTGAACCCAAATAAAATTCCTGGATATCGCGAGTCTGCAGGCACAATGCACGCTATGAGCTCAGCATCCAGACTGGTCTATGAGTAAATGCAGCTGTAAGGTCTCCTGACGCCCGATGCTACAGAATGATTCTGAAGATGCAGATTTATCTTATATGTGGCTGAAGTTATTTTTATCTTTGCAACTGTTCCTCATCCTCGTGGTTCACCCAGGCGTGCTCGACTGGAGGCCGAGGGCTGCTGCCCTCAGTGAGGAAACGCGCCTATGCGCGGTGCAGGGCTCCGGGGACAAAGGAGAAGCAGCGCGGGGCCGCGAAGCGCGGAGCGCAGCCCGCTTTCAGGTGCCGCCTCAGCGGGGCCGTGACCACGGGGGGCTCGCGCCACCTGCCTGAGGCGTTAGCGGCTGCGCGTAATGGCTCGCGTTGCGCGTGCCGGGGGGAGAGGGCGTCCGCAAGGGCTGGGAGCGCCCGCCCATCCGCGGCGCGCGCTGGGGCGGCGGCAGCGCAGCGGACGGTGACCGCCCGGCCCCGCCGCGCGTGCGCCTGCAGCGGGGTTGTGCGGGTTGGGGGGGGAGGAAAGGAGAAAGTGCGCGCGCGCCGCTCCCGCCCGCCCTCGCGCTGAGGTAGCGGACTCCAGTCACGGCCGAGCGAGAAGGCAGACGGGCGGGTGCCGCGGCGCGGAGCCGCCTGCTCGGCCCCCCCACCTCCCCCGCCTTACCGGCCCCGCGGGCGCGACCTGTGGGGGTGAGGGCCCCGCGCTGCCCGCCGGCCGGCCGCCCCCCGCGCCGCCTCGGGGCGCTATGAGCCATGAAGCCGCCCGGCAGTATCTCCCTGCGGCAGCCCCGCCGCGGCCGCCCCGCGCTCCTGTCGCTCCTCGTCGTGCCGCTCCTGCTGCTCCACGGCTCCGCCCGCTCCCGGGCTGCGGCGGCAGACGGTGGGTATGGCGGGTCCGCGTGCGAGGCGTCTGCTGCTCTCTGCGCCCCTTCCCGACCCCCTTGCCTCCCTCTTGGGTGATGAACCCCTATAGAACGCCTTGCCACCCGGCGAGCTCTTCCTCCGCCCCTTCCAGCTTTGTGTACGCGCCCGTTCCTCCGTGTGTAACACGGCGCTCGGAACAGGTTTCCTTTCCTTGCTCGCGAAACGGAAAAAATGTAAGGCTTCCCTGGCTGCGCTGTGCTGAGGCGGTGCTGCAGTGCTGCACGGAGGGTGGTGTGAGGAGAAACGCTGCTGAGGTATGCGACAAAAAGGCATAGGTGGCTTCTGCGCGCGTCGGGGTGCGTGTCTGAGCGGGGAGCCGGCTGGTTCGCCCGGCTGGCTGCCTGCCTGCGCCGGTTTTTGCTTCCGAGCGACTTAGGTGGTGTAGAATATACTGCATACAGCCGTTCTGCAAATCGCCTTACTGCCCATTTTACGCTGTACGTTGATTGACTGTATTTTAACGCGGAAAGAGACAGCATTTCATCTGAAAAGGTGCCACTGAAGCCAAGGCTCTTGTCAGAGTTAAAGGATGCGGAGAACTTCCTATTATGTATGGCGCGTGTGCTTTTAGAGTTCAGTTTGTCTTAGAAAGGTGGCAAGAATTCTCAATCCCTTTGTAGATGTGTATTTATTTTTTTATGCGTATGTGTATCTTTTGACATGGAACAGACCTTAGCTAGTACAGGAGGTTGTAGAGTATAACTATGTATCCGGTAAGACCTTTTTTTTTTTTCCTCTTAGTAGCTGAAAGGTGTTAAAATATTTATTAACCATGGCTGTATGTGAAAAGGTACATACGTGCATTTAAATAATTAATGTTATTTCCAAACCCATTTTATTTGTGAAAATGAATCAGATCTAGCTCAGTGAATAAATTGTGGGGTTTTTTTGTTTGTTTTCTTGAGTAACTAATTAAATATTAGAAAACTGTGAGTTAAGTGTGTCACTTTTAAACTGAAATAAACATATTCTGCCATCTAATTTATGGCTGGTGTATCTTTTTTTTCCTCAGACCTGCATTGGAATGAAACGGCAGGCAGAACTGAGGGGGTACTGGCAGATGAAGAGAATGCATTTCAACTGAATAAAAGCAGCAACAGAGAAAATAACAGCTACAGCAGTGCAGTCCAGAAAGAAATCACACTGCCTTCAAGACTCATTTATTACATTAACAAGGACTCTGAAACCCCTTACCATGTCCTGGATACTAGGGCAAGGCACCAGCAGAAACACAATAAGGTAGGGTAGAAAGAGACTGCTCTATGAAATTATAAAAAAAAAAAAAAAAAAAAAAAAGAAAAAGTAATATGAAATGCAGAACTGTGTGTGTTTTTGTAGATCTTCAAGACTTAACGTTGGCCCTTACCATTGTTTTTAGGAATTAATATAAAACATGTAATTAAACAAGAACGTGATTTCCTGTGTCTTAATTAAAATAGATTTTAAGTTTCAAGGTGGTTCCGTAGTTGATCTGCAGATAAAATGAATGGTAATTACTCAAAATTGGTCTGACTGACCAGTGCAGCTTCTGGTAGCTTGACTTACTTTGTACCATCATCAGCAAAATGCTTCTTCCAAAATTGCTCTGCAATGGAGAAATACTTTATGGAGATCTTCTTTAGAAATCTAAACTTAAGACGTGAGTTACTTGACACTGAGTGTATCACGCACTACCTAATAAATGCAGTATTGGTTTCCTGCCAGTGTATGACCAGCGAAGACCAATGTAAGATGTGTGGGGTTGGTGTGTTTTGTTTTCTGTGATCTAATCTAGTCTTCTATTTTGTGTGGATATAAACATTTCTGAAATTGCATGGAACTGGATAATTCTTTTTTTTTTTTTTGGAATAACTTGATGTAGAGGTAAACATCTTCTAAACTCTGTTACTCTGTTACCTCTAAAATTATTCCATCATACTTATCATAAATTTATATTTAAAAAAATCATTTTTTCCAATAAGTTAAAAAGGCAAAGTGAAGATAAAGAGGGTTTGAGTAGGAAGAAGTTGCCATGGTAGAAAAAGACAGTAAAGCAGATAAGTGTATATGGTATTATTGAAAGACTTAGCTATAGTGGAATTCTTACCAATTGAATTACACTTCTTTTGGAATATGAATTTAGTATGTGTTATGCTTTTGTTGATACTGTGACATTTGAGAAATGAAATTAATATGGAGTTACTGTATAATCTTAGAAATAGTTGTGTAGTTTTTATATTTTCATAAGAAGAAAGGTTACTTCCTAGCTTATTGAATTTGGATCCAGCACGTGTATTTGGATGCATCTAGATACACCAATACATTGTATGGTACAGAAAAATCGTCCCAGTGTTGGAAAATGAGACTACTTAAAATAAGGCTATCCTCAGAAGTTACACCACAACCTTCTCGAAGCATGCGAGATTTTTATTTCTAGTGTGTTTAAAAATGTCTCAGATGTTATTTAGGAAAGAATAAGCCATGTCAGTGGTATACTACAAAAAACAACCTTCCTTCCTTACCCCCTCATAACTCATGCAGAATGAAAGTGCTCTTTTTATGCAAACGTTAGAGACATGGAAAAAGCGTAGGTCCTTCAGAATTCTGTTTTCTGAAGCTGCTCACTAGTATTGTCGTAGTATTTCCTTTGGGGAAATGCAGAGGTTTATTCCCTGAACCCTGGGGAGCTGCCCTTGAAGTGAGACCACTCTTTTCAATACTTACACACTGTGGACTTTGTCCTTTCTTAGGAGAGGGATATGGAAGAAAGGGGAGTGCAATTGGTTGGAGACCTGCCTTGGGAATATTGCTTCTTCCATGTTCCTGTGTGAGTTTTTCATGAAACGCATAGAGGTGAAAGTCTGCCAGTCTCTTTACTTAACCAGCATTCTCACAAGAACGTTGCTGCCATTGCCTATCCTTTCTATGCCCTACCTTTTCTCTCTCTGCCTGGTGGGGTAAAGCTCTGCAGAAATCAGTGCTGACAGAATTGGTATTGATTTCTTTAGGTATGTGTGGTGCTGAGTATTGTGTAAAATGGATCTTTCCACTCAGTATCCATTTTAAGCCTTGGCATTGCTAACACTGCAGTTCTTCCCACAGAAAGGTCCTTTAAGTTTGGGTCTTCATGGAGGCTGACATTATGTTGACTTCTTCTGACATGATACTTATTTTGCTTTGTTCTTTAACTGAATGAGAGGGTTGATTTTGTTCCTTGTCTGGATTGATTGTATTATTATTATTATTATTATCTTATTTCTTTTAAATTTCCTATTCCTGGAGCACCACACAGCGCTTCCCTTTCTCCTGCAACTTCTCCTTCCCTCACTCAGTTTGCTTCTTGCATCTTTCTTTGCATGAGATTTTTTTCTTCTTTGCTCCTCCATCTGTTTCACCAATAACACAATAATGAGTATTTTGGTTATTTTGTCCTGTTTAACATTCACTGTAATCACGGATGAAAAAGTCTTCCTAAGATATAAAGGGAAAACAGTCCACAAACAATAAAAACACCACTGAGTAGTTGGATTGTGGAAGATGCGCATGGGAGTTTTGTTTTGGGAGGAAGAGGGAATGAATTTCTTACTGCTTGCTTTTATCCTTTCCTAGATTTAAAATAAATGCTATGTTGTAATAAATCCTGATTGTTAGACTTTTTGTCTCCCACATAGCTAATAAAAATACCTTTACAGTTGGGTGAAGAAATAAATCTGTATTTAGGATTGATTATTTTCATGTTCAGAAAAAAGAAATTGCCCTTAGATACATTGGGCAGTAATGGAATTAAAATGCTAGTATGGGTTATTTTTCTTTCTTTTTTTTTTTTTTTTGCTGTATGTATATTTTTCCCTCCATTGTTTTTGGAACTGTATGTCCTTTAACCTAAATTTTCTTATCACTTTTAATATATAGTGTAATATATGATCTATAGGTATGTGATGTGGATGTACTCCCTGACTATGTATATGACACAGTAGACCCATGTGCATTGAACTTCACTGTAGTAGCCAGAAGAATTTAAGCCATTGGATAGTGGGGTTAGGCTTGAGCGCTTCAGAAATGCTGAATCACTCTAAGGAGGGGAGAGTAGTAGAAGTTATGCATGCGTGTGAAAAAAGAGGTTAAGCTAGAGAAATACAGTTATGTAAAATGACTTGAAATAAAATTTGTTTTTCTCTAGAAGTCCCTTCATAAAATTAAGAGCCTGCAACCTTCCTTACCTGTGTAGAAATGATGAGCTGACTAATAGAACAGCTGACTGAAGAATTCAAAATTTAAATAATTAATTGTTTTTTTTAGCTCTGATATTCTTTATTTCCTTCTACTTCTGAATTTGGTGAAATGCCATGAGAAGAGGGCATATGTAATCTAAAATGTTGGTAGAATCTCTCTCATTTGTTCTTGTTTTTCCAAGAATGTTTTCTTGCTGTGAACAAAAATGAATGTTCAGCGTAGTTTTGACTTTATGAAATGGTCGCTCTCCAAGGTGGACAGAGTTCTAGTGTGTAATCTACTTTCTTTTTACACACTAAAAAAATATTTTGAATACTCGATACTTGAAGACTCTCAAGTCTGTACACCTCTGTTTCCTTATAGTTAAGACTGTCCTTTCTTCTGAAGTTATTTTTAGTATGAAATGCTAAAAAATGAGTACTTTTGTTTATAAAAGCACACTAAAGAAGCTTGCAAGAAACCTGAAGCTTGCTGAAAAGCTCTGAGTCATTTGTGTTCTGCTTGTGTGTCTTTCTAAACTTCTGCAGCTGGAAGTAGCCTTTTGATAAGCTCTTGATTGAGCCAGATAACTGCTTTGATACATTTTCACAGACTGCGTATGCAGATTGTTAGGACACAGGGGGAAGACTACATGGGCCACAACTTGGCATGGAATGCTAGGAGCAAATCCTTGTGATGGCCATCAGAGGGAAAACCTGTCCTTTTGAGATCACAGTTCAGGGCAAATGTAACAAATTTTGAGTGGAAAATGGCTTGAATTAAATCATAAGTCATAAAGAAGCAATGTATGTTACATCTTAATTCTAAGTTCTTAGTGTAATTTTGAAAAAGGGATGTTAAGACAATAATGACTGAAAGAAATATGTAATAGTAGTTTTGACTGTGAAGACAGTTCTATCCCCCCAAAATTCTGTTAATTTTGTGCCATTTTCCCTGGGATTTCTTTCGTTGCTTCTGTTCAGCTCAGCTGTTAGTAATTTAAATAAAGAAAATATTTCTGCGAGGCCTAATGCTGTGTTTTCTGCTATGTTACCCTGTTTGAAAGGTTGAGATACTGATAAGTCGCAGTTTCTGAGACTTGGTTTCTTTCTTGGTATGTAGCATGCCCAACATGAAAGAGGCAACCTCACGATGAAAGGAAAACAACTGTATCGCAGCCATAGTGAAGGAGGTGGTATTGAGGAGAAAACAGACCTGTTTTGTAAAACTCGGAAGAATATGTATGGCTAATAGCCTCTGAAAAGGTGGCATCATGTGAGGTCTTACTGAAATACAGAGAGAAGTCATGTGCATTAATTACTATATTCCCTTTGCCTGTCTTAGGATAAGTCTTTTCATTACAAGAGGATTTAAAGCAAACATTACAGTCCCCATTGAAACAATCAAATTAGTGAATGAACTTTATGTAGCTTATGTATGAGTTTAATAGACTGTTGGGGAGTCAGCTGATATTTGCATTTTTGTCAGAATTTTTGGTGCTGCAGCTTCAATTTATAGTACTTGCAAATAGATGATGACATGTGCTTTGTCTTTTGATCCTGTACTGAGTTCGTATTAATACAAGGGCTTACTTGCATGCTGCATCTTCAGTAGTTACTGACAGTAGGGTCGAAACTGGTCTTCCTATTTTCTGAGAGTAGAAGGACATGTGCCTTATCCAAACTTTTCCCAGAGTATGAGGGCTGCTCCAAAAGTAATGCCTCCTATTCTTTTTTGTTGGCCTGTGACCTCAGAGGTGGATGTTGACGGTACAACAGTAGAGGATGAACCTTCCTGCAAATGTTCCACCACGCTTTGTTGCCATGTGACAGATGGCAGCAGAGGGGCTATCTGACAAAATGGTGTCAGACATGGAAGTGCATGTGGAGCAAAGGTGTGTCATTGAATCTCTCCACATGAAAAAAAAATTGCACTCATTGGCATTCATTGGTGCCTGCTGAATGTTGGAATATCACAAAGATTGCACCAGGTGGGTCCTGCAAATGCTCACATGGGAGCAGAAAGAATACCATATGCAAGTCTGTCAGGACCTATTGAACCAATCTGAAGCCGAAGGTGACAGTTTCCTGGATCACATCATCGCTGGTTACAAGATGAGGTGTCACCACTATGAGACAGAGTTAAAACAGCAGTTCCTAGAGTGGCAGTGTGTGAATTCCCTATAGAAGAGAAGATTCAGGATGCAGCCCTCAGTGGGTAAAGTGCGTGGTGTCTTTGGTGATAGGAGAGAGGTGATGCTTCTGGATTTCCTGGAACCTGGACAAACCATCAACTCTGACCGTTGGATCACAGTGCTGACCAAGGTGAAGGCTGGAACTTCCGGAGTCAGGCCAGAGAAGGAGACGTCCTTTCTCTTGCAACACAGTAACACTAGGCCCCATACCAGTTTGTAGTCCGTGCCAATCTTGGCTAGACTGTTGTACTACACCCTCCATATAGTCTGGATTTGGTGACTTCTGACTTCCATTTGTTAGGGCTGATAAAAGATGGACTGTGTGGGCACCATTTTCCTAGCAATGATGCGGTCATAGCAGCTGTGAAACAGTGAGTCACCTCCACTGGTACAGATTCTTGTGAATGTGGCTTGCAGGCTTTTGTTCACTGCTAGTGAAAATGCATAGCAAATGGTGGTGACTGTGTTGAAAATGTTTTGTAGCTGAGAACTTGTTTTATTGAACAGTGTTGCTGTGCTCTTTGTATTTGTTGTAATTTCCATGGAAATAAATAGGAGGGCACTTTTGGAGTGGCCTGTGTAGAACCCCATACTTGTTTTCTAGCTGAAATGTGGGTCATGATATTTCTGAAAAGGAAATTTATATGTTCTGTCTAGTATTTATAGGCAGTTAGATACCACAGAAAAGTGATTCAAAGTATGGATGCACTAGTTTGTAGAGTCTTGTTAGCAAAACCCAGTGAGGGATATGATTTTTAGAGGCCAGCACCAGCACTACATATGGGTAGCTGAGTGTCATCATGCGGTGAGAGACTAGTGGCTTACTGGTACTGCTATCAGAAGGAAGGTCTAGATCAAGAAGTGTTTTGATTGAATAAAATCTATCTAAACCTGATTTAGATTTCTGATTCCAGAACAGGAGTGATGAAGCCCTCTGCTCAGCTACTTAAAATGAGAAAACTTTTGGCCCTTATTACAGTCAACAGAGCTACATGCAAATAAAGAGCTTATCGCATGGACATCGTTATCTCTGTGAACACAGCAGAAGACCTATAGGTAGTATCAGTCAGTTAAATAATGCTGTTATGTTTGTTTAAAGACTTGTGACAGAATTTAGTATTTTTTGCATTTGGAGTAGATTTACTGCGAAGGTGTCGCTTCTTGTGATGATAGTATGCTCAAACATATTAACAAAAGCAAGCTTTTGAGTTGTGACATGGATCAGTAGAAACTAGACTCCAGTTACAAACTTGTAGTCCTTTCATATCTTGAAACTTATAGAAAGCTCATGATTGATGGGAAAGAAAGTGGGATTCTTTATGTATACGTATAGATTTTTGATGTGGAAATAAAACAGAGATATTGATGTGGAAATAAAACAGGGATACTGCATTGCACAAAAAGCTACAGCACTCTTAGGATGTTCCTAATATGAAGAATCTCTTTTTACAGTGACAACATGAGTAATCTGACCATCTAGATCAGAGAACAAAAATGTTTTTTATTGTTTTTTTTTTTTTTAAACTCAGATCGAGGGAGAGGAAAATGTTTAAAGACTCTCACCCTTCTTCAGCTCATTCCCATATATTTGATCAGCAAGTCTTTCAGTGCAATTTTTCTGCAGCAATTTTGCTGCTTTGCAGTTGAAGCAGCCTACACCTGTCAGAGCAGGCACCTCTGCAGTGATTTTAAAATAAAAAACATGTACAAAGGTACTTAGTCTCCTGCCTGTGTAATGTGCAAATCAAAAGAGCACCAATTTTAAGATTATAGTCTTTTTAGATTATACTTTAGGCGTTATGTTACACAGTAGCTGGTAAGAGAATACTGTGAAATGATTCTGGTATACACCTTATCCCAGATGATTTTCTGAAATACTGTTTCACATCATGATGATACACAGCAATTATAATGGCTAAAACACTGGTGGCAGCTCACTGGTGGCTTTCTGTGCTAGCCTGTTACAGGAAAAATGTCAGTTTCAGGATGAAACAGTTGCATTACCTTTATCTGATTTCTGGCTCACAGCTTTCATACCTGATTATACATTACTAAACTGGATGAACAAGATCTGTATTTCACTGCAGTGGTGGAGTATCATGTTCACCTGAATTCAAAGCAGTGCTTTTGCTGAACAGCAGGGATTTAAAATCTGGTGTTCTTTTTATAACCAATGGTTTGAGCTGAGTTTGCTGGAGAACATGCTCTACTGCAGGGTGGAAAATTACCTTGTCAGCTGCTTTACAGTAATTGTGTACAGGCTTACATGTATTGTAAGTGAAGCACAGTAATAGACATACAGAAGTAATTGCTTTCAGAAATAGCACTAATATTATTTTTAATACTACCCAATTGACTTTTTTTTCTGGTAATACTTTCAACCGAGAATACAAGTCGCTTTAAATAAGTTCAAGTTGCAGAAATGGTTGATGGGTTGGCAATTCCAATAAAGAATGCTATATGTGTGTCACCGAATGGGCTTGAGTGGACAAAATAAAGCTATAGCAGATCAGACTGGATATCTACCTAGCTGTCCTGAAGAGCAGTCAGTAGATGTCTAGGGAGGGATATATGGTGTAACAGTCATGGGATGCTGTTGTCTAGAGTGATTTCCCATCCTCCAGCAATTGCTGAGTCAGGACCTTCTAGGAACCAGAATTTGTCATTTGGATTTAATAGAACTTGAGAGAATTCCCTCTCTTTAGTTTATAGTTTCTTTAATACAAGCATAAACTTTTGGTATCTGTGATGTCTTCAGGATTTTCACAGATTTCAAAAGCTGAAGACATAATTACAAACACGCCACAATCATTTTGAAACGTTTTATTATTTGAGTTGATACACATCCTGCACTCTGACTAAATGCTTATTTCCTCAATCAGTTAAGTAGCTTGAAACATTGCTTGATGTTTTTGAAAGTAAATATATTCAAGAGTTTTAGTTACTTGGTTTATAATTGGCAGTCAAAACAATAATAGTGACAAAACCAGAAAAGTACTTTGTAGAAAACTAAGTACTTGTTATCTCTCTCTTAGATGATTATTTAGCCTCCAAGCTGCTAGTGTCCCAAAGAGCATTTGAAAATATCGGGTATTTTAAGTCATGCTCAGTCTGTTGGGGGAGATGAAAGAAATTCTGCACCAGGACCAAAATGAAAAGTTTTTGGTTTTTTTTTTTTTTAGGCCTACCCTGGAAGAAATAAATAGTCACTTTTGATGTTACTTTTCTGTTCAATGTAATTTAAAGGTGATGTTTGGGATCACTTTTCTTTTTGCATAAATTTCATCCTTGAAACAGACTTTCTCCATCAAGTCTCCTGCTTCCATTTATACTCAAACTGTTTCAACCTGGTAACTCAGAGCATCTGCAAGCTCACTTTGCCAGTCCAGTGTTATTTCAGCAAACTGCTGAACTGCTGAGACAACCCCTTCATTTACAAAACAAAAAAAAAAAAAAAACCACCCCAAAGAAACCAAAACTTCAGTGCTTGATACTGGTTTGCTTCCATATTACTGTAGATACCGAGCACCTAGCAATATTACTTTTAAATTTATTGTTTAAAATTCTTACATTTTTTAATAAAGGAAAAAAAAAAACAAACAGGTTTTGGATGAGGGCTGTTTAATACTGAAGATTTTATTTCATAACTATACATTTTGTGTGGCTTTTTTTGTTTGTTTTTGAAGGAGCACTGTAAAGTTTCTTAGTTGAAAGGTAAATAATAATTCTGGGGGCAAAGAGTGATAAACTAGCAAAGGAAACACCAAAGCTGAATTTAGATGCTGTAGCAACTTCTGGAAATAGATTTTTAAGTTGATGTTGAAGGATTTTATAAAATATGAGTATGTTTGCTGAGGAAAAAGAAGATGAAAATCAGTGGTACTCCATGTAGTGCAAGAGTGGAAGAGGAACATAAAAAAAAATATATAGTTTATGGAAAAAAAATTCCAAAGGTAAAGCAGAGTTGCAGGTCTTGCAGGTTGAAAAGGTAACCTTCATATTATCTAAGTTACACAATAAACAGCTAGAACTTTATATATGTTTTGTGATGTATCTGAATATTTATTGTGGCGTTTAATTAAAAGCAATATTTTTTGGTCTTTTGATTAGAGGGCACAATATTCCAACTTTATGTAGTTACTTATTTTGTATCTTACTAGCATATGGGTAAGCAAGATATGATTAGAATATTACCAGTGAAGTTCAGATCTGATCTCTTTTGCCCTGCTGAAAGACCATCTTTGCAGAAAGAAATTCTTGGACCATCTCTTCTTATTTCTCTAGAACACAGCTGAAGGTGTTTTGAATGTCTGTTGTAACTGACATCAAAGTATAGAAAAAATATATTGAAATATACAGTCTATATATTTGAGAAAAATTGAATTTTGTGAAAGTGAACTGCCTGTGTGAGACTAGCCGGTGGTATTTTGTTTGTTTTGAGTAGAATCTTCTATATATTGGTTTGGTTATAATGCCAGATATAAAGCTTTTAATTGTGAATAGATTATTTTGAAATAAGTCCTTCATAACATTTAATACAAGCTTTGCCCTGATTTTCTCATAAGAAGCCTTGTATCACAAATGCTTTAATTATTGTGGGCCTTTTAAGGTGAATGCAATAAACTTAATTAAAAGAACCGTATACTGCACTACTTAGGCTTTTGTTACGTAGCCATCGAGCTATGACAAAATATAGGTATTTATATGAATCTGGTTGCTTGGGAGGAAATGAGCGTGGTTTCCATAACTTTGTTTTTTACAGATGTTAGTCACAAATACTTATTGCATATAAAGCTCAATTGTTCTTTCTGACAACTTATAATGTTTTGCAAAGCTCTATAGTATTGCTGTGTATTCATGTTTACAGGCTGTACATCTGGCCCAGGCAAGTTTCCAGATTGAGGCCTTTGGTTCCAAATTCATCCTTGACCTCACTTTAAATAAGTAAGTGCACAATTTGAGGTTTCTTTCTGTCCTGTTCTAATTGTCTTCAACTTAAAGTACAAGGTTAGGGCATGTGAAATTACAGGATCTGCAGAATACTATGCTGTTGTCCAAGTTTATTAATATAAAACAACGTGTAGCCTATTTTAAGCAAGATTGCTATTACCCTTACTGGCATCCATAACATGGCTTTAAATCTTTGTAACTCAGGAAAGATAATGATGCGAGAAGATGATAAATATAAATCAGCAGTTTGGTCCTCAGAAGCCTAAAACTAATAGTGAAATTTAAAGGCATTTAAGACTTGCATTTACGATTAAATTTGTAAAGTGGTCTTTATATTAATACACATTCAGTAAGTGGATTGTTACAATTACGGATTTAAAATCTATAGTTCAGTTCTGCTATAATTAAATTGCTGTCTGTTAAAACTTCATGCTACCAGTCTTTATGGTAATTAAAAAGAACACCTCAATGATTAAGAATAAAGAAATAGCATATTCTGTGTACATTTTATGTGGAATTTTTAAAAATGTCTTGTTACAACAGAAGTAATTGCAGAATGAATGACTTTACTACCTACAGTTTCTAAATCTGTGTGATAGCACCAAAAATCACAGCAACCTACAGTGAACATTATTCATAGGTAGTAGTGAAATGATGATAGGTGTTAGTAACTTACTTCCCATATTGCTACGATATTTCCATGCTTGCTATATTTGCGGAATGTTACAGAGAATGATATATACACCATTTCTACTTCTGTCCTGGTGTAACATAGTTCAGCATATTGAACTGTGGCTAGAGATGTTTGTCATCATCTTTGTTGTTTCATTTACACGACTGCTCAGATTCAGGACAATAATACGTATATTCATTTCTGGACACCGTGTACTTGAAAGCGCAAAGACTAGATCTGTATAGGTGTCAGTGGTTTACGCACTCTCCATTTATAGATGGAGAAATTACAGTAGCACCAGTATTTGAAGGGTGTCGATTTTCTTGTTTTTGATGTTGTTTGCTTTGATCTTAATATGCTGATGAACTGTCATGTAGGTGTTATTTTAATTGTTCAAGTTGCCACGTGGGAATCCTGCAAATATTTGTATGACTGGCTAGTCCTTAATGATCTGGAAAATGTATTATTGTCACTGTAATCATGATGTTCCTAATGAAGTGGGAGTCTTAGTGGTATGGCTGCATTGGAAGGTACAGCCTAGAATGTATTTACCTGTAAAGTAAACAATAATTTTAGATAACTCTCTGGTCTAGAAGACCTAACTTGTAATAAAGCTCAGTGTTGGTTTAGTTTTTTATATCACTCCTGTTTGTGTGTCCTCAGCTAGAGATAGGGAACTGTTTGTCTAAAAACTGGAAGAGAGCTTTTGTGCCACTGAAAATTTGCACTGATAAAGTTTAAGAATAAAGTGGCAGTACGGAATCAATACTAAATTACAGGTAAAATAATCTTGCATTATTGCATGAAAGTGCTTTTGCAGCTTCTGCTGTCATTGAGCTTTTCTGCACACGTATGGGAAAATATACAAGTAACATACAGCATTGTCCTAACACCTGATTTATATATATATAAAACAAAAAACAAAAAAACTTTAGAGGTATGTTCAGTAATTCAAAAAATAATAATTTTTCCCTCAAACGATACTGTCAGTTTATGTAAAGAACGTGTTTATGTACTTAATGATTCCAGTGTATCTGATCTGGTATATCTAGTATATAGAATATATTTTTATCATTTATGTATTATGCTTTAAGAAAATGCGTGAGATGCTGATGAATACTTTCTATCGGTCCCTTTCCACCAACATGTCACAGAGAAAATTTTAAATTGCAGTCCTTCAGCTGAAGGGCAAGCAAACCAAGAGTTTCTGTGGGTAACTTATGTCCTGTTTAAAGCTACCAGTACTTATGTTCTGCTGTAGTACTAAAACACATCAGAGAGAAATGCTAACAAAAAGCAATGAATTAAAAGTGTGTACTTGCTGTTTTTCATCGATGAGGGCAATTGTTGATATTGTCTTTGGAACAGAAGCAGTAGTTTTTTGTTTGATGGTTTTGCACCAGCCTCTACATAAAGGATTTTCCTCCTCTGGGGGCTGGAGCCATGATAGAGCCTTCATCTATAGGAATTCTGCAGGTTGAGGAACAAACAGGTAATGGATATACAGTACCAGAGTGGGACAGAACCAAGGTTAAAAATAATAAGAATAATAATTCCCTCCTTTCCCATTGAAAAATTTTATCAAAAATTAGGATTTGGGGGGAAGAGGAAAACAAAAAACAGCTCGTATTTTTCAGCTTTACTTTCTTTTTCCTTCACAAGTCTTACCTAAATTTCCAGGAAAATGATTATATGAAAAAAAGTACTGCATCTTTGGCATGAACTGAAAAAAAAAATACTAACTGTAACACGACTTAAGTATTTGAGACAATAAAATATGATGACTGGTGTGAGCTGTCACTTAATGCGAAGTACAGGATTGCACGCAGCATATTACAGCTAGTTTGATCCATCAGTTTAAAGCATCGTAAATGTTGCATTGCCTTTGTGGTATGTGTTTCTATAGGGCTGAATGTCACTTGAGAACAGTCACAGAGGAGATTGTTACCATCATTTAGAAAACAGGGCAAAGGCATTAACAGGAAGTTAGTCAGTGTTCTTGGTCTTTGTTTTGATTTTAAACGGAAATGAGAAAACTAGTCATAACTTTTACAGAAGGAAACTTCAGATATGTATAACGTTTTCTTAAATGCAAGTCTACACACATAGATTGTTAAATGGTTCTTATGAGATACGGAAGTTGCATAAATTAAATATGATATTATTACTATAGCAAGTTTAATTCCAGTCTGCTTTTTAAAATTTCTGGTACAGGTGAAATACAAAGAACTCAGTATTTTACATTTCTGCATGCGTACTCCTCTCCTGTGCGTATATGCAGTCTTGAGAACTGAAGCTGTAGATTTACTGCCTCTCTGAGAACTTGAGGCAATCTATCACAAATTATCATTTGCTTTGGTGGGCATTCCACATCTAAAAAGACTGAAAGATAGACACTATAACCTCACAATAGTTGTTAATACACTTTAATATGAAAAAAGCTTTCCTTCATTTTGGCAAGAGTTACAAATACCTGATAATGTGGAAAAAACTTCATTTTCAATTATTGTATTCAACCACAAGCTAGAAGGGTTAACTGTAAGCAATTGTAAGTTATTCTCCTCTTAAAATTTTTTCTATAATTTTGAGTTTTTAGTGGGATTCTCTTAACTTCAGTTATTGTTTTTGATCCTGTCATTAAAGCTACGATAAAAATGTGTGTTTTCTAATATTATGCATATGTGCACATTTGTGCACTGTTGTGCAGTCTTCCAGCACCTATTCACTATTCCAGCAGGGCAGCAGGAGGCAGCACCGATCCTACCACTGACCAAGAGCTTTCTTTCTTGGCTCAACATCTCAAATTTTTCTCAGCAGTATTTTCAGCTCCCTGTCATCTGCCTCTTTCATTCCTCCTAGAATTTTCCAAATCAGTCTTTTAAATATTCTTATTTTTTGTTCTCACTTTTTCCATCATCTCATCCCCTTCTTTTTGGCAGAATTTTGTAAGACAAAGTGTGTGTGTGCATTTGTTCTAATGTAAGTTTTATAGGAGAAAACTTATAGTGGCAGCCATAAAAATTAACTTTAGAGTGCCTGACTTTCAAGCACTCAAGTTTTGGATTTCCCTGTAGTAATTAAGTAATGCCCTTATGCATGCTGTGCAATGAATGGCTATCAGTAAAGTCACTGACACTAGAGCTTGTTTCAACAGGATACAAGAAACTCAGGCTACTTTCTGTGTGAAACTCTGCTTTAAGTGCTGATATAAAAGCTGTTGAGAAGCATGTTTGTGCATGGAACGTAGTGGGAGCCTCTGAGAAGAGACATCTTAAAGAATCTGGATTTAACAAACTATCAAAAACCTGTGAGAATGTGCTGTTTGGCTTATTAAAATACAGATGGTGTTGTAAATGTTAGCTCTCTTGTCAGGCCACTTGCTTTTGTGTTGAAAATACTTTATTCTGTGCATTCTTTATTCTGGAGTTAATTAAGTGTGGATATTGCACACTTCTAAACAGAATCATGAATGGTGGTCACCTGAGATATGACTGCAGCTGCTGGACTGGTGGATTGTTCTGGCCACAAGCTTGGGACACGGCAAATACATATATGGGGAAATAAGAAAATGCTATGAAAATCTGCGTGGCAGCATGAGGACGTTTATTGCCTCTCCCACTGTAACAGCTACAGGCATCAAATAAAGGAGGTGCTTCTCACAAAAGATAAGATGCAAATCTTGTCACAGGATATTGCACATATTACATTGTTTACAAGAGTTTTAAAGGATTGATTGGAAAAACTTATAGAAATCTATGTAGAAATTCAAAACAATTATACCAATTCCAGTTTAGGAAGTCCTAGTGTCACAGGTAGCTCAGTGCTGAGAGAACCCTGAAACTCTGAAGGAATAGAGCATGTAGTGAATTCTGTCTGAGGAAATGAAACCTAAGTTTATTTTATGTGTTTTTAAAGAAAAAAAAATGTTTTAAATTGAAGAAAGCTTTGACAAATATGGTTACCATTCAGTTATGCCATTCTGACAAAGATGGCATCCCTCAACCTTACATTAGAGGGTGAAAAAACTCATACTGATAGTTCAAAATCATCTGTTTTCCCTGCTGATTATGGAATAAATTAATCAATTAAAATGTAATACTGAATGAACTTGAACCACAGTTTAAATAAAATCTTTATTTTGTCAATTGCTCTTCTAGGAATACTCTGTCATAATGAATTAGACTGAGGTATTTTCCATATTACAGACCTCATTTTCTGTAATATTGTCTAGCAGCTCATTTCTTCAGAGCCTTTCAAGTAGCGCTTTTTAAAGCAGTATGATTTCAGTGCTGTGGTAACAGGAAGTCCTGGTGGAAACTGAGCAAGATGCTGCTCTTAATAGTCTGAAAAACTCTTCAAGCTATTGCTTTTACAATACTTGCTGAACTGACCATTAAAATATAGCATGCTCCATCCTCACTGGACGGTATTAGGTCAGGAAATGGCTCTAGAAGTTCTTAACTAGAGGATCAAAAATGGTTTTCTGAACTCCTTTGAACTGACTCAGATCTCTTTAACTTTGGAAAGCAAATTAATCCAGAAAATAATCTGTAGCATTTTCTGCACCTTTCTGTAAGACTTCAGGATGTGCTTTCCTGTTAGTCTTTTCTGACTTGAAGACCTTTTAAAGAACAACAATACTGAAGTAACACTGAGGGAATTTCAGCTTATCATATTTGTTGTCAGATATGCTTTATCTGAAAGAGAAGCCAAACAAAAACACACACACAACAAAAGCCAGACTATGCATGAAATGATCTTTTTTAAATAAGTGTGCCATTACGATGTTTGTAGCAGAGACATTCTTTCATTCCATAGTTAAGAAAAAATTAACCTATACATATGCATCATCAGATTTTTATTTTAAACAGACATTCTTGATCCATGGTATCACATTTTGATTTTTAACCTTCCCCAAGATGTAAGAAAAAATAGTGAATTCTTTTTGATTTTTTTAATGTCCGTATTCATTATTATTTTTATATTTATTGCCCCAAGAAAATCTTGTCAGAAGAGTTTCAAAGGCAGTAGCCAAATAACGTTTATTGTAAATAGCTACTAGAAATTTAGATTAATAATAAATTTCCAGAAGAGTGTGTTTTTTGTTTGTTTTTGGTTTTTTATTTTCAAGAAAGTTATTAGATCTAATTGAAACTGATAACTGAAACAAGGCTGTAGGTGGCCATTTATTAGGTGACAGTGTCTTGATGATGTAATAAAATGCTGTAGAAAGCTTTAGGTTTCTTTTCGTATATTTATGTGCTACTATATGCCTGTCAAATAAATGGACAAAAACACATGATGTGTTTTCTGTGAAGTAATTAACAAGAAGGTTTTCAACTTGGTTGTTAAGTGTGATTTTGAACTTGAATCACAATACTTCAAAAAAATCATTGGTGGTAGGTTAGTGTAAAGGAAATTGAAGAAGATAGAAATGTATTTAATCTGTAGTCTGATTTTTACCACAGGCTGCATACTGGGTTCCTGGAAGCTAAGTTAGTTACTTGAATCTGAGATCTTATGTCCTTTTCCTAGCGTAATCATTTTCTTTTTTCATAAGGATAGTTAGATGACAGCTGAGGTAAGCTATTTCTTACACATCCGTTCTCTTCTATTGGTAATAACAGAAGTGAAATGTGTGCCAAGGATATGGATGTCAGCTCTTCAGGAAGCATATGCTGCTTTAACAGCTGGCTTGTGTCTTCAAAGAAGTTAACCATGAATGGCATTTCCATTTGCTCTTTATTTAGCTTATGTGTCTAAAGCCACCTCTCAACGTAACTCAAGAGATCAAGAGGCAACTCAGTAAAAACAGTTATCTAAGACAAGCAAGGTAGCATAGAGGGAACTGTAGAAAAGGACACCGCAGACTCAACTTTATTTTGTTCCATGACTTTGTGCATCATATCTAATTTTGAGTTGCATTTTGCTGCAAGTGTTTGTTATTAAGTCATGCTGACGTGGTACTAGTCTAAATAGGCTTTTTTCTGATGTGATCATAACTTACACAATTATTGGGAAAAATGAATTTGTAAACTGGTTGCATTTCTGCAAATGAACCAAAATGTAAATGAATCAACTGAAAGGTGACAAAACACAGTCTGATGCAGATGAGGCACAACAAATATTTTCTAAAACTCAGAGCTGCCTTTCGAAAGTAGCTTTAAGCAATCCATCAATGGTAATGAAGGAAAAAAGTTATTTTATGTGGAGATCTCTACTTCGTGCATGAGTTCTGCACCTTATTCCTTAGGCACCTGAGCCCTTAAACTGTATATTCAAGGCCTTTCTTTTTTATGCCACTTGCATGAAGTTATTTTAGATCAGCTTTTTTTTTTTTCCCTCAAGGAATCTTCTCCTTTATTTTTGTCAGAGTTGAAGCATTAATAACAGGTAAAAGCTTTGGTAGAGAAAAAATCTGTAGTGGCAGTTTTACATTTAGTTTTGCAGCTATTATCTCTGTAACTTTAGCAAAATATAGAACACTTCTCTGTACCTAAATTTTTTTTTTTTTTTTTTTGGTAGCAGTAGTGGAACATTTTTGCTGAATTTTTCAGTCCAAGGCCACTTTCTCCAGTATCACGTTTCAATATTAACCATTTATAAACATGGAGAAGTGTATTAGAAATGTCTTTATATTGACTTTACTACCAGTATAAAGAACAAGGCAGATTGTTGTTAATACAGGAGCAACTGGTTGCGTGTACTAGCAAAGCCATGTTGGAAAATGCCTGCAGATGTACTGCCCCCCTGCTGTTCTTCCCTCTTGCTCTGAATAAGGTCACGGTTGTCTCAAATTAGCAGCATACATTAAAGGATTTCTGAATGATTGAAAGTATGTGTTCTTTTCAGTGTTCGCAATGTAGACTGGTACTAGAAATACACATAAGTGATACAAGGTGACCTGCCTCAATATGATGCATTTTTTTTCCAGTCATGATAGGATTTCAGAAAATGAAGGAGGGTACCCACAAAAGCAATTATCCATAAGTGATCCAAAGTACATGATAGGTAGGAAGGTGGCTAGCAAGAATCAGGTACCAACCGTGGTAGAACCTTATTTTAAGATGACTGATATTTTTCAATTGAATACATAAATCAAATATTTCCTGTGGAAAATATTTTCCTATGGAAAATATTCAGTAAAAATGCCCTTGCAATACTTCGGTGGTTAATTTTGACAAAATGTAATGATCAGAAACTAGTGCTAAATACCCTGATATAGAGTAATCTGTGAATCTACCAATTTCTAGGTGGTTGATTGTGTTGTATTTAACGGAAGGATTGTTCACAAATTAAAGGTGCATTTTGTTCACAGCATGGTGTTTGGGAAGTATATCATCAATAGCAGGCCCCGACTATCTTTGGAGGGTTATTTGCTCCGTACAGACAATTTTATTGACGTGCCTTGTATCCAGCAGGTCCACAAGACAGTAGAGTTGGCAAGTCAGTGATAATGAAAGCGAATAGTCTACTGGAAAAGCCACTGTCTACTGCATGCTTTCTTTATGTATGTAAAATATATATAGGAATATTCTGTCATAAGCATATAATGTTGAATACTCTATTAATTACCTAAATAAGGAAGCCCTTTATAGGTGGAAGTAATGTGAAGCTGAAGGCTGGAGGACATAGCCAAGTTACAAGAGTAGCCCAACCAAAATCCAGGAAAGTAACACTGAATTCTGGAAAGATTCTGCAAAGGATGGGTAAAAGAACTTTTGAGCAGCTCTCACGTCACATGCAGTGGGACAACTCTAAGGGACAAATCTTGTAATTAAGCTACATATGCTTGTGAGTCTATGGATACAGTGGGAGACCACTCACTGCAAGTCTAGCAGAGTGCCAAAAGCGCTGGAGAGTAGTGAAGGCAGTTCTGAGGTCAGTCACGTATCATGGCTATGAGAGGATTTAAATTAAAAATAATAATAATAAAATTCCTTGATTTGGAAACAGATAAATTGGTTTGAGGAAACTAAATGGAACTTGGAATTTGGAATTCCAAATGGAAGCAGGTATGTCTTTAAAAATCTGAGTGCAAGTAGAAAAAGTACTAGTGGTTTTAAGTTTTGTATTAAATACAAACACTCAAATAAAATCAAAAGAACAACTTTGGCCTTTGCATGCAGTACTAGCTTAAAAGGCAAGAAGTATAAGCAACTATCTTTTAGGACTTCAACTTTCAGCTGAGGAAAACTTGCGCATTATGGTGTGAATGTGAGTTTTGCAAGAACAGCAAAACAGTTTTATTCCTTGTGCTTCAGTTGAACCTCACCTCCTGAGGTTAACCTCATCTACTGTATGAGACGGTGGTTGGCTGTGATCAAAGGCTAATCAAAGCATTTACTGAGCGCAGTTACAAGAACAGAATGATTGAGGTTGAAGTGGGAACATCAAGGCCAGTTGAAACCACTTCGTTAAGGCTGCTTCTAGTTGAGTATAGTTCTAGGTTTTAACCATCCTCATGGAATTTTCCATTTTCCCTCTTGTGCTAGTTACCTCCAGTCTTGTTTATACCATCCCTTTAAGTAGTTGAGGACTTGATAATAATAATGAAAAAGACAAATAAGAAAAGGATGTTACCAACACTCTTCAGTTTAAGTGCTTTGTATACATAATCCTCTTTAAAAGCATCGAACTTTGTCATGCTAAACGCAGTGAATGTTTGTACTGAAGTCAAGCACTTGTGCTATTCATAGTGTTTGTGTTTTCTTGCAGAAAATGTATAGTTTACCACGATGCCTATCAAGAAAGTCAAAACGATTTTATGCAGCTGAATTTATTTTTAAATCAGCACTTTAAATGTGTATATATTTAAATACTGCTATCAGAATGAAGGTTAAAACAAATGATGAGGGACTTCAGTAATTATTCATGGCTATTGCTATTTCTTTTGCTCATCCTGCTCTCTCTTAGTGCTATGAAAAAGGACTATTAAGAGAACCGCTGGTAACTGACTTCAGCAGGAGCTCTGATAGATTTAATGCCTGATAAAGGCAGGATGAAGAATTGATTTTATGAGCCATTAGTAACAGTTAGTGTTGTCAGGATTGCTTATAGGGTATCTCATTTTGAGATGTGTTATTATAAGTACCCGTTAGTCATGAATTCCTATCAGAACTATTTTGTCACACCAGGCTTTCATCATAATGATGGTTTTTATTCATACCAGCAATACTTTTTGTATTTGTGTCCCTATCAGATGTTCTCATGGCTTTTCTGTTTGGAAGGCTCTTAGAGGCCTTAAAAATGCTGAGAAGTCTGGACCACATTGAGTAACGTGCTGATTTTGTAAATATGATGGTGCCAATTGACCTGTTTGAATGCTTTGCTGTCCTGAGGGTGCTGTGCTGCAACCCTGACTGCTGCAACCCTCTCACTGGTTGAGATGTGAACAAGACATTGAAGGTGTCTAAAAATAAAAATAGAATTGTAAGTTATTTACAGTATAGGGATTTCTTTATGCTTCAGAAATGTATCTTGCCAGTGTGGTTTAGGGAAAAAAAAAAAAAAAAGGAGTGAAAAAGGAATCTGAGAAGAAGAAGTGAAACAAGCAGAAGGAATAGTATGTGTTTTTTGCATTTATGCTTGATTATTTTTTAAAGAAAATGTTTGGAAAAAAGTTAAGATTTTGCAGAAGTGAAAGCAAAGTACAGATGGTACAGAAACACTGTTGTCTTCAGGACAATCATGTATATATTTGTCCATTCTTGCATATAATGTATATTATTTTTAGATGGAATATAAAATGTTTTTGAAAACAATAATGAAGCATACACGTTGAAAGTAAAAGTTATGGGCAGCTAGCAAAATTCTAAAGTCACTGGACTTTTATTTTTGTATATTCAAGATAAACATAGTGGAAGACTAAAATAGGATTGGAGAATGGAACACACTCTGTCTCCTAGTGCATAATCAAACCATCTACTGGTCACAAGCTGATTGGTTTGTTTGGTTTTTTAGCTAATTTACAAGGAAAGAAAAAATGGTTTGGAGATTCAAACTAAAGCATCCACATAGCAGTGTAAAGAATATTCAGATTTTTCTCATCTTGATGTTTCGTTTTTTTTGACAGTGATTTGTTATCTTCCAATTATGTGGAGATTCACTATGAAGATGGGAAACAGAAGTTTTCTAAGGTACTGTGCTTTTAAAATGAGGCAGAATGGTATATCTGAGGGAACAATGCCAATAGCATGTTTTTAAAAAGGGTCAAAACACCAGAAGCCTTTTTTACAGACATAAGGAAGCTCATCTGGGCTGGGGCAGTGACAGATGATCCAGGTAGTGCTAGAACAGTTATGCCTTGTAAAATGTAGGGGATGGAGGGATTTAAGTCACCATTAGTGTAGTCTTTATTACATGTGCTTAGCACAGATTGCAAGAGGAATAGATAGTGGAAATGTAAGATGTACAAACAGAAAACTTTCAGTGACTTTTCCTTGTAAGATTTATACAGCTGGGAAACAAAAAATGAAAAACGTAACCACTGGAGTTAGTAGAAAACTAGCGTGTTACATGACATCTAATTAATTTAGTTTGTCAAACTGGCTTCTAAGTTGAATTTAGCATGAATAAGCTACTGATCCAAAGACAAAGAGATAAAGTTATGCAAGGTAGTTTAGCGCTAAGGAAATCAGAATCAACTTTTGATTGTATTAGCAACATGAAGGCTGACAGGTTCACAGGAAAATGGTAAAATACATTTCCAGGGAATTACTTATTTCGTAGCTGGTACAAATGCTGGAACATTTGTTGTGAGCTTATTATGTATGAAACGTATCTGTATTTAGAGTGGAGAAAAGCAAGCAATCACGTTACATTTATGCCTTCAGAGACGTGGGACTTTTTGGCCAAATATTAGAAACCTGATTATTTTGCCCTTGCTATAGAGAATTACAAATAAAATGAAATAGATTAGGTCAAAATAAAACAGTTACCTTGCAACATAATTATTGCAATGAATTGTCTTGTATTCTACTGAAAATAAACTATGTCACGTATCATACTAAGAAAGTGATTTTGTTTCATTAATACTCAGTACTCTGCAGAATGGGCAAAAAAGCTAAGTGATGCAAGAAAACAATTCCCTCTGGGATTTGGACAAGCTCATGCAATTGTTAGCTGCAGCGCTAGCACTGAGCACTGCGGTTGCTGAATCATGAATCTGACTGGAAAATTATATTGGAACTTTAGACTGAGTAAATGTACTGCTTTTGCATGCTGCAGTAACTTGATCCAAACTTCCTAGGGGATCTTCTCTGAATTGATTTGTTTAGAAACAATAATATAGCTTTAATTTATAACTCTATTATACTCTATTCATTATAAGTTCAGAAAATATACAAACAATTAATTAAGGAGATCAAATGAGAACTACATCCTAAGCTTTTTACAGTATCTTGTAATCCTTTTTAGACTTGAATAAATGATTGTTTTGTTTCTGGATGTGGAAGCAAAGATGTGAGATCTTGATGAAAAAATACTGTATTTTCTAGATTTTTATTAAAAGAGTGAAACAAATAGTGATTCAGGGAACAAATAGTGATTTCCTCACTTGCATGATAGTCTGTAAAAAAGAAAAAAATTGAAAAGCTGCTTGTGCAAGTAAGATGATCACCAGTTGTTAAAAAAACATGTTCTGAGTATTCTCACTAATGGAAAAGTAAATACATAGTGGTCGCTTTCAGTATGATACTTTGATTTAGTTGGAATTCAGATGACATATGACACCAGAATTAAGAATATTTTGATGATGAATGCTACAATTTTCCATTGATGTGGGAGTAAGACAGCTTTACTAAAAGGTTTGTAATATATATTTTTGAGAAGGCTTTTTAGTTTAGTTGTTATTGTTGATAGATATTAAAGACCAACTACTTAAATAAAGTAAATCAGTGTCATTCAGTTTTCTTATTTTAGCTTCATTGACATACAGCAGCAGAACTTCTGTTATTTAAAAGCTTCTAAGTTCACTAGTTCTTTCACGCATGCTTTGGAGAATCAGAATAGCATTTTGGTTTCTTTCTGAACATTTCTGGCCAAAACAGTCTTGTTCTTGATGTTCTCTGTTGATAGAAAATAGACTTATTTACTAGATTGAATCAGTCCTATGAAGCTAGTTTATTCTACCCTTGTTCACAATAAGTAGTTCTGTAAGCCTGTAACAGTCTAATCAGTTTATTCGTCAGTGATTTATGAAATTTTAGGGATTAGTGATTCTGCTGTCCAGCAGTAAGGATGGAAAAACTTCAAAAAAATCAGGTTTAAAAGATCTTCATGAAAATATTCTAACACTAGCAATTCTTGTGTGTGAGTAGATGATGGTTTGACAGTACAATTATTTATGAATTTCCCATCTTAATCATTTATTTGTAGTCTGGTCTTCAGATATTTCCTAGAAGCCTTCTAGCCTCTGGGTAATAGAATGGTGCTTCTTTCTGAGTTCAGGAATCTTTGAGTTTTCTACAAAATGAAACCGCTTCAGTGTGTTTTATTGAATTCAGGGAGGGTGCTGTGACACATGGTACCTGGAGACAGAGTGGCCATTAACTTGTGAGCTAGACCATGTTTCTGGAAAGTGAAGAGATTTGAGTTAATTCTCCTCAAAGTGACCTGGGAAACAGGTTGAGTGCTGTAGGCATTAGCCAGAGGAAGGGCATTTCTATGTACTGGTTTATACTCTAGAGGAGAAAAAAACCAACACAAAACAACCAACAATGAAAGCCACTGTAACTGTGTTTTGTGAGAGCCTCAGCCTTGTCAGTCTCTTAGATGCATTCTGAGCATCCTTGAAGTCCCCTTGGATGGTTTGGCTGCTTCTATGCTCACTTCAAAGAGAGCTTAGTCAGGAGCCAATTGCTTCAGGAGAAGAGAGCTCAGTTTGGTTTGCTCTGTAATGAAGAGCTGGATGAGGCCAGGGAGCTTGCACTCTGAATTCAGAGTAAAGCACGTAGATTCGACTAGAGTTTAGGTCGCATATAGGCAAGGCTTTTCAGGATCGGAACTTAAATATTTTATGTACCAATTTTTCTCTGCAGCATTTTGATCTCGTTTTTTCCTGTTCCCCTCGTATATACACATATTGCAGCTTGACTAACATTCCTTTGGAGAGCAGACAGTCTATATTCAGAGTTGCCCTGAATGCCCGTTTGATAGCACATTTGGCACTAATTCTGTTCTGCCTAATCCTTGCAGCTTCTGACTCTTCACATCCTGCATTGCAGCATTCAGCAGGGTCTCCCTCACTTTGTATAATTAAGGCTTTTGAGAACGGAGATGTTAGGTGTAGTTCGCCTAATGTTGAGGTGTTGTTGGGTTTGGTTTTGCTTGTTTAAGTCTCTAATGTTTAAACATGCTTGTAGGAAATTTAACTGTTATTTTTTTAAGAGCAGAAACTTGTCTGAAACACGACTGCTAATTAGTTTATGAAACCATAAAAGTACTACCTTTTAAAAATAGTTAGATTTTGCATCTATTTTTAATTTTATGCAGTTAAAATCAAGAATTGACTTTGATTACTCTTTTGATTAATAGACTAAAAATTTAACTGCGCATTTTAGTGTTGCCAAGCCATGTTCACTTTCTGGCTCATTGATCATCAGTAATACTGGTACCTATGTTCTAATGGTATAATGCTTAAATTAATACTTTTTAGAGAGGGAAAATCAAACTTGAGTTGGTAGAATGCAAATTGAAGCCAAACACATGCCAGGTAATTGATGAACGTTGTCTTACTTATAACTTAGTGGACCTGGAAGGCATCAAGAATCAAGTCAGCTCATGTGACCTGCGTTACGTAGCAGTTCTATAGAATCAATTTGCAGCAAAGAAATGCATGTAAAAAAAAAAAAAAGAAAGAAAGATGAGGAGTGCTGTGACATCAGCAAGAGAATAACTCACATTGTAACTTGAAGACATAAAATATTCTTTACCGGGCAAGTTTTTCTTTTACTATCGACGAGTAATAGTCCTTGGGATGCAGTTTAACTAGAGACTGCTTTCTCTGAAATTTTACCTGATGGAAGGTGTTAGATATCTTTCCTGTTAGATTTAAACAACAGATATGAAATCAGAGTAATTTTCTGTGTTTTTCTTTTTTCTTTTCTATCTTTTTTTTTAACGTGAATAGGGTGGGGAGCACTGTTACTACCATGGAAATATCAGAGGTATCAAGAATTCCAAAGTTGCTCTTTCAACTTGTAATGGACTTCAGTAAGTGCACTTTCTCATTTTTCAAACGAGTCTATTGACTAGTTACTACTCTTGAATATTATATCATAATGTGTGATGGACTAAAATTTTCCAGACCAGATGATGTTTGAGATTTCTAAACACCAGATTGGCCAGTTACGCCAATCTGCTCACACCTTTTTTAGTATCATTAGAATTAAAGTCTTTTGATACTGTCTCATGAACCTTTGAATATGGTAAGTGGCAATAAACATTTCATTAAAATGACTTACTATGGTAGAGAATGAACAAGAATTGTACTCTAGCAGTCTGTTTGCTCAGTATTCATGCATGGGACTATCGGCCCACAGAAGAATTATTCTTTTTGCTAGATTACTAAAAAAAAAAAGTAAGAAATTAGTTATTGTTAAGCGTAACTTACCTCATTCTGCTGCTAATATCTGTCTTAGGACTCCCCGTTTTCTTGGTCAAATATTTATACTCTGGTTTTTGATCATTACGTTACCATTGCATTCAGTATCAGTTTGTTGAAATGTGCCTGATTTATGAAAAAATAATAATAAAAAAATTCTTAGCTCTAGCCAGATATGATGGTAATACATATACATATGGAATTATTTTAATATTGATCAGAGTTTCAGCCATAATTTCGGTTTTATTTTGTTAAAAATCATATGATGGAGTCAAGTTAATTCTCATGTAATCCTAAATATCAGTTCTGTTGCTCCATGTTCTAGTGGCATGTTTGAAGACAGTGCTTACGTGTACTTGATAGAACCTGTGGATTTGACTCACAGTGCAGTAAGTTTTATTTTGATCTGATTTTCACTTGGTTTGGGAAAGAGAGAGAGCAAATAAAAATAATAGAATAAATCAGGAAATTAGTGATCTGTGTTGTGCATTCATATGAAAAACAAAAGTATTTTAAAACACTTGATTGGACTTCTCTAAGGCAAGAAGTGTGCAATTATGTACGGTCTAACATTTTTCTTTGCTTTTCTTTCATTTTTCCTTTTCCTAGTCATTGTTAATCATTTAGCTGTTGGAAGTAGAATAGTAAGACATTTTCCATAGCAGATGGCTACGCACTGTCAAAAGGTGTTTATTGGTTTTCTCTAGTACTTGAACTAAAGAATGTATAATTTTATAGAAGGGTGTGAAAGTCATCCCTCTCGCAAAACAGCTGGATCCAAGTTGCTCTTTGATCTACAGTATTTCCAGTAAGATCTTAATGAAATAGATAATTATATGAGGATCTATAGATGTTGATGTAAAGTCACTGTGTAGTTTAAATTATTCTGATCCAGCATAGTCATATATTCAAATATTTTTATGGGATTTAGGACTATATTTATGCAAAAATCTTGTTAACTATAATTATTTTTGTACTTCATGTTAAGTATATTATAGCACAGCTGTTCCTAAAACTGTCTATTTATAGAACTGACTACTTTCCAGGAAGGCTTCCACATCCTGAATGGTTCAAAGGTTTGAGTGGTTTTCAGCAGAATGATTCTGTAACATTGAGACCTAAACCTTAAGAATTTGCTTTCTCACCTAGTCTGTAGGGCCTATTCCACGTGCTGTATCACAGCTCTCAAACATGCCTCATTTAAGTACTTACCAGTATATGACAAATAACATAATGCCACAGAATTTATATGTTTTAGTGACTGTAAAGATTAATTTGTAGCCCAGAGAAAGATCTGCAAAGTCTTTGACTCCTGAAGCTTTCAAAGAGAGCAAATGAGCGTTCAAAGGAATCGGCATCGTTTAGCTGGTCAACTCTTGGGCTGTGCAGGAAACTATATAGACACTGAAAAATGTTACCTCTGAAAACAATTACATTTCTCAGTCTCCTCAAAAACTGTTATGTCATGTAATGCGTTTTGATATAGCACATATTCATAAAGATTGTGAGGCTAAAAAATGACAGTACAGATACTGCAAATTTCTGGAAATTTTATTGACAATGGTATCTGTACAGTAGTCAGAGGAGAAATTCTGGAACTGAGATACTATCTGCCAATTCTGTTAAGGATTTACGTGGTAGAATTCTAAATGAAAAGAGGATGGATGAATGTTTTGTTTATTTTTTTTCAAAATGCTGAAGATCAAAACAATACACCTGCAGAGAATTTTCAGAGACTCATATTTTTTATTTTTCTGTGTGAGATAATACCGTGGCCGCAGGCTTCAGGTTGTAGATTATTCAGCTTGATTAACCTTAACTATGGTGGATGCTATATGAAACATTTTTTTTCAGAAGAAAAAGAACAAAACCGAAAACAGCGAAAATGTGCTCTTATTTCCTTCAGTTCAGTATATATTTCTCTCACAGGAGTTACAGAACAGTAGCATCCTACCCTTTGAAAAGAATTGCATGTTTTGGCAGCCTGTATAGAAGTGTCACAGAAAAAAAGACAAGTGTCTTCTAGATATACCAAAAGTCATAATTTGGGGCACGTCACGCTTCTAAAGAACACGTGCATTAAAAGGCTTCTTCTTATTGGTGTACTCAACGCTTAGAGTGAAACAAGCCTCTTGAAGATACCATATTGATTAGTTTCTTGCATTTTGCTGCAATTAAGATGATAGATTTTTGTCATAAATAGTAAACGTATCCTTGCATTTCTTCTGTGAGTGGAAGATTTCATCTAAATGTATGCTCTTTAATTTGATTTATTGGAATAAATGATTTGCATTCTCTAGCACTAAGGATTTTAAAGGAGTCTTTTCAAGTAATCACAAAAACATCTCTGGTATCTGAGTTTTGTATGCCAGTAAATGCTCCATGATTTGCTTAGGATTGCAAACATTGCTTCAAATTGTTGCTATGTGAAATTGGTACTGTGGTTTTTTGTGTTTTGTGGAAAAGTAATAAAAATGAAAAATATTGAAAGAAATGCCTTACTTTTCACTCCACAGTATTAATTAGAAGAAAATGCTGCATGTTTTTCTTAACAGGAAAGTAAAAGTAGGCCACATATCATCCAGAGAACTTATGGAACACAAACCTCCAAGCAGCTGCAGGACCTTGGTATGATTTTGCTTATGAGTTTTTCAGAATTGGAAATAATTGTATATATAACTTGAATAATTTGCATATTAGGCTAATGGAGATATTTTAAATTGCTGCTCATTTAGAAACGCTTGAAAAATAAATGCTGAACTTTTTTTTTTATAATTATTGCAATGGAACTCAGAAAAGCAGCTGACAGACTTTCCTCTATGAAGACCAACCAGCTTTCTTCTGCAGATCATTTAATTTAATCAGTGATATGAATGCTATTGAGGACAAGAAATGAAAGAAAACATACATCCTAAGCCCAGGCTGCAATCTTTCTATCTCCCCTTGCATGCTTTAATTCTAAATTTAGGTTTCCAAGTGACTTGAGTTTTGATGTGAAATTCTTAATGTAGATTTTACAAGAATTAACTTTTCAATATCAAAAGTTTTTCTAACTTTAGTGATCTTAATCTCTTTTTGGACATTGCACTGGTAGTTTAAAATAATGCCGTGAAATTCTTAAATTCTGATTTGTACAGAGACTGAATCTAGTTCTGAATGGCCCTTTATCTCTGAACTACTGTGGCTGAGGAGAAAGAGAAGAAGGAGAGCAGTGAGTAGAAATGTGACCCCGAGTTAAGACCATTTACAAAAACAAAGCCCAAACCATCCATTTTGGATTTTGAGTTAACAGAAGCTTTAGAAAATAAATATTTTGGTAGCTTAGAATTGTTATTCAATACAAGTATCAAACAATAAAAATATTGACATAAAAGCAAAACTATACATCAGTAGAACAGAAGTTTAGTAATGAAAATGACTTTAGAAAGTGGGGTGAGTTTTAGATTTTAAATCTGCTTGATAGAGATTATTTTTGGATGAAGTATTGCTTTCTGAAGGTAGCTACTTTAGTTTCACTTGGCGTGTTAAGCAGCGTGATCAAAGAAAAATTCCAAATAAGGACATCTAATTTGACTGGGTTATTGAGAGAACAAAAGTTGTCAGTCCTCATGCATATGCATGAGAGCAAGGGGAATAATTGGGTTTAAGAAAATTAATTTGTATTTCTTCACTGACTTGTACAATCCATGGCTTATTTTTGGAGGGCTCATCTGTTTTTAGAAAGTTCCTTTTCAAATCTGTGATGAATAGTACAGAAACCTGAGAGTTGCTAGCATTTGAGATTTTTTTCTCCTTTGTTTAAGTGGAAGCAGTGGTGATTTCTGAACTGACCCAAAAAGTAAATTCTAAACTTATTCCAAATCATGCAACTCAGATTCCCAGCCAGTGTCAATTATCAAAACTCACCAAGTTAGCGGAGCTATGATGATTTACCATAGTTGAAGGTCTGACCCAGTTCTTACAGACTTACAAACTCTACATAATATTTACAGGTAATCCTATTAAATCAGCAGCTGCAGTTATTTTTGAAAATCCCTCCATCTTCATGATTTCTCAGAGAATTTCTTTAATCCATCAGGCATCTCGTGGTGTCTTTGAAGAAATGAAATATCTGGAGCTCATGATTGTCAATGACCACAAAATGGTAGGTATATCAGTTCATTGATTCCTTTTGATTATAATTTGTTGACTGATGAATGACACTGTACATTGTCAACGCCTTTTGGGTTGAGTATTTCATTTATCAGCATCTGCTACTGATAATACTGTAAGACAGAGGCTGTAATACCAGTACAAGTTGTTTGATTCACAATGTGTTTGTCATTTGTTTAAAAAGAATCACTTTTTTCCCCCTCCTTTCTGACTTGAGAAAACTGGAAAAAATGAGACCGGCTGATATTTGTTATATAAATGTTATTGCTTTCACAAATTATGCCAGGTAAGGTATCGAAGTGCCATTACAATACCCCTATTAAAAATTGAAAAGAGAATTGCCAAGGGAGTAATGTGTTTTTTAAAAGAGAGATTATTGTTCAGTTTCCACATTTTGGGAATCCCATGTCTCAGTGTTTAAACATTTTAACCACTAAACTACTGAACAGAAAGTCGATTGTTGTTGCTGTCACAGTCTTACATTTTTCAAGTTATCTGTTATATTCTCCTTCAACCTTCCTTCTCTCAAATTGTCTGTGATTTTTTTTTTTTCCTGCTAAAATGCAGCTGTCCTTGTAGTTGTTAGTAAAAAGACTTTTTTCCTCTGTGAGAATTATAGGGTAACTCTAACTCTGTAAGAGTTACGTGTATTCCCTGAGCTGTGCTTTATTCTGATGAGTACTTTTCATTTTGTGTTCTTATAGACTCCACACTGCTTTGGTATTCTGAAAATATGGTATGCATATTTTCAGAACTGTTCTGAAGTAATCCCTTCTTGGAGTCCATTTTAGCCAGAGCATATGGTTAGAATATTAAGTATAGGTTTAAAATTTTTCGAGTAATGAAGAATATACTGCAACCCACAGCAGGTTCCTCATGAACAACTTGGTTTGGCCTCATTTTGAGCCTTTTTCCTTAGTTTTCCCAACTTTTGAGAGGCAACTAAGTGCCTCTTTGTATGATTTTGTTTCTATGTGTGCAAAACCTTTTTTAAAAATTATGTTTATGAAGCAGATTCAGCTTATTTTATGTGCAAATAATAAATTTTTTTTTTTTTGAAGTTTCTATGAAAGCTCATTGAATCCATCACGTTGCAGCATGTTTTCCCAATTATTTTTGCTGTCATGGACACTTGTTAGCACTGAATGATGATTTTAAAGAGCCAGTCTCAGAGCAGGATGCAGTATTTTGCAGATAATATAACATTTCCAGAACCATTTCCTAAACTATACAAATACTCTGGTCTGAAAATAACCCATATTTAGTCTGTGACAAATCAGCAACGTGGAGGGAATTTGAATGGGTGGGAAGAGTAGGACAAACATTTCTTCAACCATTTTCGTTTGTAAACCTATCTGCTAGGAGAAGAGTGTTCACGTGTTAGTAATATAGTGGTAGGGCATAGTAACTAAGGTTACAGATATTTTCTTATCTTGTCTGAGATCTGTGCTTGGTATTTCTTTTGAAGAGAATATTTCTGTGCCTAGTTCCTCTGGCATCTCTTGTTAACAGCCGTGCTTACAGGACAATCATCCTGTTCCCTATGCTTGTGACAGGCACTAACTATTGTCTCCTCTCAAGCTTTATTTGTTAGATCTTGGGACCACAAACACTCAAGGACCACAAACACTCAAGATGACTTGCTTCAGAGTTGTCAGTGGCTCAGAAGCTTATTTTCAAAGAATAAAACATATACTTAAGGAAGCATTCACGAGTCCGAGAGTTCAAGTGGACTTTTAAGGTTTTCTGTTTACCAGTAGAGGGCAGATTTCTCCTGCAGAAGATTACATGTTGGAAGTAGTGTCTTAAAGATTTTTGAACGTTGTGTTATTAAGTGATTATGTTTTTTCACAAATTTTTCACTTCCTCTAGCACTAAAAGCACACCTAAATGTATTTACCTAAATTGTTGAACGTTTTACAGGCTGACTCAGCTTAATTTCTGTTATAGGAGCTATGTTTAAAGACACGTCAAATATTGGTATTGATTTTGATATTTAAATAGTTTTCTGAAAACAAGAACATTTTTCAAAGCATGTTATTTTACTTTTCCATTTCTGGGAAAGTTTGACATTGCGTCAAAACAAACATAACAAAGCAGCTCTTCCCCCACTGTTTTGTTCTAGCATCCTGGTTCCCTAGGGAGCAAACCGAATCCCGTAACATAGCTGCTATTCCCAGTGTGCATCCTAAGCACTTACTAGTACTGCAGCTGAGAACCGTAACCGTAACAGCTTGGGAACCGTAACAGTGAATACCTGCATCTGTAGAAAAAAACAACCAAACAACAAACAAACAAACAACCCCCCCAAAAAAACAAGCAAAAAAAAACTTTCTGCAGTCAAATGAATGAGTCTCAGCCATTGTTAAAGAGTTTGAACTTTATGTTGTCTCTGTGGCATTTTGTCTGTACAGAACTAGCTTGCTTGTGCAAAACTAATGAATTTAAAGTGGTGGAAAAAATGTTATCTAATATGGAGGAGGAAACTGCAAATCATATTTTGTAATACAATTTTGTTTTATAATTTTTTTTTATGTCGTGAATTCATGCTTAGATGCTAAGGCAGTGTCTTTGGAAAAACTGATATTGAGCAGAAGGGATTTGTGGGGCAGGATGTGGAAAATCATACAAACAATTATAACGACATGCATAGGAATTAGGAGGCAGAACTTGTAATACAGCTCATTTAAGTCTATAAAAATGGGGAAAAAAGAGATTAAGATAGTCACCTGAACTCTTTTGACACTTGAAACACATATTTACTTTTACCATGCATTCCCTTTTCTTTTTTCTCATTGTCATAACTAATGCTGTCATAAAAATCTGGTGCTATTGTAAAGAAAGAATGCCATTGCAAAGAGCTGTACACACAAGGCAATTGCTAAATGCTTCAACTTCAGGTTTCATAATTATTGCTATGGAACGGGGCTAGTACTGTCTGGTACTTAACTCATCAGGCTAAGCACGGTTTTAATGGGTACAGCATTCTCTCATTACAAGCTCGTGTTTATGAGCTCTAGAGATGCAATGAGTTTATCTGTGATTTTGTCTTGAACATTTGAACTGTGCTTCTAGATATGATATTTCTTGTGCTTAAATGATCTTCCAAGGATTCTTGAAGATGAGATATAGGCTGTTAAGTTTTGAGTTTTTCTCATAGTCTTTCTTAAAATATTAATTTTCCTTCCTTGCTGTGAGGTTAATGAATGAGTAATAAATATTTACATTCTCACTGTGTTTTTCTTTTTCTTCTCATAGTTCAAAAAGCATCGTTCTTCAAATGCATACACAAACAATTTTGCAAAATCTGTGGTGAACCTTGTAGATGCTGTAAGTATCAGTGTGTCTTCTGAAAACTCTATCACTGATTTTATTAGCTTAGCACCCTATTTAAGAAGTTAACATTAGTGGACAGCAGCATAAAAAACCAAGCAGCTATAAAAAATTCATTTTAAAACTCATTTCTGGCTTCTGTGTAGCAAGAAAGCATGGGGTGAATGTGTAAGGATCCACCAAATTATTACTGGCTTTTTTCTCAAAGCTTGTGTCTGCCAGAGTCTACCTTTATCAGGGTGGGTTTCAAACTTGAAGGAGCTTTCAGTATTGGTCACTGCTTAAGAATAAGATATAATCAAGTTTAGATTAAGGAAATGAATCTAACTTTGAGTGGTTGGAGCTGCAAATTTCTTCACTTACGTATTGGGAAAAAATTGCGTAAGAAATGTTCTCGTTTATAAATCTTTATTTATAGATTAAAACAAAAATGCCATTGTAGCGGGGTACCACTGATACAGATACCAAAGTTGTACTGAACACACGAGCTAGAAGTAAGATTTGTAGTAAAATTTGACTTCGTTGCTTTTCAGAGCTGTGTTTGTAGTGAAACCAGGATGGATTTTTGGGTAGTGATGAATACAATGACTAGTTTGTTTAGCTGTGAGGAAGCAAAACAATATTTATATCTGATATATTTCATGTGAAGTATTGTGTGTTGAAAATTTAGGTGAATATAATTATAATACACAAAATAATGAAAGTGTTTTAGAATATTTTTGTCTAACCATCTGAAAATGCTAAATAATAGAAATAATGTCGTTAGCATTTATATTGCACGTGTCCAAAGAAAGGGTGCTATCCCCATCTTTTTCTCATGTAATCAGTATTTCTAGGTATTTCTTCTGCATTTTAACAACTATTTAATCATCTTTCCTTTCTGTGATTATTCCTTCTGTTTTTCCATTTTTCTTTGCCGTGTGTGTTTACGGAAACATTCTGCATCTCTCCGGTGTAGAAGTCAGTCCAATTGTAGGGCTCTTGCAAAATGTCATCCTAGTGGCATTCTCTGTAACTGGAGCGTGAAAAAGAGCAGGAATTTCTGCCTTGTTATTCCTTCATGCTCCTAGGAAGTGAGCTGTATTTCTTCTTGAACATTATTCAGAAAAAGATACTGGCTTTCAGAGATTTCCTGTTACTCTGCTCTCTCTGCCATCTTTTCTTTTTTGTTCACTTCAAGAAATAGTTTTCATCTCAGCAAACACAAGTAAAGGCTTTATTGATCCAGCCATATATAATCTGAGTTTTAATTTTTATTATTTTTTTCCTCAAGCATTTAACCGTCTTCTTGTGCATGTCCTCAGCCTGCCTCCCTCACACCAAAGCATATTAGTATTCTTTTTTCCTTCAAAGTGCTTGGACAAAATTGAGCTTGTCTGGTAGCACTCCTCCTCTTCTGTATCTATCTCCTTTGTTTCTGAATATTATGGACTGATTTTTTTTTTTTAAATACAGAAAATGCTGTCTTGACTGAAAAGTCTAGCATGCTAGCTAGTGCTAGTTTATTCATTATATATACCATGAATTCAGGAAGATATTTGCAATTCACATTGTGTATTGCAGGTATGTCTTGGAAACAAGCTAATAAAAACTTATCTTTAATATGGTGCCTTGTGGAGATGATCAAGTGGCTTTTGCAAATTTATAGATTAAGCAGCTAATGGATTAATTATGAAAAGCTTTTTAGACCATAACTGAGCATATTTCATCAGTAAGTGTTCTTCGCATCCCATGAAATACTTCAGATCAGCAGACTGTCAATAGCATGGTTCAAGAAGGTATCTTGTAGATCTGCAATAACCTTGGTTAACAAAACGTGGCATCTTATGTCCTGAACCTAAAGAGAGCACCTGTTTTCTTTCAGTAGCAAATACCATGCACAATATTAAAATGGATATTGTAGAGATGCTTTGTAATTGTTAGGGCCTGGTTGTCATCTACTTGTCTACTGCTACAGTGACATTAGGATTAATGTAAAATATAATTTTCTTAATTCTGACATTGCTTGAGCTACATTAAGTGATCATTCTATAAATGAACATCAAGCTTTGTGTGACATAAATTTTAGATGTATCAGAGAAAATTATTTATTCTTGACTTAAGAATTGTCTCTAGCTTTTCTTTGGTTTTCAGATCACCTGTGTACCTTTACATTTCTACTTTGCTGATTTCTGTACTGGTTTTGTACAAAACTGAATTAAATCATTTGACGTGAGAATTATAAAGAAAAGGGAATAGCTCAAAAAAAAAGAGCAAGTTTTTTTTTTTGGTTTTTTTTTTTTTGTCCTCTCAATCAAAAGTTAGGTTGATCAGTTGATTAACTTACAGGAAATCCAAGGCATTACCAGCTAACTGTTTCCCCATGTTTCCCTCCTGATTTATCCCTCTTGTCCTTCCGCTTTACTCTTACTGGCTAACTGTGCATGTTTGACCCAGTGTTCTACTCCTGTGCCTGTCCTGTCTCTGCCCTCAGATATACAAGGAACAGCTGAACACCAGGGTGGTCCTTGTTGCTGTGGAAACTTGGACAGACAGAGATCGTATTAATGTTCACCCTGACCCACTGCAGATGCTTCATGATTTCTCCAGATATCGGCAGCACTACATCAAACAGCACGCTGATGCTGTGCACCTTCTCTCGTATGTACCGTTATGCAATGATTGAGACCATTACAGTTCTTCCTGCTTTTCTGTCTACTGCTTTTGTCTACCTGTCTTTTAATTACTTTTTTGCTTTTTGCACATTACATCAACATCTGCCTGCTTTAGCAAGTTAAATCTGTTCTTAGTGCATTAATCTATTTGAAATGCACGTAGCATGTACCATGGTCATACTTACATGTATATATAATAAACGAGCAAAATGAAAGTTTAATGTCTTTGCAGCCTGGAGACAGTGTCAGAAAATTGAAATGTCTCCTGATGACCCCTTAAGAACACTTGCTTTTGCTAATGATCTCTAAGGCACAATGAAGAAAAGGAGAGGGCAGACTGACAGCGTGCTGCCACTAGAACATGTTTATTTACACATGTAACTACAGTTACGTGTAACTGTAACAATGGAAGTTCTCCTCCTTTAGAGATACAATAGACTTTTAACCTAGGCAGTGTTTTTGAGGGAAATGCAGCTTGCATGATTAGCCACCACATCCACCTTGAACTACTGTATCTATTACTTCACAGCATAGCAGTTAAGGAGGAGGAAGTGTGGTCCCCTGTGCAGCGTAAAGATTTTAACCTTTTCTCAGCCACGTTCTGGAGGATGGAATGACAAATATGTCATGTGTTATTCTCCTATTACTCATTTTCTACTGAGGAGGATTTAGATAGAGGCTGGAGGAAATTCTTCACCCCGTCACAGATGTACTGCCTTAATATAGGTGTTGAAACACAATGCTAATTTTGTTTCTCATAAGATAAGCAAAGCACTGATGATGTACACTTTAATTACTTTTATGCATGTATTGTCTTACTTGGTGAATAGATGTTCTGACTCTCTAAGTGTTACCTTGATTGTGAATCAAGATTCTTTTGTAAATGTAAAGTATATTTCAGCTTTTAGCAGTGACAAGTGATTGAAGACTGCTACGCGATCTTGTCTGAATTTCTTCCTGCTTCAGTAACTGAATTCTTAAATTTCTATTAAGTGATATTTTATAAGACAATCTCTTTAAAAATAACTAGAATAAGCTAAATAAAAGTTAGTGGTGTGGCAGGATGAGGCACCAGAGAAGATGAAATCATACCTGCTATCTAGAATGAAAGATAAGGGTGTTCAAAGTAATAATAAATCTGAAAAGAATAATAGCCCAAGGCTGGGCCTGACTTTCCTAAAGGTAACTGTATCTGATAAGATATGAGTGCATGCTGGTCGATTGTCAATTTTATTTCTGTTGCTGTTTATTTTGTTCAAAAAACAAAAAAAGTAATAGTTATGGTAAGATCTTTCCCACAGTGTTCTGAAACACTGCTATTCCTCAATATAAAAAGTAGAAATGACATTTTTATGAGCAGCCACTTTCATTAAATGGAGACAGTGAACACTGACAATCTAGTATTATTGCACTCATACGATAACCAAATTTGAGACAATAGAATCAGAATGGTTTGGGTTGGAATGGACCTCGAATATCATCTAGTACCAACCACTCTCTGCCATAAGCAGGGTTGCCAACCACTAAATCAAGCTCTTCACTTAGCGCGTCCATATTTTAATTTGGAGTTGAAACCAGAACTTGAATGATTTTGCTTTTAGATGATAATTCTCAACGGTGATACATTTCAGTACAGAATTCCTTCTTGATAGATTATAAACTGGAATATAGAATCACTAAGGTTGGAAAAGACCTCCAAGATGATCTAGTTCAACTGTTGTCCCGCTGTCACCAGTATATCCCCACGAAACCATGTCCCTTAGTACAACATCTAAACGTTTCTTAAACACCTCCAGGGATGGTGACTCCACAGTACTCGAGGTGTGGCCTTACGAGAGCTGAGTACAGGGGGACAATCACCTCCCTGCTGGCAAAATATTCATTATTATAATTTTCAAAGGAAATGTTGTATTTTCTTAGGCTGCTCGCTTTGTTTCTGGCTGTCTTGTCTGTGGGCTGGGACTGATGCTGACTCTTAAAGATTAAAAAAAATAGTATTTTTTGTTGAAGTTTGTGTCTTACCTCTTTTTATGTCAGTGTTCTTTTTGTAAACTTACACCAGCTTTTGATGTTAGATGAGCACGGCTGCACATGTAATGTGAGTGGAAGTTTAATCTTTCGTAAGTTCTTGGTGCTCAATCTTAACATGTTATGCTCACTTTATTTTTATTTATTCATAAGGAATGTGACGTTTCATTACAAAAGGAGCAGCTTAAGTTATTTTGGAGGCGTTTGCTCTGTGACCAGAGGAGTAGGAGTGAATGAGGTAACTTTTTCTACCACTAAATTGAAGTAAAACAGAAACTTTTATAACCACAGAGTTCATATGTTTCAGTATTCAGAACTTTCAATATACGAATGATCTTTAAAAGACTGACTTTTTTGCGGCCAACCTTCTTGTGTTATCACTAAAGTATTGCCCACTATGCATTTCATTTCAAAATGCATCCCTTCTGTCTGCATTATACTCTCATTGGAATCTTAAGATTTTTTTAGCATGTTTGGCGAATCTGGACCAAAAATCACAGAGTAGGATATTTGAAATATAGCACTGAAATTCCTTCTGGGTTTTCTTACTGTAAGAAATTTGATCTTCTGAGGTATTGATGATGTAGTTCTTACTAATTTTTTTTATTTAAACGCTAAAATCATTAAAACTAGCACCTGTGTATTGATATTTTTCTTATTACTATTTTTATCCTCAGTGCAATGTTAAATCCACTATGAAAATCTCTTGACATGGACTAATCATATTATACAATAATTATACTACATATTTATCAAGCAGACTATTTTCTGTAGGTTGACCAGTGGACAGGGATCCCCTCAGAATAAGAGAGGAGGGTTTTTTCTGCTAGGTACTTCATTGTGTTAGTTTTCTCTGTATACACAAACAGTTGTGATTGGCTGGACAGAGTTACTTTATGAAGTAGTAGGTGCATGTAAGGCGAAATGAGCTGGCATTGTATTCATCTTTTTTTTTTTTTTCTCCTTAATATTCAAATGTAGTATGGCCTCCCATTAGCCATGGCGCAGGAATTAGCACAAAGCCTTGCTCAGAACCTTGGGATACAATGGGAGCCAGCTGCCAGGAAACCGAGTATGTACATGAACATGGAGCCACCTCTTGTCCTTCTTACCTAAATCTATAAAAACTCTTTATTTTGTAATATTTGAAATGAACGTCATACTTGTAACCAAAGAACAAGAAATTCTGTTATTGGAAATACACTCACCAACATTTGAGTTTAAAAATGTAAAAGTCTCCAGTTTAGCACTCGTTTTGCAATGACCTCAGCAATGTCTTGGGTTAGGAAATAAAATTAATAATCAGCATTCAAATGTATTGCATAAAAACACCGCTAGTTTAAAAACCATAGACCAGACCTGAAAACAAACAAACAAAAACCCTTATTTATAATGGAAGAAAATGTAAGAAGTTGTAACCTAATGATGTTTGCTCAACTTGGTATCCGGCTGCTTCGCATCTAGAAAATTAGCTTGATGTGGCCCTGACACATTACAAAAGCTGCTGCAAAAATCATTTTGGGGCTAAAGAAAAGTTATGTTTTTTTCCACTTGCATCTTATAAGCGATTTGGTTAAATTATCTCTTTATTCCTTCTGTAAAACAGAAATCTAATCTGTAAAAAAATAATAAGATTGACTTGATTTTGGAATCACTTCAGAAATCTATGAATTAGGAAGCAATATGAAGAGAGTACTTTTAAAATCATCATCATGTGTACTCACGCTGCCTGTACTGAGAGCACATAGGGAAGAATGTTGCCCGTTCTGTTTAGCATTCTTAACTGCCTGAAACATTGTGTTGAGTCAAGAGTGTGCACATATAATGAAGGGAAAGGACCGTGTTAATTTTAGGTATATTAATATTTCTTCTATTGGTCTATTTTTAGGGCTGTACAGCCAAACAGTCCATTAATTTTTGTATAATTAGTCAAGGTCCATTTTATTGTGAGTACTTTATATTTATTGCAAGCATATTTATAACTGCTTTCCTTTTCTGTTGTATCTCGATCTTGTCTGAGAAGAATGTGACTGCACTGAATCCTGGGGTGGTTGCATCATGGAAGAAACAGGGTATGTCATTTCTATCAGTAACAGAGCACTCTGCAATGAGTTCATAGTTTACATTCTGGCATTAATATTTGTGTATTGGATTTTGTCCGTGTGTTTTAGTACTAATAAATGAAAACCTGGCAGCAGCTGAAACACCATAAGCATATCGATCATTAACCTCTATTTTTCAGCAATTCACCTCATCTGCTATTGCCATTTTAGGAGGACGTTCAAAAATCCTACATTTTGAAGTATAAAGGAGGATTATTCTTTAGTGCGTTGTTACACTTAAAATATTTCAAAAGTGAAAAGCATCAAAATGCAGTTTTGTTAATTGATATTTCTATTTTCCTCATAATTTTAATAACTGATGTTTAAAAATTGTAATTTGGAGTGAGCAGATCTTCTTATGTTCCTGTAGATAATAGTAGAGAGGTGAATATTTTCAGCAAGAGTTCACAATCCTTAACTAGAATAGTCAGTGAAGTCTGAAGGGGAAGCACATCTAAATGGGAGAAGATCAGGATTCATTGTCCTCTCCCGTCACACACCGCCAAAGATTCTTTTCTTTGTAGTGGAAGCAACTGAGTAGAAAAAGAGAGCTTCAGAGACGTAGGTTTTTGAATCTCAAAATCCCTTCCTGTCAGAACTCTTGCTTGCTGTGAAAGCAAGCTTGCAAAAATCCTGGAGAAAACCAGTTATTTCTAAGACAGGAGGAGCTCAGTTTATTCCAATATGATAATTGGAAACTGGTTCTGCAGCAGAATTATTGTATGGTTTTTCCTGCGTGCTTGGAATTGCCAGTCACCTTGTGAATGCAACAGAAAACTGTGCTTGAAGTTTGCTTCTGGAATAGAACTTAAGACACAGATCAGAATAGATACTAGCTCCTTAATATGGTGAACTCATCAGAGTATCTGTCTCATCTGTAGAAAAGATTGCAGAACAAACCTCTTCTGTAGATTAAGTAACAGTAAAAACAAAAAAGCCAGGAGCAGATGATAGTCACCCAGAAGCTGAAAAAGAATTGATAACTGAATAGATAAATAATTAGCTGCAGTGTAAAGACATTCACTTTATTAGTGTCAGAAAACTTTTATTTTAATACAAGAATTCAGTGGGGAAATGTCAGCTCAGTAGCAGCCAGGCTAAGCATTTTTTTTTCCGAAAAACATTTGTGAAAAGAATAGAGAACATCCTTTTGGCACTGTTACCCCCATCTTTAATAGAGCGAGGAGTTCTGACTCCCAGATCTCAAAACATAATTAATAAAATTGTGACCCTATTTCTATATGAGAAATGACTAATAAAATATGTTTTCCTGAAAATGAGAAAGAGATGGAGAACAGGAAATATGAGAGAAGTCTTATCATAAACAATGTAGTAAATAATTACTGTCCTATAGTGTAAGAGCTAGAGAGACATGAAATAAGTCTGCAAATAGATGGCAAAAATCAAGATGAAATTGTTCTTGTTCCAGTCTGTAATTAAGCTGTGAAACTTCGTTCTGTTACATCTTGTAAATGCTAAATGAATTTGGGAAAAGTCATGGGAGAAAATGCAATGAAGATTATTAAATAAGGCAAAACAAAGCTTCCTGAAAAAGTCTTTGAGCTGAAAATTGTTGGAAGCTGGACAAACGGTTGTGTAAGAAGTAGTGCAGTGCTGCTCTCTACTCTTCCTTGTGCGTTTTCTTAGGGTCAAAGTCAGAAATGGGATTTTAGAAAAGTGTTTTTTCTTTGGTCTGACCCCGTACAGCTACAAATGCCCAAGATACTTTTGCTTTAAAAATTAACCATATTAGCAGGATCAGATAACTTGAATAGTTTTAAACCCCTGGCATGAAAATGGGGATCTGGGACATAATCCATCTTTCAGACTGAAGCTGTGGGGAAAAGAAATGCAAAAACCATAACCATATGGATTATGCATGCAATCAAGAGGATGCATAGGAGCTTTTATGATAATGTGTTTTCATATTATTTAAGATTATTAGAAGACTACAGTATCCGATGCCGTAGATCCATATAATAGAGATATAGAAATGCAAACCATTTTCAAACTTTTCTTTAGTTCTGATTTGATAGTTAGAGATATAAGAGTAGGCTGACATACTGTTGTACATGGTGGTTGTAAGAAACTGAGATTTACAGTATAAAAATGCTATGATCCATCTGCCTCCTTCCAGTTGATGTTTCAAGGCATTTACTCAGCTGATTCTTTGCTATTTTAGGGTGTATCATTCCAGAAAATTCTCCAAGTGCAGCATAGCAGAATACAAAGAATTTTTACTTCGTGGGGGAGGTGCCTGTCTTTTCAACAGGCCAACAAAGGTAATAAATGCGTTGGTAGACACTACCTCTGCTAAACATAATGAAAATGAAACTGTTCCACTAAAACATCTGTTTTCAATTTATTAAAACATCTGTGTGGATATTTTCTTGAGGTTACTTGTGATTAACTGGGTGTTTGCTTCCATAACACTTAAAAATAACCTTAAGAGGGATTATACGATGTGCTTTCCATTAATTCTTAATTTCGCAAATAATGACAAATCTTGCAGTTGATTTGCATAGCTAGTTACATATCATTTTAGCATAAATGCACTACCTGCTACGCTGGAAGCAGTGCAAAATGAATCCAGAAGTGAGATCGTACTGCATGCTCCGTGATCACCCAAATCTTGGGCTTTTTGCCTGATGTTACTGAAAGGAATCTAATTCTTAGTGTGTTAACTGGCAAATAAGTAGTTTACTTCATATAGACAGCAGCAGCTTCTGTTTTTACTGAAGTTCATTTCATTTCAGATGTGCAGTTAACAAAATGTAATTTATAACTATTTCCTTGTACCATCCATCCTTTTTTTCCTTAAAAACTCACCAAGGTCAATTTTTTTCTGAGATGATGTGAGCATGACATCCCTCTAAAGCAGCCAAGTAGCGTAAAAATGCTCCCCGTGGCACTTTTTGCAATGCACAATCAATCCAAAGTATTAATACTCTGTTTAATCATGGTGTCAAACTTGCTGTCCTTGTAGAATTTAGTGTCACGTGGACTATTAGAGTGTGTTTACTGTGCTGCGTCCTTTGGGAGGCAACTACCTTGCACAATTAACTAAAAAAATTTGCTTGTTAGTGTTTTTTAAGCTTTTCCTCAAGTCGCAATTTTTGCTTACAGAGTAAGAATGTGAGAATTATAGAAAAGTAAGTAGAGAGAAAGGAAGGACGATGTTTCATCTTTTGTGATTAAAATAGGATAATTGTCTAGCAGGGCAATGTGAGGTAATTATCAAATTGACTGCATACAGAATAAAAATGTGGTTTACTTCAGTAAAAATGGTCTCAGGAGAATGGTGGAATTACCTTTATATGTTATCTGTGTTAGTGTTTTGTAGCTTTGAAATTAAAGGACTTTGGGGGGGAAAAATCATACATCATTTGGAATCTTACTTTTTGGAGGTAGAAGTGAGGTGGAAAATAATGTGTTTAACTTCAGACAATTTAAATATACTTGTGTTAAGCAGTCAGCGTGATGCCAATTTTAATTTCAGCTTTTTAGTTTGGCTCTGATATGGATGTGCTTTTTGTTTCTTGCAATTCTCTAATGGAACCCTTTTCATTATCTTACCAGCTGCAGGTCAAATAACCAGGTCTGTTTGATGGAGAACTGAATTTCAGGTTCAGAATAACAGGTCTTGGCATTTCCACAGAAGCACAAGAGTATCAATAGCTTGTAGAGAGGAAAAAACAAAGAAAGAAACAAACAAAAAATCAATTTTCTGAATTGACATTGCTAGTCAAGAAAAGTACATATGCTTATTGTTTCGGTGTAGTTTTGCTTTTGGCACCCAAAACTGTGTGTTCTATTGATTACCCATGTAGTGTGTGCTTTCTTTCCTTTACATGAGGTATTAGTGTTCCCTCTGTTTGTTTGTTGTTTTTTTTTTTAAGGAGTTTTGAAGCAGTTTTATATGATTAAGCTCTTGTCTGGCTGAGTTTACCTGTAAAATAAACCTTACCATTTGCAGGAAGTATCAGGTTGTTATTGGCAGTAGGTATTCTGAGAGAGAACAGAGTGGGTGGAGAGGTGTAAAATGGATATATGAGCAAAAAATGTAATAAGAATGAACTAGTTAAATTCTGTAATTGAGAAATGAGTAAGAAGGTGTAAATTAAAAAAAATAAATTGTTGTTACGATGGCTTATTGCATGATGTCCTAACTGTCCATTAGAACAGCTGAACTGAGGAACATTCATGGGGCCTTGAGGTTTTAGCCCAATGCTATGCATAGAGGTTGACAGCAATTTTGATTTTACTGTATAAAAAAAATAACACTTGTAATTATCCTCAGACTTTCATTCTCTCTACTATCAGAAAACACAGTCTAATTTGTGAATTACCCAAGAGTTAATTTCCTGGTTATTAACTGGGTTGGGGTGCTCTTTTGCTTTCAGCTCTTTGAAGCTACTGAGTGTGGAAATGGATATGTAGAAGCAGGAGAAGAATGTGATTGCGGTTTCCGAATGGCAAGTAAAGAGTTATTATATATAATTCCACAGATATTTCTCACAAAATACATTAAGTTATATGATTGGTAAGAGAGCGGGAAAGGTTTTGAAAATTAACCTGTTCTGCCTTTTTCCTGCTATGGAACAACTGCATTAGATATCTCCTTCCAATGAGAATGAGTGAGTGCAAAGCTGAAGTCTGTCCTCAGGAGAGTCTTCCTGTTATTTTGTTGGAAAGGATCTGCTGTTTCCTCATCTATTTTCAATTGCCTTGTAGAAGTGTTTACCCCTTTCTCTTCCCTGGATAGTACCCCCTGGGTTAGGTTCCTCATCTGTGTTTTGGAGATAGGTGTTCATATTCAGACAATATGAGGAAGCTGTTGTTTTCTTCTCTCATACAGAATTATTTGAAGATCAGTTTTGCAAAAATTTGCCCTGTAGCCTTGAGTCCCAGTTCTACTATCTGAATATAGTTACACATACAATTTGTCTTCTTAATCGTTTTTCTGCACTTAATGCAATTTGACTATGCATTAGCATGGGCTATGCCACCCCGGTGTAGAGCTTTCAGAAGGTGTGTATCTCCTTATTGCTGTAGCATGTGTGTAACTGTTTTCCCCTTACTTTACTACTTGGGGATTGCAAAGGATTCTTCCAGCTGATAATTTCAAGTCATCAGTGCTGAACTGAATTTTTTGTGCTGGTACGTGACAGTTTGTTGGAAAGATTATTTTAAACGGAAAACTAAAAAGATCGCTTAATATTTTCTTCAGGAGTGCTATGCAGACTGTTGTAAGAAGTGCTCTCTTTCTAATGGAGCTCATTGTAGTGATGGACCTTGCTGTAATACATCATGTCTTGTGAGTATTGCTGTAGTTTAGCTATTGTTCTTTCCAGTTGTCATTTGCAGCCTGTTAAAGAGCGTGTGATTTCTGTAGAATGAAGAGGAACAGCTCAAATATAGACTGTTATTTCAGACAATAATGTGGCTAATGTCCCAAATATAAAGGGAATAATAAACTCCATTAGATACTTATTCATGTAAAAATTACTTTTATCTGTATTTATACATCAGAGATGTAAAAATAAAAAGATTTTTTTGAAATACTGTATATTTCAGTTTAGCCTTTAAAAGATGAAGAAACTGAAATCTTTTTCATCACTTTGAAATAGTTACTGAGATTGCGTTCTTTTCTCAGCCAAAAAAAAAAAACCCCAAAAAAACAAAAATAAAAAAAAAAAACCATCACAAATATATATGAGCATAGTGCTTACAGTGCATTAAAATGAGCAGTCATTCCAAACAGGAACTTTCAATTTTGCTTTTATGTAATCTTATCATATTCTTCATTTTCTAGTTTTTTCCACGAGGCTATGACTGTAGATATGCAGTGAATGAATGTGATATTGCGGAGTTCTGCACGGGAGATTCTGGCCAGGTATGTAAGGAGCTTCTCTGCTCACACCATTAATGTTTATTTGCAAGAGGAAAATCCAGCCTAACAAAATGCACTGTCGTATACTCACAAATAACTGTGCTGGGGGAGAAGAGGTGGCTATGTTTTTTTATTTGATCCTAACAAAATTTATTAAACGTAAGAACACAAACCATTAGAAGCTCAATAAATAAATATTAATTAAAAATATAGTGGACTCAAAATATTATTTTTTAAAAAACTCACTTGGGATTTTTTGTATAGTATTTATCTCAGACATCCTCCTGTACTCCATAGCATGAGGACTGAGAATATACTGCAAATGTGAATGGGTTCAAAGGTAATAACAGTAAAATGTTATGAAATGAAACAGTTTGAAATGAAGATATGTAAAAGGTATACATTTACAACAAATTGGGACTAAAATGCTGTGTTTTTAAGAAATCACTTGGGATTATTTAAAAAAGTTTTGTGCATTTCTATTGAAAATACTTAGCTAGGAGAAGAATAAACAGCTGCCAAAAGGTTGAGTTCTTTAAGATAGTCAACATTCAGCACATCTTCTATTTGCTAAGTAGTTTTGACTGGTCAGGTCATGTATGTTCGTGTTCAATACTGCAAATTTTGCTTCAGGATTACATAAGAGCTTCATAACTCTGCTGCAGTCATCTACTGCATCAAGTTCTTAGCATTGAAGAAATAAGATTCAGGATAGATCTTGTGGTTCTCTGTGGACATTGCCTGTAATTATAGATGACAATACAGTAATAGTAACGTTTGAGACATTACCACATTACCACGCTTACCAATTTTATTGTAAGTCTTCTGTAGATGGATGGTTCTTAATGGGAGAGAGCAGGGCTTTCTTTATCTAGAACGGCTGCCCTGAAAGTATTGGCTGTGATGTTTGTTGCTGCAGTGTACCCTTTTCAAACCTTTGCCAATCTATTTTTGATGAAGCACTGAGTCTACTCTACTCTTAGCTTTAGTAATCTGAGGCTTCTGGAGCTAATGAATTGTTCATACCAAAATTTTTTTCAGTGCCAAGAGAACATGACAGTATGATCATAATAAAACATGTCTCTAGTCTGTGGAGTGGTAGGCTACAATTAACTGTTCACTCACTTTCTTAGTGGCACTGAAATGAATGCAGTGGAAATGTTGCATGAGAGCAAACATTATCCCCAAATATTAGTTACCAAATATCCTGTTAATGAATACGTTTGTTTTGATTTTTATTTTGCCTGAACTTCTTAATTCCTTCTGGGGATATGCAGAAAGTTAGAATCAAACCTTGCTTTAATGGCTCAGTATGTTAATTTCTTCATTTTTATTAGTAGCTATAAAAATTCCTGCAGTGATTATGTTACCTACTTCCTTTATATGTTTTGCAGTTGTCATTTAAGACTAGGAAACTTCCATATGTGATCCTTTGATAAATAATCTTACTTCTTTTCAGTGTCCACCAAATCTTCATAAACAAGATGGATACGCTTGTGATTCTAATCAAGTATGTAATGTTCTAAAACCTCTGCACATCAACTAGTGCACATCAACCAAATACAAATTTTCTTTTCTTTTTTTTTTTTTTTTAAATCCTGTCTTTTGGATTTATGCATAGATTTTGTCTTTCGGTCATCGACGTTGTTCATGCATTATACACCTTATTCATAGTAAGAATTTGCAGCTTGAGTAAAATCCATGTGGTATCTACATTTTGAATGTAGATATGATATTATCCATATAGATATGTTCTCAATAGCTATGTAAATGAGAAGTATAAAGCAGCTGCTGAACTCTCTGTGCATCTTAGACGTCAGCTGACTTTGAGAATCTGAGCCACAACGTGCATTCCATCTACCCCCATTCATGAAAACTTACATGTCCCAAGATGTGGGTGAAGAATCAAAATCAGACATTTGTCAGGGGTGGGAAAAGAAAGGCATCAGTATTCAGATCTCATTGCTAACCTGTTGTGTTTTGTTTAGGGTCGTTGCTATAATGGTGAATGCAAGACAAGAGATAATCAGTGCAAATATATCTGGGGATCTAGTAGGTTGACTTTTACTACCTTAAACGTATTTTATTTGTCGTTCATTCCTGTCCTTGACTGTACGTTTACTTTTTGTTGTTTTTGTACAGGGTTTCTGATCAGCAGACTGCTGTGTGAAACTGACTTGATTGCCAAGTGAAATTTCAAGTTGCATGCTCATTTGCATGAGTGATGACAGTGAGACTGTCCTGACCTGATGTGGGTTGCAGACATAGATAGGACAGCAAATACTTAGCCCTGATGGGGTTAGGTGACATTAGCGACTTAGATATAGTGTTATGGGGGGAAAAGTGGGTTTGAGGATTTTATTTTTCTATAGTTTCTGACAGATGTTTTTGGTTGTTGTTGCTTTCTTTTTAATGACAGCTATCAATTCCCTTATCCTAGCACTGTTTCATGCTAAAGCTCCTTCTGTCTTCATTACATCATCCCACATTCAAGAAAGCTAGTACAGTAGTATAAATTTAAATATCCATATCACAAACTTAAACCCAGATATGTTGGATAAAATTGTACTTGTGAACTGTGCAGCTGACACAGGATAAATGTTCTGTTCAGTGACTTTGAGACTGTTCAGTAGAGGATGTCTTGTACTCGAGCACTGAATGTTTTCTTGCATTTTGTCTAAACATAGCTGCAACTGCCGATGCTGCCTGTTTGAGACTGAAGAATCTCTACATTTTGGGGGGATGAGACAGGAGGGATATAGCTTTTACATTTCTTGTCTATCTTAACACAATACAAAATACGCTGTGTAAGTGTAAAATTGAATGGAGATAAGATTTTCTTTGTGTTCTGATGCATTTTTAAGTGTTATGCTGCCCCCTCATGCTTATTTATTTATTGATAATATTAAAAACAGTAGAAGTTTTTGTTAACTAATTTCTTTGCATCTCACATGCTTATATTTTAAATCATTTGGTTTGTCTTCCGTACGTGTGATTTTACTGCAAATGACTCTTATTTACCCTTACGTTATTGTCTTCTGCAGTGGAAAAAACTAGATTAATGTTATAGGCAGACATTAAGAAGGAAACAAAATTAGACCACAGATAAATTCAAGTGGCAAAAACAATACAGTCACTGAAGAGATTGATTTTAGAATAGTTCCAAGCAGATTTTGAACATTGAGGATTATCTTAGAAAAGCCATTTGTAGGTGGAGCGTGTTCGTACGTTCAGTATTCCCATACCAGAAAACTGCTGCAATAAAATATTGTGCAGATTTTCATAACCTTTGGAAAGTACATTCCTTTTTCTCTTCATCAACAGAGTCTTCAGGATCTGACAAATTTTGCTATGAGAAGCTTAATACAGAAGGCACAAAAAAAGGAAACTGTGGAAAGGATGGAGACCGATGGATTCAGTGTAGCAAACAGTAAGTGCAGCTCAGTAGAGCTGATTTCCATTTAAAAAAAAAAAGGTCAATATTGGTTTAGTATTTTCTACTTTTTCATCAATTCTTTTGCACTATCAATTGTTTTGCATTATTTTGAATCTTCTCCCCTTCACGAGGTTTCAGCTTGAAAAAGTACAATAGCTGTTTTCTGAAGAATTCCGAAGAATCAGCAATATGCTTTTAAAGAATTCCAGATTTTAAGAAGGATATAATGTAATTTCAATGCTCTCAGAGAGGCTGGGGGACAAGGCAGCAAAAAGTCACACTTTTATGTACAAATGAGTGAGATTTGGTGTATATATATATGTATATAAATATGTATTACGTATAAATACATATAAAATATTTGCAAATAAAGTAGATTCTTTACCAAAATTAACGCACACACTGCACGTTATTATTACTATGTTTCTATGTTCCTGCAAGTGAAATAAAAAGCAATTAAAAATTCAAACTTCGCATTAATGTAAAACGTCAAAGCTGTTAAATGTATGAAAATGTAATTTAGCCTGGTATTACGAAGCTGCGTACAATTTGGTTCCTTTCCATTGTGTTACATATGGAACATGGATGAGTTGTTGTTCACATGAATCTTATATAAATGTTGTGCACTGGTACGTTAGAATGTATGACTACTTGTTTCTGCCTCTTCTCAGTCACACCAAGTAGTGTTGTAGATCTAAACTTACATTCTGAATGTCTGTTGTGTGGCTTATGGCAATATGTTACTTAATGACATTAGCAGCATCGTATCCAGTCTGTCTTTCTTGCAAGTTTAATTCATAGCACTTCAATAACTTCTGATTTTGTTTTACAGCGATGTTTTCTGTGGTTTTTTGCTCTGCACTAATCTTACTAAAGTTCCGCGAGTTGGTCAAGTTCAAGGAGAAATTATCCCAAATTCTTTTTATCATCAAGGACGAATAGTAGACTGCAGGTAAAAGATAATGCAGTGTTCCAAGACGATTTTGGTCTGTCAAATCTAATTGAATGAAGATAAATGTAAAAATGTATGATTTAAAAATAATTGATATCTTAGAGCAAAATTATTATTCTGAACGGTATTTCTTGTGATTAAAAGAAAAGATTCCGTATTTAAAAAGGGTAGAAAGTGGGTTGCCCTCTCTTCCATTCTATCTGGACTCTATAATAGAAGAATCGCATGGTCAAGAGTTCAGTGTTCACCATTATATTTTTCTGGGAAAAAGATAATTGTAACTGCCAATGATCTGTAGATTAAAGATAATACCTGCTGTATAACTGTAGGAAAAGTGACGGTTGAGAGGTAGGAAATTGTGAAGAGTTGTGACCAGGTAAGATCTTAAAGGTCTTAAAGTTCATTTAAAGGGCGGGTAAATGGGTTTTAGTCTACTGTGCACACTACTGGATTTGTATTATAAAGACGTTGGCAAAATTATTGTCATGCTGAGAGTACTCTGGTAGGTAGCCAGAGCCTGAGTAATCAGTGATTCTTAACTCCTCAGTTATTCCACAAAGTTGTGTATTTACTTCATTATCTAGACTTCATTTTGGTCTGACTACTGCAACACTCTGTCAGTGCTGTGGACAGACATAAAGACTACAATTTTGTTTGATCTTTTTATATGCTTGAACATGAGAAAGTCACAAGGATTTTACTATCTACACTGACACGTTTAATATTTTCCAAAGACTGCAGTCATAATACTAATATTACCTTAAATCTTTTTCTCCTAGTGGTGCTCATGTTCTTTTAGATGATGATACAGATTTAGGTTATGTAGAGGATGGAGCTCCGTGTGGTCCTCAAATGATGTGTCTGGACAAAAAGTGCCTGCCAATTCAATCCTTGAACATAAGCAGCTGTCCCATTGGTTCTAATGGAAAAGTCTGTTCCGGTCATGGGGTGAGTCTGTGCTTGGAGTTTGCAGCTAGGCTTCTGCAGCTATCTCTGCTAGATCTGATCTTAATGTACCCTGTGGAGTTTTCTACTTGAAAGTGTTCCTGAGACCTGCTGATCTGAACATTTAAAAACAGCAACAGCAAAAAAAACCCCACGTTAAGATTCTGGGGAACACTGCCGTTCTGTGAAACATAGACAACTTCACTTTCTAAAATATCATTAAATTAGTCCTGCAGTTATATCCAGAGTGTTGTTCTTGCTACTATTGAGAAAGTTTTACATCAGTTATTATAAAGACTTCTGTAAAATGTTGTCCATGTTTCAAACTACTTGTCATCTTAAGTTAAACTTCCTACATACTAATGCCTTTATAAAGTTGGACCTGCATTATACCTGATGACTTAAATAATTAAAATTGTAAAATGCTGGACCTAAATAGAGACAATATGTTCTTGAACATATACAAATTGTATCATTTTACATTCAGGTTCATTATATTCTTCTTCTACCTGTAAGTCCATTTGTCTTCAGATGCTAATGTTTTGAAGGACAGGTTCACTGTGTTGTGTGTCTTGATGGTAAGACTGTTAAAAATGTCTCCACTGTAGGGTTCAGTGGGCCTAAGATAGTTGCCTAAGGCTCTGAATTTTGTACATAAAGGGTTTTTTTCCTTGTTATGTGTAACTGAAAATGAGAAGTGAATCTGAGCCCTGCAAAGTCAAGAAAAAATTAAAAAAATTGGAACGTAGAGGATCTAGAAGAGATCTAGAAATCTTAGTATGTTTGAAAAGTGGCATGAGTAGTTAGAGACGTCTGCTACCTTTTCTGTTTTGTTCTGAGTTATTCTAAAAGAATATGTCAGTTGATCAAACCTGTAGTAAGATGCACTTGTCATCATCTTTCTAGGTGAATTTCTCCAGTGAATAGTGCAAGAAGCAGAATGAGATAAAAGTAAAATGAAAAAAATAATAATCACATATGCTACTTCCAATCCTTAGTGTGTGGGTTACTTAGTCTGAGGGATTTTTTGGTATTATGTTCAAGCTTTCAAAAGATATTATTAGCTGACACCTAATGATTGATTTCCCTTTGAATCTCACAATCAAAACTCCCTTCTTTGTTCTGTCTAATTCTCATGTCCTCTCATGACAACAAATCCACTGAAAATCTTAGCTGTTTTTCTATATGGGAAGAGGCTGTAAAGGAGAGGTGGTAAAGCATGACCAGGTCTTGACCATTTTTAAATATGAATGTTTGTATTCTTTCAGGGCATCCAGGCTGAAAGGTTGTGTAGTTAGTGAAGCTCTAATGACTGTAGATAATTTGTTAGTGGATGAGAGCTTCTGTTATCTCTTAAATCCTGTGCAGACGTGTAGTGCAAATGATGACAGAACCACTGGGAACTCTTCTGCTTTTCCTAGCAAATGAGTATATTTAGAAGGTTAAAGCAAACTTTCAGGCTACCGGTGTATTATTATACTCTTTCTAAACACTCAGTGCTATTGCTATAATATATAAACAGATAATTTGTTATTCCATGAGTTAACTACCTAATTACTTGTTAAACAAACTTAAATAACAGCAGTTGCTTTTTAACTATATTTTATTATTTTTGTTTCTAGGTGTGCAGTAATGAAGCCACTTGCATTTGTAATTTCTCCTGGGCTGGGACAGACTGCAGTATTGATGATCCTATCAGGGATACTGGTAACAAGAAAGATGAAGGACCCAAGGGTTTGTGTGATTTCAGTTTTGATATTATTTCTAATATTCATTACTTTTTTTTTCTGTCAATACATGGCAGTAGAAAGAAAAATACTATGCAGTCCTGTTCAGAGCCAGGTAGTAAAATTCTGCTTCACATAAATGACGTAGGTCTTCCTCCTTTGAGAATTTATTAAACTTTTATTTTTCTAATTTACATTTTGGGGAGATCTCAGTAGGTAGCAATATGTAGTTTCTTATTGTTTCAGTCTCATTTCTTCTCATTTTTTCAATCATTTTCTTTGTGACTGGAAGCTCACTAAATGTAGCTCTTCCATTTTACATATCTGAGTGTTCATATTTTATTAGAGATTTCCAGTTCTCTTAGCTATTCTCACACAGTTCAGATGGCTGTGGAATAAAAAACAGAAAAAAGTGGAGTGTCCCATGTGAAAACAGCTTTGGTTCTTGGGCATCGAGATTTCAAGGGATAGAAAAAAAAAATTAAGGACTTGTATTATTCTTACAGCCATTATTGCTTACTCTTGTTTATATAGGAGGTATTCAGTTCAGCTGAATGTGAGGAGTTATTGAGGAAATAATTAAACAAAAGTGTTTTCCAAAGAGGAAGAAACGCACTTGAGATTCTCTCTGAATTCTCTGCCTTGGGCTGTCTAAGGTTTTTAAGCTTTTTCTGTTATCAGGACATGGTCCATATCAGACTGTCTTTATCCAGAATTATGTGTTTACAGGTAAAGCAATAAGCACATGTTAGACCTGAAAAAAAATTTTTCAGCTAAATTGCATTTCTGGACTCTTCAGTCCATTCTGCAAAGCTGATGGAAAGAAGCTTAACGATGTAATAGCTCACACTGCAATTGATCACTTTTTAAAATGTCTGGGGCTTGAAGGGAGTTGGACTCGATGACCTTTGTGGGTCCTTTCAAACTCAGGATATTCTGTGATTCTGTGATGAGGAGATAGAATTTGGGTGCGTCCCTCCAGAATTGCTCCACTTCTGTCATGTGTGCCATAATCTTTTGGTCCAGTGCTTCCAGTAGACCTTTACCAAGAACTGTGGAAGAGGCCATCTTAAAACAGGTTCCTAGTGCGAAGGAAGCTGTGTAGAACAGTCTTGGGAATCTTTGCAGATACTTCCTGGACTCCTAACCCCGCTGCAGTTCTTTATAGAACTGCCTGGTTTGTACACTGTCTTACAGAGGTGCTTACCATTCCACTTCCCATGAGAACATTCCTAACTTTGGAACGCTGCTTGCAAAATCTTAAATACTGTGTTGCTGATTTCCAAATCCTAAGAAGTTACTCCCTCCTTTGCAACAGAGAAAGTATATTTATCTTGGTCAGATTCTTGTAATTGAAACTAACTGGAATAATTTCAAATGGACAGACATGTAGTTTATACTCCAGTTTTCAGTGGACTCCACTGAAAAAAGGGAGAATGTTTTTGTTACAAGGTGCTTCAAAGAATTTCAAAAGATGAACTATTTTTGTATGTTCTCATAATAATTTATGGATGTTGAATTACCTGGAAATGAATTCAGGAGCCTGAACACTGACAGCTACTATAAACTCTTTTTGTGCGCTAATAGAGGATTCCTTTGGGAGATGATGTCAAAAGAATACAGAAATAATTTTCTATAGTTCTGTAAAGATCGAAGGTACTAAAATAATTTCCATTATTTTATCAGCACTTCCTGTGTCATTGCCAGCATACAAGTCTGAGACAGAAACCAAAATACTTGTTTTTCCTTAGCCCTAAATTTCTGTTGTATTTCAGAGACAGACCGGTCTCCTTTTCTCAAAACAAACAAACAAACAACAAAAAAAAATAGAACATGGATTCAGTTGTGACAACATCATCATGTCTCAACTAAATCCAACATCAGAGAGGGATATCTGGTCTATAGAGATGTCTAGAATATCTGACCAGAAATCTAAGGAACAAGCTGGGATGAATATAATCTGACTTTCTAAACTAGAGCGAATGCAAGAAATCAAGCCTAGACAGAGATAATAGCCATTCCTGTGGTACTGGTGTCGAACCTTTTTACAGTTTTGATCATGGTTACTGACTGCACTTTATGCACGAGAGTTTTTAAGCAATTATATTCTCATGAGTGGAAAACAGTGGTTTTTTTTTTCTTGTTCTTCAAAGAACATGCCTATATGCAAAGAAAATTGGAAAAAGTTTTGAAGTATCACATTGAGGATATACTTTTTTTCCTCTGTATTAGAAAATGTTGGATTTATTTTCATCTTTACATAAGCAGGTTTATCAATTAGGGCAGCAGTGTGTTTCGTTTTGACTGTCAAAAGGTATTTGACAATCAAGATATTTGACAGATTCAGACTAAAATCTCCCAGGAAGTACCTGCAAAAAAGTAGAAAGCTATTTTGTATTATATTAGCAATATTTTTTACAAGAACCCCGGAAAATGATTTCCAGTGCTTATACAGTTCTTTTACGAATCATCATTTAAAATAAATCCAAATTACTTCCATCTACTTCCTGCCTTATACCACATACAAGCAGAGACACCAGCTCCTTCTTACAGGAAAAACCTCTTGATGATGAGTTCTTCTTTGCATTAAATTTAGTACTTCTGTTGGAACTGTTATACTTTGATAGAAGGGGGAAAAATGTAAATAATCTAGAAACCTCTTTGTACATTGTTAAAAGCTTTGGGAAAAGATTTGCTTAAGTCAGTAGCTGGTATGTTATAGAGTTGAGAGCTTTAATTTCTTCTGGTTTCAGCTGCCTACTATGAGAGCAGATGATTAGTTAGGGGTAGGTTATATACTTTTTCAGAGATGTGAAAATTCACATAAATTGCTTTAAAATTTTTCACACCATAGGTTCTACCATTTTTCTTGCAATGCTTTGACTACGTATAGCAAAGAAGTATTGCTGTTTGTTTATATATTATTATGATAATTGATAATTTCACCTTTTGCTGCATTTTTGAGAATTTTGTGTCATCCATCAATTACTTTTGCCTCCATACTGTATTTGAGGATTTAAAAATTAGTGGTTCTTAAGTATATTTATACATAGGTCTTAAATTAAGCTAAACTCTGCAACCTACTGTACCAGTAGACCCACGGGAGAGCAGCTCAGGATGGTAGAGGTGTTTGGGGAAGCAAAGGAGTTCCTGCTGTTAGTGTTCGGCTACTGCAGGAACTTCGAATTCTTTTACAGCGTTGGCTAATAGGTTTGAAGTCAGTGGGACTCCATATGCACACAAGATCTCTCTTTGCAATTTCATTTATAGAACTGGGCCTTTGTTTGACTAGTGGAATACTGTTTGTTTGTTTTTAACACAAAAACTTATGTCTCAAGTGTGTGTGTGTGTTTGTGTATACGAAACAAACAAAATTAAGAAGCAGCATGAAGATTATAAAGTCTTTGTCCCTGAAGAAGTTCCCATGAGAGAATGCAGATGCTTGTTTATGATCAATTATGATGCAATGAATCTATCAAGATTTGAACTTTTTACAACATATGAAATACAGATACTTCTTTTTCTCAAAAAGTTTCCTTCAAAAATGAAAAATAAGGCCTCAGCATTTGTGAATATACTGTGAATATACTGAAATCGTAGAACATTACCTGAAGCACAATTCCAGGGTAGGTTTTGTCTTTTATAAGGTGTCATGTCTTTACATTATATAGAGAGTAGTAAAGGCAGTTAAAAGGAAAATATTGCAAACTAGTAAGGGAATTAATTTAAATTGGTTTTTTTTTTTTGGTGTTTTTTTCCACATAAAATCAGTGTTTCCAAATGAACAGTTTCACTTGCTTAGCTATATACTATGGATCCAGAATGTTTCCGATGACCAAAAGGAAGTTTTCTAGTTGGTGACTGATTTACATTTTGGCTGTTTTAAACTTAACAAAGCAGTAAGTCGAGGATGTTCCCTGTTTAAGTAAACAAGAATACAACCACAAGCTAAAAGGAATAGTCTTACATTTACGGGAAAGCTTCTCGCTGAAATATTTGCAGGCATTCAAATAAGACAAAGCTTATGTCCGAAATTTTAAAGCTACAGTATTTGGTAAATAGAAGTTTGATAGGAGGCTTGAATTGTTTACCAGACAAAGGTTTATACAGTAAAATATTCCTTTGAGGAATTATTTTATGTTTTCATTTCAGACATATGCGATGTGATCACTTCCTTAAAAAATCTTCCCTTTTCCCTCCAAACAGTGAGCATGGCCACTAACAGGCTAATAGGTGCAGTGGCAGGGACCATTCTGGCCTTGGGGGTGATTTTTGGAGGCACAGGGTGGGGAATAGAGTAAGCATTTTTCTTAGTTTGAGTTTTATGTTTGGTGCCTAGTGTGTGAGGTAACCGTATGCACCTGAGCCCTCTGTGTACTACCCCTTTAGCTTTGTCATGTGGTGATCGTATTTGTCTGTGATTTGACTGTGTCTGTGTCGTGTGATTTGCTCATGCTGTGTTGAACCTTCTCCTGTCTGGGATAATGTGGGGCATAAAAAAAATGAGTTTGTGAATTTTTACATTGTCACTGTGAAATTAAATGTCTGAATGTTCACATTTTGCCAAATTGAGAAAATAATGGGAAAAAATGTAAGTTTGTAATTCTTTTGCGAAATAGAATCAGGGTAACCTGGGCTATTTGATAAAAAGCAGAAACTGTTATGTTCTCTGGGGCTTTTAGTCTAATAACGACTCACACAGTCTAGATAGGAAAATGAAAGCTGTTGATCACAGGGTACATAACTCGTTCTACAGTAAGGCTTCCAATTATTCTGATTCTAGTATTCTGTTACCTCAAGACAGTAGAATACTGAAGTGTAGAATTCATATATAAATACGTATAAGCAGTTTTTACCGTCCTTATAATTTTGGGGAACTGGAATCTTAAGTGTTAGCCTACTAACTCAATTTTAGCAGTGGCTTTTTGATTCTTATATATGTACACGGGGCTTGCTAGAAAGATGGAGAAGGTTACCGGTGCCTGTAGCAACAGGACGAGGGCCAATGGTTTTAAAACTGAAATGAGGTAGATTTAGATTGGCTGTAAGAAATACACTTCTACAATGAGGGTGGTGAGTCAGTGGAACAGGTTGCCCAGGGAAGTTGTGGGTGCTTCACTACTAGAAGCGTGCAAAAGCAGGTTGGATGGGGCTTTCAGCAACCTGGTGTAGTGAGAGGCATCCCTGCCCATAGCAGGAAGACTGGATGACAGCTCTAAGAGTCTCTTCTAAGCCTAACCATTCTATGAAAAATAGCTGTTTAGGATTCATTTATTATTTTACACAGTTTAGTAACTTGTCCATTAACTTAACCTGTCTCAGATCTCTCTTCTATTTGAATTTTCATTGAATTTTTCCTCAGTCTTTTTTCAAACATTTAACAACCAGGGAACACAGTAAGAGGCTAGATGTTTAAAAGTGACCATTTAGTACATCTTTATCTAATTTAATTTATAATTTAATCCTTGGTGTTTTTTTGTTTTTTTTTTTTTGTGGGAAGATAGCATTCTATGGCTAGAAAGAAATCAGCTTTAGAGTTTTTCAAGGTTTCTAAAATTTCTTACAGGTAAATTAGTTCCTGTGTTTGCAGTCTTTTGTTGTGTGCAATCATTTGATAAAATGCAGAGTAAGCCATATATCCAAGTTGGATGTAGTAGCTCACTGGCTTTCGAAAAGTTGAAAGCAAGCCTTAATTGGGAGAATGGTGCCCATCAAATGGCATTCATTTACCATCCACCATGCTCACTCCTATTAATTTAGAGCCAGGTGTGTCTTCAAAGGTAAGTCTAAACAAGGTATTTTCTAAATTGTGAAAAATAACCTTTTAATTATTGTTGTCAAATCTGTGTACTGCTCGTATCTGTGAAGTTCACACTATTTCTTTTCAGTTTTTTATTAATATTCCTAAATACTCTTTTTGTATGAATTGCGGGAAGCAATTTTAAAAGCAAATGCTTGAAAGGATTTGGGATAATGTCTAAGCCTCATTCCATAATTTTGCTGTACTTGTAGCAAACAAACAGTCTTCCTGAAGTAAATGTGTAGTCCTCAGAAAAGAAAGTATTCCACTGAAGTTCATGGCACAATATAGGGTAGTTTTTTGTTTTTTTCCCCCCATGAAAGATGAGGGGAAAGTACATTTTTATTATACCTGACTTTTATGTGTACTAATTTCTAGCAATAAATCATACTTATTTTCAGCATTAGTTAATGACATGTTTGCAGAGTAATTGTTTCGTTCTGATTAGTGTTAAAAACAAAATCTGAGGGCTGACATGGTAAATGTGGAATGGATACAATGAATTTAGGTCACAGCTCTAAATCCTAGACCTTAGGGTACTTTCTTTTTGTAGTGTGTGGGACCTGGCAGAAGGTATAAAATGTTGAGTTACTGCAGCTGTCCTTCCTTTGCTGATCTCTGGCTACTCCTTTTCTTCCTCATATTAGCTGTCCAATAGCATTCAAAACCCATTTTTTTCATTTTGTGGCTGTACTGAAGTGTTGATTTTGAGAGACTGGGATAGGAGGAGCTAAGAACTGTTTCTAAAGACTATTCGTGAATATTTAAATGTTTAACACAGTATGCAATATATTGCAAAATAACTGTTGTTGGTTTCGATTTGCCTTGAGCTCAGATGCAATTGGCTTTACATCAAAGACTGCTCAATAGGCATTTTTTTTTAGCAGTAGCAGAGCAATTAAAATAGTAAAATTCTCAATTGTATCATCTGTTTTCTTGCACCCCATGTAAATAGAGCACTTAAGGGTCAATTATGAATTTCTTATTTAGGTGTTCTCTTCCTCTTCAGAAAAGTGCACAAATATATTTTGTGCTGCTGCTTTTTGTTGCTCTTTTTTTTCCTGCTCCACCCTTCCCCTCTTTGTTGTTAAGTAGCTTCTTGAGGATGATGAAGAGATGCTTTGATGTTTGGAAAGCTTAATGGGAATGCAGCTTTTATATCAACTTCTGTTCCTTATTATGTAATTCTTTCCTTTGTCAAGAATTGTTTGTAAATTTAGCATTGACGTAACTAGGAGGAGTCTGGACTCTTAACCAGCAGCTCAAATTAAAGTATCTACCACCTTTCACAATCTATATAAAAAAAATAGAGGGTTGTGATTTTTTTTTCATTTGCTGTCGTCATAAAATATACAGCATTTATAGTTCTACCTTTAAGTTAAGGAATTATTTGCAAATATCTTAGTGACCTCCTTAGTTGAAAATTAATTCACTAGACAACAGAGTAAAAGTCACAATGGAATTTACTCTCCGGTATTAGATATTTATCTATGGTAGAAGTTAACAAAGCACACAGTGCAGAGACCAACAGATTTCTTCATTCTCTTGTTAAAAGTAAGTTGGGCCTGCTGAAATGGTCTACAGACATCACCTTGTGTGCTGTCTCTATTCCTTGACTTGTTGGCTACCCTTTAAGTTGCTTCACTTTATGTGAATAAAGTGGTCGGTTCTTACATCTTTCTTACCATAATCCTTTATCACAGGTCCTAGTGCCACCAATCTTATAATAGGCTCCATCGCTGGTGCCATCCTGGTAGCAGCTATTGTCCTTGGGGGGACAGGATGGGGCTTTAAGTAAGCAATGCCGCATGTCTTCTCTTCAGTGGCTCTGGCAGTTCTATTTCTTGCTTTCATCACTAAATGTTGAGTTCCTGCTACAAGAGTTGTAAGTTAAGTCCTGAGCAATTGATGACAAATTAAAGAGAAAATCACACGTGCTGAACAAGCGGAGCAAATGGATTCAAAACTAGCCAGTGTCATCGGGGTGCAAAGTTGAACAACAGTAAAAGAAACAATTTAACATTCATGAGTTCACCTAACAGCTAGCAAGCAAGCTCTTGTTTTCATTTTCATTTCCAGCTAGTAGTGTCATTCTCTTTCAAGAGAAATTGAATACAGGGGCTTAAAAAATGCATATGATAAATTTCTCACTGTAGCTACGGCTTCCTCAAGATTAGCCTTCCTTCTGTAGCAGGCAAAAGCTTTCTTTTCCTATGGAGTTGACTGAGCAGGTATCAATGACTTACCCTGTGTGACCTGCAATAGGGAACCTGCTTTAGCAGGGGGGGTTGGACTCGATCTCTTGAGGTTCCTTCCAACCCCTGTGATTCAGTGATTCTTGGGCACTGTTTATTTTGAATGCAATAGTACATTAAAACTGATTTTTTTTTTAATAACAAAATCTTTTATGTGAAAATACTAAGTACTGGCAGTAGGTGAGTAGTTTTCAGTAAAAAAAGTGTGTTACTGAAACAGCTGTCTCAGAAATACCAGGGCTAACTTTTGGCTCTTGTTGCTGATTTTTTTAGCATTGTTATTGATTCACAACTTTAAGAATTTTAGCTCAGGTTTAGAGAGAACATTTTGAAAGCTTGAAGTGTCTTCTGAAAAATGAAAACTGCTCTCGCCCATTTCTAATTCAACATGTTTTATAATTAACAAGAGCAGCACAACAGTCACTCTACTTGGGACTGTTAAAGGAGAGTCTTGTACAAAATTCTTGTTTCTTGTTTTTTTCTGGCAGAAGTCTATATGCACGCATGGCCCATATTTGGTATAAAGGGCCTACATTTAGAACCAGTGGTTTTAACCTTACAAATCATGGAAGCGTTAAGCACAGAAACAAGTAATTTCTCATGGTATTTGTTGCTATTGCTTTTCAGTAACGTGAATTACAAGCAAGCCATGTTACGACAAACTGTAATTCCTCAACAATCAGGGCTTTATAATAATTGAAAGAATATAATATATGGTCTATATTCGTATTCTATGTCTGAGTTGAGAAGTAGAAAAAAAAAGTTTCCTAATTGATTGAGAAGATTATCAGAATTGAAATTAATGATCAGGCCTATTTATCTGTTCATTCACTTTCAAAGTCACCTAAAAATGTTTGTTGTCTTATTTTTGACTATTTCATTTCCTTAGGATCTGGTGGCCTTAATGACGCATGCATATAGAAGAAAAATAAAGCTAACTATATCTCAGCCCAGGTGAAAACAGAAAACAGTTTGCCCTTTCTTCTGAAAAAGACAGTTCTTACTTCACGTTGTGCTGCTTTCCAGTATTGATGCTTTCAGAAGGACCCAGGACCTGCTGCATTCTTTCTGGTATTTCTCCCAGTGCTGTTCTGGGCTTCGTGCAATGCACCAGAGCTGGCGGGGAGCAGGGGAGCAGCGTTCCCTGCATGTCCTCTTGGCACTGGCACAAGGTGCAGGCTGTGTGGTGGTAGCAGAGTCGCAGCGCTGGTGTTCCGGGCTCCTCATCTGCTTCAGTAAGAACAGATTTAATACAAAATTTCTAAAAAAACCTCAGCCTATCTTTTTTTCTAAGCCTGGGTATATTATCTTTTTAACGCCTGCTGATAGGCTTACCGTGAGCTCCTGTTTTTGTTTGGTTGGTTATTTTTTTACAGCTCCTTCTCAGTTAAATAACTTAAGTAAGTCCTCTTACTTGTATAATAAATACCCCTGGGTCAGCTTCTAAAACTTGTAGTTGCCACAGCATATCTTAAAGCAACAAAATTTTAATATAGCCCCACATATTTTTCTTAGTCTCACTATATTTCTGAGATTAATATTTTCCATATTTATAAACAATTTTTTAAGTACTTAGGAACGTTTAATTTGTTGTGTTACTTCATTGTATCAATGCTCAAAGAAAGAGATTCCAGTGAGGTCTGTGTTTTAGAGTACACTGACAGATCTGGAGTCAGGTGTGGGAGAGACCGACACTGATAGATTGAAAGACGTCTTTATGTGGAGGTGCAGTCTGGGTATTGAGCTTTTCCTCAGAATTTCTGTACATACTGGGCACATTCCGTAGCATTAACTAACACGTGCACTTTTTTTTAAACTGTATCCCATAAGACGCTAAGTTACAGGAGAGAATTCTTTTTCCCTAAACAAAGCATATAAGCAATGCTTTAAGCTAGCTTGTGCCTTAGCAACCAGTGGCCCAGACTGCAGCCCTTCTGTAGCAGCTGCTGGCAGTTGTGCAAGCAGTGCGTGCGCTCACTGGATATGCCTGCAATCAAAAACTTGCATGAGCACAGATGGTTAGACAATTCCTCTCTGTCTTAAATAATACAATATCTGATAGTTTATTTCTTCTGTGTGCTCTGCATCCTTTCTGCTACTCTCACAAATGTTCCACTTTGCATCCTGCTGTCAGTCCTTCGCCCGCTTATTTCTAGAAACTTGTTATCCCTATAGAGAATCTGTATTGGAAAAGTCTCTTGAAACTGCTCTTCTTAATAGAGCAAGACACAAGTGTTCATTCTGTAGCAGAACCTCAAATACACTGGCCTGGCCTAGCTCACAGCTTGAAGTGCATGTTTCTTTGGGGGTTGGTGGCTTTTCAACTTGTGTACAACAGAGGGCTAACACATGTAGACCCTCTCCTACTTTGCTTCAAAACTATCTGGAGAGACAGATGAGGATTTTAATGTGTCCTTTTTAAGCAAGCAATATGTTTAGTCTCTGCAAATGTGAGAGAAGGTAGCTAATGCTTTACAAACTGGGAGATGTGATTTCTGTTTCACAGGTTATCAGATTTTCATATGAACATACGGTACTGTGGTGTCAAGTCCAAATCAAACGTAAGCTGCAACTAAGCAAACTTTGTTCATGAACTGAAATGGGGTGGGGGGAGGCTTGAGGGGGAAGCATAAAAGAAGGCTTGATACAAGCTTAGAGAAATGAGGTTGAGACTTCCCGTTTCAAGAATGAATTCTAGATTAATTTTTCTAATCAAGTTGATGTGTGGATAGGATAAGGAAGGAAAAAAGTTGACTGACAGAATTTTCAGGGACATAGAGTCTCCTTAAACATTTCTGGCTTGGAGTTAAAGGCTCTAAGAGGAAACCTCGTTAGGAGGTTGATTTTACTTCAGTTGAGCCCTGTATAGTACTTTTAAAGCTGTTGGATTTTAAACTGCATTTCAATCTCTACTCTGCTGGGCAGTGTAGAGAAATACAGCATTCATGAAACATGACATTAATTTCAGTGCAGCAAGTCTGTGCAAGATTTCAGTATATGACATTTTATACAGGACTGATCTAGGAAGGACATTTTTACAATGAGAGTAGTTTTTATGTGGGCTTTCTGCATTGGCTGCAATGTCAGTTTCAGGGACATACGCTTGCCTATTCTTCTAGTATATATTCACTTTTGCAAAGCTACTGCAGTAATACAAGCCAATTAAATGCTTTTGTTGCTGACTTTAATGCTATTAAGGTAATTTTTAGCAATGAAGGAATACTGCTAAGGAGCAATGCTAGTAAAAGTCAGGTGAAGGCACGTGAAAAGCTGCTTCTCATTATATCACACTGCATAAGTGGCTGATAGAGAAGAACTGATCATAGGGACTGTTCTGGATAGTTCCAGCAACTGTTTCTTGACTAGAGCTCCAGTTTTCTGTTTTTTAAAATGGGGGATTAATGGTTGGACTGAAGTCTTGCGCAGTCCATATAGATGCTACATTTTTAGCTGGTCCGTGCAGATGCATGTAGATCCCAAAAGCTTATGCAAGATGAGACAATAAGACACTTGATGAGGAATGAGGTTTCAGTCCCTTACTGGCACTTCTTTAAAGCACGTAGTATGACCTGGATACAGCCATTACCTACACAAATATCAGCGTTAGAATCACATGATGTATTTTCTCACTTTTTTTTTTTAACTACTACAATAAATAGCAGGTCAACATTCTCAGCTGCTAATTTTAGCCTCTTGTTTTCTTAATTTCAATCAGGTATTGTTGTTTGGTTTTTTCAAACAGAAAAGGGTTATTTATTTAATTTGTTTAGAGACAGCAGACTTTTTTTTTTTTTCAGATAGAGGGAAGAGTTTTAAAGGTTATTTCAGTAATTTTTTCAGTTGTGTACCACAGGTAATTACTGTCATACATTAAAACATTCCACTGATTTTCTAAGGGAAAAGTTAATTTATTTTGTGACTTAGGCTCTAACTATGCAATGTTTGAAACAGCTCTCAGCAGGTAGTAGTGCAAAGTAGGACTGTTGTTTGTGTCCTGGGCCAAGTGCTCAGAGCTCCTGTTCTGCAAATACTTCAGTTGTGTGCAACTAGGCATGATTATGGGCCTAAAGTAATAGGTATGAAAGCAGGCCCTGAAGATGTATCTGTCTAGTTAGATGATGTGATTGGACCAGAGCCATGGAGATTTAGCAGAAGCTTACTTGATGTTTAGCTGAACGCTGTATTGCCTTGTGCTACTATAACACATAGGTAAGAAACAGTGCGGACTGCAGCTACCCACGATGTGATAATCACCTTGTTTCTTTTCTTTTTGTTGTAATTTTCTATGGGAAGATAGCAACTTGTTCTATTTGCTGATTTAAGAATACTGTCTTCATTTGAGCATTAGAACAGTTGATAACTCGTGATGAAGTTGTAAGCTGGGTAGCACCTCAGGCTCTCACTGATGTTTTACATGTGTGTACCATGCTGCCTTGTTCACCCTGTACCTGATACGTAGTATTTAAGGAGACTGTTTCAGGTTCTTATCTGAAATGTTTTTCTGGTGTCTCAGGTGTTTGGTTTTCCTCCCTCATACAACACTGTTACCAGAATATCCTAAGTGAAGAAAGGCAGTAATTTGATTAGTATCATATTCCTTGAAGTGCGTATTTCAGCTGGATGAAGCTAGGGAACGAGCATTGTTTGGTCAGATCATAGAATGCAGGGCAGGGACATTACATTCATACTACTTACCATATGTGGTTTCTTGCAAGTTGACCTAAATATATATATATATTTATATATTTATATATATATATTATATTTATATATATTATATGTATATACACATTTGCTCACCTCAAATTTACCCGTAGTACAGAGAGAGGATAGATTGAGATGCAGAAGTAGTATCAAGCCTAATGAGTGTTGTTACAGTACTTGTAGAGGGCAACTGCTAGAAAGATGAACATAGTGATATTTTAAACACCAGTAATTCTTACACAGCACACACTTTACAAAAATGTAGACAGTGGTACTAAAAAAAAAAATAAAATAAAATAAAAATGCCCAGGAACTACCAGCCTTTGGCAGTCTTCTCGAAAAGAATTTGCCTTTGCGCACAGCCATTAGTCTCTTAACCATCAGGAAAACTGCGTATAGTAAACTTATGAATATTGCAGCAGTCACAGTAGTTAGCAGGCCTGCAGAAAATAGAAAATCCTGGGGATGGTATGTAGCTTTTAGGGAATTTGTGAATTCCTGTTTCATATTTTTTGCATGTCAGTTTGGTGGCGGTAGTGGTGCATACGCCCAGTGGGAGAACTAAATGCATGAGCCCCTTGCTTGATGCCCCACATAAAGCCAGATACCGGGGAGGTTGCACCTAACTTTTGTTGTTGCTTTGTGATGTCTTGCTGTTTGACATAGGGTAGATACCAGTATCGTAGGAGCCTGGATATCACCTACCAGCTTGCTATCTGCTTTTAACATTAAATTCTGACCATACAACTTACAGAACTGTCCAGTCTCCTTCGAGTGCGATGTCTTTGCTATATTTTGCACCTTACTGAGATTCACAGCAATTATGGTCAATAGTGTGGTAAGAGCTCACAGAGGCACTCAAGGTTTCCTCACATAGAACATGCAAACTAAATTTTGGTGTAACCAAAAACGAGCACCTGCTATGAGAACCCAAGTCTCTGTTTGCTTATGTACTACTTACTTTTGGCTCACTTCTGCTTAGGCATATGCACGCTTTCTTGGCCTAGTGGACACACACTACTATGGTTTGAGCACTTCTACAAATTTATACCACTTAAAGTACAACAGAAATAATTAAATTCTGTACACCATCATGACCTTTAAACTTCATAAAGAAATGGATACTTGTTACTATGCTACAGAAAGCACGCAACCAAATTCCTTAAATTGTTACCTCTAGCAAACGTTACGTGTTGTCTCAGTGTGAGCCTTTTACTTTACTATGACCTCAGCATTGGTTTCGTTCCTGTTATATTTAACTAATGATCTGCCCCTTTTTTTTTTTTTTCCCTACTCCTTATGATGCGACCTGGAAGAAATGTCAAAAAACGAAGGTTCGATCCAAGTCAACAAGGCCCTATCTGAAGAAACGCAATTCAAAGAGCTGCTGCTTTCACTACTGGATTTTGGGTATGATGTCTTTGCTGTAGCTGTGCAGGAACTAAATAAGGAAGAACACAAACAATAGCTACAACTTCAATGTTGAGATGTTTGGAATTGAGGAGAGAGAAAACTGACCTTTTTGGAGATAAGTTGAAAATACTTCCTCCATTCACCTTTCACTGGTTATTATTAACTGATAAGTTAATAGCAAACTATTTCAAAATCAGTTGTTCTCTTTTTTTCTTTTCTCAAACAAAGGAGGAGACAAAGACCAAGTGCAATAAGAGAACTATTCAAAAATCATGAAATAGCGGGAGATTTTTTTTCCAGCCTACGGGCACTCTAACTTCACTTGCGTTCGCATGACTTCCTTTTTCTTAACAAACTCCAGTGGCATGAGAAGCTAATTTTGAAAGGGAAACCTGCATGGCTCACATTATAAACAACCAAGCTAGCAAGCTGACCCCAAGCAGAATCTGCAGCCCAATAACTACAAACCACTGGGAAGCTGATAGCAGGCTCTGACAGATCTTCCGGCCATGCAGTGCATTTTGTAACCAGGCCTCGGAGCTCCCGGCTCCATGAGCTCACTGTCTGATGGGCCAGGAGTCTGTTGGACGTGGAAGCAATTGAGTGATGGACGGAGTTCTCCCAAGAAGGAAAAAGTGTAAATATGGAAATAAGATTTTGATGTATCATTTTCACAGATTATAAATATATATATATATACAGAAGAGGATTTCCATATCAAAAGGTTCTATTCTTTATGTAAATCTATTTTTGATGTTGGTATTTTTTTTGTTGTTTTTTTTTGTTTTTTTTTTTGCTCCCCTCTTATTCTGTAGCATGTTTTACAGCCAGTGCTCTGGGCTTGCTCAAAAAAGGCAGAGAATAGCATGCAGATGCAGGGAGTTCTAATACCAAACAGATGTGATCTAAAGTTTGTATGCTTAAAACCAAAAACAATTAAAATGTATAAATGCGTATCTATGTATTGGCTGTAAGTCTGGATTACTTTTTATTTTTCGCTGATTTTTTTGGCAGATTTTCTGTAATATAATGTAAGAAAGTAACACCCTCCAATTAATCACGGAAGTGCCAAGCTTTTATTTTTTTTCTAACTCTAGCTTTTTTTCCCAGTTGTCTAGATCCTGTGATATAAAAATTTAAATAAGCCTTAAAATACTTACAAAATGTTATAAGCTTGGAATAAGTTTTTCTTCCCTTCTGCTTACCCAAAGCAACTTGCAAAGATAACTGACATTTCTAATGCACTCCCTGTATCTCCTTGATGCATTCCACTTTTCCAGGTATAACACAAAATCAATCTTTTGACACTTTGCTGCAGATAGCTAGTTACAAAATATGCAAAATCCATACAATTTTAGGAGGGGTCGTGTGTTGTAATTATTTAGATACACCTTGTGTACAAACAGATTTTTCAGAGAAGTGCTGGGCAGCAGTACTGCTCCTGTAGTAAGCAGGCTACCTGCATATGTCTGACATGAGAAAGATATGAAGAGAGCAACTTTAGGGCTCCCTTATAGGCCTGTGAGATCTGGCTCATCCTGTTTATCTTGATTTAAAAAAAATATATATATACATGGAGTAAATCAATCAAGTGAAGCAACCTAGAAATCTTATTGCTGCAACTGATAACCAGAATTCAGGACTTCAGTAATTTTTGATTTAAAGGTTGGATATTAGTAACTATAGAACTGAAGTTACGCGATCTATTTTCAGTGGAAATCCACTTCTTAAGTTAGCTTTAAGATTTGGAACATTGAGAAAAATTCTGCAGATTTCCTGTGACTTAAAAAAAAAAAAAGTAATCTTTCTCATTTCAGTTGTATTTCTTACGATAACGTTGAATCCAAGAGTCTCACAAGAGAATTACAATGTATTGTTTTGGTTGACAGTTATTATTAAATGTTTTTAAACAGCTTTAATAATCACATTAAACACTTACTACATTGAGTTAAAGGTGCTGCACACAGGTAGTCAATATTGATACATATTGTAAATCATACTCCAAACAATTCCTGCCTGACTTCAAGCAGAATTAAGTTTCTATGGCAAACCAAAAATCCTTGCAAATATATCAATGTCCTATAAAATTAGTTTGGTTGGGAACACGATCCCCAACTTCGTTAGAGTTCTGCTCCTGAAGCTGTGTAACCACAATGGAAATGCTACTGGTTGCCAAAAACTAAAATCAGTTAAATCAACTGGATGTATGTAAGCTACCTGTGTAATAAACCTTTGAGAAACATTTCACAAACAACATTGTAAATGTGCGATGTGATGTTTTAAATCAGACCACAGTGGTCCCCAGCTACTATGTACATACAGTCAGTGCTGGAGTAACTTTTTATTTACCCCAGCGGTTTCATAGGAATTACGATTTCTTGACTGAGTTTACGCTCATCAGCTGTTGCCTGTATGTGGAAGAACACACTGGCTCTCTGCCCCACGTGTACAGAATGCAAGTGATGACACAGCACAGAGCGGGTTGAGGCTGAAGTGCTTTCTGTGGCACTAGACGATAAAAGCTGTTGTAGCTAGGTGTTCAGTTTCCACATCATGTCTTTGCTGCGCTTTGGAAAGGACATGTGCATTTAATTTGTTCATCACAGTGTCATCAAAAGACGTGGTCAGTAACGTCTGCAGTTCACCCACTGTATGTTTGTTCCACTATTTACCTATTCACCTGGACAAGAAACTGCGGGAACTGTACAGCTTATTCCAGTTTGCTGCATGCTCTCACTGAATTGATGTGATCCTCCTAAAAGAGATCTACTAGGCAAATTAACAGATGTACAGGTGCATGTTAAAAGAAACGGATTACTTAAGGCTGGAGTTTAACAAATCTTTCTTTACTATGCAAAGATCGGTATTGCACAAATTTAAGACAAATGTCTGAGGAAACGCCATAGAATACTTGAAGTTATACTTCAAGCCTACTCGGTCATGTTTTATATTCATTATTGCTTCCACTATTTTTAAGTGCACAACTTGATGTTAGGAATCAGTTTTTGTTTGAAGATAATATTCGTATTTTGTTGGCTGCTAATGAATGGAAACTCAATAGTCTTTGTTTTGCATCTTAGCAAGATGAGTATTAAAAAACTTCATGAACGTGGAATGGGGGAGTTTTTAATTTCTATTCATTTTTTTCCTCATTTATTCTGTTGTTTTTTATAATTTGCTGAAGATGTCATCACAGCTCTAGCAGTGGAACATGACAGGAAGTTACTTTTACCAAAGATCTCAGACCGTCCCATGTCACAGCGAGGTTCCCTCCGTGAGAGGACACTGCCCGCAGGCTGCCTGACACCAGCGGCTGAGCAGAGCTGCGTTAGTCCCCTCTGCTGGCTGCAGGGAGGGGAATGAGACCTGTGTGCAGCAGTTAGTGGAGGGGAGCCTTTCTGCATTTCACAGATCTGAACGGTATTTAAAGTCTAAATGATGTAACTGTTAAAAACGTATTTTGGAGGCCTTAGGAAATACTATGGTCATCATTTTAGTGGATTACAGAGTGAAACTCGATCGCTGTTTTTGTTTGTTTTCTCCCCATTATTGTCAGACCAACTCTGCCTTCTCGAGCTCCAGCCAGGAAAACAAAATAGTCTTTTGTCTCAGTTCTCCCAGAGATATGTACATGGAAGCATGCTTGGCATTTAGAACTATCATTTAATGGATCCGCTATCACCCACTTTTATTTCCTATCATTTGAATGTAGGAGGATTTCTCTATAAACTGAATACTAGCACGCAAACCTTTTGGCTGTAATTACAACGGACGCTCATTCCTTAAAACAGGAGTTGAGTCTTTTGTAATATATGAATATAAAAGCAATAGTATAGTCATATATGCCTTCAATTTTACAAGACCACATATAAATTGTTTAAAAAAAAAGTTCAGGTCTTTCTTTCACTATTACAGCAAGAAATACTGAAGAGTGATCTTCCTAGGTCATTCACCATTTAAAACAAAACCAACACCACAACAGCTGGTCATGTGCAAACCAGAAAATCTCTTTTTTATTCCAAATGCACTTACTGCAGATTCCTACCCAAAAGAGGTAAAAAAAAAAAAAAAAAAAGTGAAATGTCAGAAACAATACAGACTGAAAAATGAAGTTCAATAACTAGAAATGTTAGCAGTAGTGATGCTAGACCCAACACTATTGAAAGCTAAAAGTCACAAGATCAGATTTTATCTTGATTCTGCACATTATAATTCCACTCAGAGATCTACTTTTCAGAGCTCAGCAGGCAAAGCAGCACATGGTCAGATGTTAGCAGGTGTGCTGAATAAGTTACTTAGTCAAAGCATGCAACACAAGAACATAACGTGTCCCCTAGGTAAGTACAAGGACCACAGATGACAGCAGTGCAGACATTCACTTAATGCGTATTACTTCTGAGCAACTTAACACCACTGAAGGCAACACAGTTCAGAATACTCAGATGTACAGAAGCCCAGTAATCACATGCCCATCTATTTAATTCTCATTAAAATTTTCTTTTAAAATAGCTTGTTGTAACTGGAGAAAACCCCTCATCTTTACCCGTGGTAGCATAACAAGCTGTGTTGTAACGCGCACTTTCTGAGCCAGCACAAGATTTTCCCCATCAAATCTGGTTAACTCAAAGCATGAAGCAATTCAGTGGTTTTTGTCTCCGTAAGCACAGCTGTACCCAGCACCCATGGTACAGCTGGGCATTTGTCCCTGTCTCCCAGTACTTCCCTGCCCTCCCAGCGGCTGGATTCGGTCCAGGTGCTCACCCAGGGGAATTGTTCCCCTTTTGGAGACACACTTAGGTGACACTTCAGCGTGAAGAGGCAGAAAGCTGAGGTGTAAAATTTGAAAATTTGCCATGAAACAGAATAGGCACTAACCTTAACAATTCAGAACAGTTTTCCATTGATTTGGTCTATGGACTGTCAAGGTTGAGTTTTTAAATATCTACCATACACCCAGTCTTTAAAAGAGACTCTTCAATATACATTAGAATTCACAGAATGTTGAAACGTGGTTCTAATTATTACATGAAAGCTTTACTATTCCCAGAAAGGAGCATTCAGCATTCCAAAAAAACAAGCAGATCAACCACCAGTGTCCAATGCAAGCAACAGCACCAAGATACCTCACAGAGCTGCAGCACAGCTGAATACTACTTGCACAAAGGTGCCGGGACCAGTGCCGAATGGCACCTTTTGCTGTCCAGGCAAAAGCGGAGCCCAGACTGTGCTAGCAGAACACACCCCTGCTTTGCAGCGGTCCACGTGCCAAGCTGTGGGGCAGCAGCATTAGGGACACAGAGTTCCTACCATCTATAGTACTTGAGGTTTGCAAAGCTTGAACATTCATCTTCAGTGCGGTCACACAAAGTATGCTTCCACTCATCTCTTCAGCTTATGGGAGCAGATCTGTTCATCTTTCAGGCAAGAATCTTTTTCTGAAACATTGTTTATAGCAGTGGTTTGCTCCAAAACATACCAGTAACTACGTAATTAGAGAATGACTGTACAGGACTTGCTGTAGCAATGCTCACAGTAGCTTTAAGTAGTACAGATCAGCACTTTGAAGGAGAAAGCTCAAGTCACTTTCATAAACAAGCACCACAGCCTAAGCCTCCGTACTGCTCTCATACATTTTTGTAGGTATTTGACATATTCTGGCCATCTGTTTCATCCCCAGACCTGTTCCCTTGTTGTATTACCCTTGGAGTGGGGCACACTGACAAAGAAATCAGATGAATGCAGATGAAGTGTACAAGCAAGCCTGTTTGTTCTGAAGTCATTCATTTCTCCCCATTTCCTTTCAGGTACATCCGAACCCTATGTTGCTATTGCAAGACTTGTTCCATTATAAACTTACCATTAACAATAACATAGTTTACAGACAATACACGCTTAACTGGGATTTCTGTGTAATGAAAAAGCAGTTCCAAGAAACTGGAACTATTATAGTACCCTCCATCATTCACTAAAAGCTTCAGGAAATTAAAGATTTTTTAATAATCCTTTGTTTAATGATGAGGCTTTGAACTCAAGACTCAAAACATCGCATTATTCAGAGGAAAAAAAAGAAACAATTCCCTTACGTAGCAGAATTTTGTCTGCATGCTGCTGGAACAGAGGGCTGGACAGGTAGACAAAAGATTCATATTTTGCATCAGTTTTCCTTCCTCTGAGTTGGTTGGGTATTCTCCACTCCAAATAGAAGATCTCTAGGGCAGGAACCATCTTACTCAAACACAGTCTTCATCATCTAGACCGGAGAGCTCTGATTTATGCAAGCTAGCTGCCCAATATGGATCTGACAAGTCTGCACCCAGGCATTCAAAGTAATTCTTCACAGAGTATGCTGCTCCTTAGACACTCTTAATGAGGTGTGGAACAGGAGAGAAACGACCTTGTTAAATCAGAGTAGAGTCTCTCCAAATGCTCAAGAGCTGATTTAAAGATAAACTTGCTACACAGAATTTCCGCTCTAGCGTCACCTTTGTGGTATCCCTTTGAGAGTAGGTTTTAAAGGGTGCACTTGTGAATGAAAAACAAGGGTTTCAAAGGCCTTCTCAGAGTGAACGGAGCCTATTAGGTAGCAATAATAAAATTAAATTCAATAAATATCTGCCTCTATCACAATACTCCTTGAGAATGTATCTGTTTTTGGCAGAGCGTGTACTTCTTCACTTGGCAAATTACTCAAGAAGGTGAGTTTCCTTGCCAGTAAGTTATGTCTGACAACATACTGATATTTCTAACCGGATCCTGCACGGAACCAGCCATCTTCCTGTGACAGCAGCAGTAGCGTATGGATAAGGCATCTCTATGTTAGGGAGATGCAAGTACCTTATGACTGCCAAGGAACCCTGGTCTAGAACTGGCAGCAAAATGCATAATAAAGTGGATTGTTTGCTGGTTACAGCAGGTAACAATGGAAAGCTGAAGACCCCACCAGTCCATCCTTCCGTATGAAACAAAATACCCTCATTCTTCCCCAGAGCCTCCTGTGACACCATTCCTGGCCATTAAAAATCTGCTCTCCCGCCTCCAGTTCCTTCTTGTAGACCAGTTCCCCTAAACAGCCTCAAAGCCAAGCAGGCAGCCTCCTACCATCACACCTGGCTGACGAGGGGAGTGCTGTACTGCAAGGTGAGTGATAGCCACCAAGCTGGCACGCTTCCCAGCAGCATGGCAACTTCCCGGAATGCATTTCTGAGATGAAATATTGGATAGCCACTGTCACGTCCTTTGCAAAGGTTATTTGCATTTAGCATCATATGGCACCAAATAATGTTTTGAAGAATATATATACGGGTTGCTCTGAAAGTAATGCCTCCTATTTTATTCTTCTGGCCCACAACACCAGAGGCGCATGTTGGTGGTATAGAAGTAGAGGCTGAACCTTCCCAATAATATTCCATTACATGTTGTTGCCATCTGAGAGATGGCAGCAGAGGGGCAGTCTGACAAAGTGGTTTCTGACATGGAAATGCATACGAAGCAAAGTTGTGTCACTGAATTCGTCCACGCAGAAAAACATGGCACCCACTGACATTCATCGACACTTGCTGAACATTTATGGAGACCAAACAGTGGATGTGAGCACAGTGAGGCAGTGGGTGGTGCGTTTCAGCAGTGGCAACAGTGGGTCACCTCTGCTGGTGCAGATTTTTTTTGTTGTTGTTTTTTGTTTTGTTTTTGTTTGTTTGTTTTTACAAGCACAGCATGCAGGCTCTCGTTCATCACCGGTGAAAATGCAGAGCTAATGGTGGTGACTGCGTTGAAAAAAATAGTATTTTGTAGCCGAGAATTTGCTCTATCAAATAGTGTTATTGTGCTCTTTGTATCTGTTGTAGATTCCGTGGAAATAAACAGAAGACATTACTTTCAGATCAGCCTAGGTATTAGTATTCTAACCAATGTTCCTTAGTTTGCACTTACAAAATACCTGCTCTGAATGGCTTTCCAAAGTGTGTGTTAAATATATTTTCTATTATTAATATTACCTTTTTCACAAATTAATTTATAATCAGTGTCAGTGAAGAAGACACTTCAATATACAACTAATAGCATCCAAATTTGCTCTTGGGAAGAGGCCCCAAACACACTCCTGGTGACAGAGCTGATCACATGTGACAGCTGGTGGACAAGAAGAGAGAATAAGTTTTTATTAAAAAAAGACCTCTTAATAAGGAGCTGCAGAATGCACACTCCACCCATTTGCACTAAGGCTCCAACTTAGAGCAATTCAAAAGGCCTTCATAACCAGAGTCCCTTCACATTACCACAAACACTTGCCTGTAACTCAAACTGCGTTCTAAACTCTCCAAGAGTCACAAAAGCCTAGGCATACAAATAATCTAGGAATTAAACGTGAAATTAGACTTTACAGTCTAGACAGTTTTAAAGATGGGGCTTAACAGCAATGAAAATATTGCTTTCTGAAGTTACAAGCAAGAAGAATACCTAGATACAAGGCACATCAGGAAAGAAATACCTGAACGTTGCCATTTTGAAATGGCTAAGGTGCAGCCAACAAAGGCGACTAATGATCAAATAACTTCCTGCAACACCCCTTCAAATAATCGGAAAGATAACAGACCAAGTTTTTCTTGGTAGAGCTACAGAGGGGCAATAGAGCAACAGACTAGGAAACTCAATCTAAATAGCAGGAAAAAAAGTTTCTACTGGCAGCATTGCATTGCACTGGAACAGGTAGCCAGTGCGACTGCTGAAATTTCATGTGTGGAGACCTTCGAGTCTTGGCTAGAAAAAGACACAAACGATGACCTGATGCTAATAACAGATGTGCTTCAAGCCAAGTGTCCACACCACAAACTATTGTCCCCTGCCCTTCCTGAGGGCCATTTCATTAGAGAATTAGGTCTAGAGGATCAGTAGGAACAGTGTGGAGTTGTGAAACACGTGGTGCCTGCAGATTCACTCCACCAGCTTGCATCACAGGAGAAACCAGGGAGTCGATTAGGAATGTGACTTCTAAGAGAACAGCTTAAAAACTAGACACGGGGGATCCCAGCCCATGTCATTTTCTGACAGAGAGGACAAACATATTATCACATGGACGCTCATAGGACACTTGCACTTAGATGAATGACAAAGCTGTGTCCCCACTGTCCCTCAGTCTAGCCCTGCTAATGGCTGTAAATAATGACCTTGTGACACAGGAAAATGGGTAGGCGACAAAGTCCCTGGTGTGATCTGCCATGACGGTACAAAACTGGAAGAGTGTTGCTGCCTCCAGAGGACACAGCTGTGCAGAAATGAGATTACTGTGAAATCAAAGATAAGATATAACTCTGAGCAAAATGAGTTGGACATAAACAAAGAAACCCCACAAATAAGACCAGTACTGCAGTACACCCACCAGTAGGCAGGAGTCAACTTCAAATTATTCCAATAAAAATCCTAGGATGGGATAAAATCCACCCTGGGAATTTGGCTGCTGGCTTTAGCTAAAACAGGTCTCAGACTCAATTACAACAGTGCTCTCCACAATTTTAAAAAGGAAAACTTTCAGTAGTCACATAAACCATTTATTGCAAGCAATTTGCTTGGAGATGGAACTAGACCTCACTTTGTAACTGCCTGCAAGTACAGATACATGGCCTTCTCAGCTTGATTATACATCATCTTCAGGTTTCCTTAGGCACTTCATACTTCATGCAATGCCATAGGTATAGTGGGACAAATATCTACAGAACTCAACAGGACATCACAGTATGCCCTCCATTCCTGAACTAGAAAGACTGGAAGATAATGCATCTCTGTGGTATTTGCCGCACACAGAGGTAATCAACCAACCAGGGCCAGCACAGTCCTCTGTAAATAGTCTGTCCATGTGTATATACGGCAGGCATGTTTGTCCACCTTTTGAAAGCAGATACAGGACGGGGGAAAAAAAAAGGTACTCGATGTTAAGAGCGTAAGTACCATTTTTTGATACAACACTAGAACTAATACAGACTATCAAGTTGCACAGGGGATATAGGCGTGAGCAAATCATTTGATGAAGAATTTTTTCACTTTTGCCCCTCTTTCCATTTACGGAATCTCAATCTCCTGCTAATAGGATATGAAGAAATTACTTTTTTTGAAACAGCCACTCAACTTTTCAAGCAAGTTCTGCATTCAGAGACTTTCACTGTCCTTTACTAGGCAGTAGTGAAACTCCATGTCCTGACTTGAAGCTCTCTAAATAACATTTTAAAAATTAATAAAAAATATTCACAAACAGACTTTGGATTGAGCATAAGTATTTCATTTCCAAGAAGCTCTTAGTTATTTTTGTCAGGGAGCCAATTTTTATCTCCTGCTTAAAAGAGAATTTGCAAAGTATAAGTGGGAGTTAGATCCCCATTTTGCCTTTGAAGATTTTGAAAGAGCACAGGGGCAAAGAAGTCTCTTCCACGTACTAAAAACCCACAGACCTTGGAGGGAGGGAATCCCAAAGAACCACACGTTTTACATTTGCTGTTACTTGGCTGGATTTCATACAAGAGTTTGGATAATAAGGAACCCAGGGCAGCAATAAATGAAATTTTAGCTAAGAGCATTTCTTAATTTCTCATCTGAGCAATAAGACATGTTTAAGGCAATATCATCTTATAAAATTAAACATTGGCTTCACATGTGACTGCTCATAGGAACTACAGGCAAGGGATGCAGTGCGAGTACCATCATACTTTGCTGCCTCTCAGTCTCAGTGTAATTTTTAAAAATCTGTAAAAATGCTTATATTGCTCAAGTAACTATAAGCCCTTGTCTGTTAGCTGTCAATGCTAAACCACACTGGAGGGCTTGTGGGGAGCAAATGCTAGAAGGGAGCAGCACTGTACATAGTTGCTTATGCCCTTACTCTATTCTAAACAGAGATATCCATGAGATCCATTCAACTATTCTTACTTCCTACTCCTATAGTCTGATCAATTTAGCTTATATTTTATTTTGGTATTTTTCCTAGTAGAAAAAAAAAAACAACCACAACTACAAAACATGATTTCTGTAGCGTTACAGGATCTGAAATACCTCTCTCAGCTGTGAGTTCAAGAAGAAACTTTTCTTGATAAGTCACCTTTTGCAAATGATTCTGGCTATGACCTACAGACAATCTGAATTAAATCCATTCATAAGATACGGAGATCCACTGAAGACATGAACATTGGCTGTCAGGGGAATACATTATGCAGCACAGGGAGATAAAGATTATTCATAGCCTAAAAAGGGCACAGAAAGCTTTACTGAGAGCTCACAGAAGGGTTTGCCATCTCATTCAATTCTACGTTTCTTCTCCACTAGAAGGTTGAGGTGATGAATCCAATTAACAAAAGCATCTTTCCCAGAAATAGAATGCGAGTGCTCTGGTTCAGAGGGAACAGAGCACAGTAGGCTCAGGAAGTATCTGTGGAGCCAAGTATTTTATCTGTAGCAGTATTTCCCTTGAGCAGTGACTCTCATTTCTCTGAGAACACCTAGTTCAGCACCCTTGAGTCTACCTGAAGGACTCTGAATGGAATGAAACCGAAGTTGTTCTTGATCCAAAACTACATAAAGTGCTCCCAGGAAGGGAACTCAATTAAATAAACTCACTTCTTAACAATGAATCCAGAAAGGTTCCAGCTTGGCAGAAACATATAAACTCTCAAGAAACATTTTGCCTTTTACCTCACAGTTGCAGCCTTTTGCTTTACACTCCACAGCACAGAGTATAGCCCTTAGAGTACCTCACCACAGACCCAGCAACAGCAAGTAAAACACATTTCTATGGCACCTTAGTCCTACACCAGTCTGGCCTCCTGTGCCCAGGCCAACAATAAACACGAGGAGCCCCAGAACCTTTTCTAATTTGGAGCTGCCTTCAAGTTGCATCACAACACCCATGTCTTACAGCAGCAATTTCTCCCTTCTCTTAACCAGTTCAACCCTCACACTCAAAGGCTAGAAGCACGCTTGTTACTCCACTATTCCACTTGCTAAGGGGGCTCCAAATAGCACAAGGGCCCAAAGTCAGCTTCTACAGAGAGGAGATCCTTTTATTCCTAGAACCTGAGAGAAGATAGGCTACTGGAATAGCCTGTATTTGGTAATAGTACAAAGCAGAAATATTGGAGATCCTTCATGGAATAAAAGACTTCCCTCTGCCATGTCTCAAAGGCAAGGTATTGCACTCTCCACTTCTCCTTGAAGTCTCTGTCAGCATTTGGTGCTCCCCGTTCCCTCATTCCCAGCTCCACACTTCTTGAAAAAAATAAATGGAACATCTGCAAGTTTGCCAAAGTCCTACAACATAGTTAACTACTGGTTCAGGTCAGATGTTTTCTCACTCCTCAGAAGTTCCCTTTGCTTCTGTTAAAAAGTAATACTATTTACACACATGGATTGAATAAGATTGAGAAAGAAATAAACCACTAGAAGAATAACTGTTTTAACTAACTATAAACTAGTGCGGCCTCACTGACTTCAAAGATAAACCTAATGCTACTGAGGCACAGGTATCTCATAGCGAAAGGATTACTGTTAAAAGCACAATAGAGGGGAACTGCCAGTTAGTCTTGAAAAAATGTGCTCTTTCCCAGCTGGTAGGAATTGGTGCAGCTGCACTGACTTCAGACAGCCAGCAGCATGCTACGTAATTTAGCCTGTAGACAGCACAGTTATGGAAAAGAAGGGTGTCACTTGCCCTATTTAGTTCAAGTAGCTAATGTTAGAACAAGTTATGCTGGACACTGGTCAGTAGTCTGTTCCTGGAGCCCCAGCTCTTTGTGCTGTGTGGTTTACGCACATCATGGGACAGCTACAGCACACACACTGAACATGGGTAGAGTTACCACTTGCAGAGCTGAGCACAGTAGAAAGGGGATACAACTGAGAACCTCGCAGAGAGGAAACACATTAACATTATTAATTTTATGTGGAAAAAAATGTAGCCTGAGCCCTTCCCTCTTGGAGGGCACACAGCCTGGGTGGCTCTCCTTTACATAGACTTGTGTGAACTGAGCTGCAACGAGCAGCTCAGCCCCGTGGCTGCAGTTAATTCCCTTACTGGGTTCTTTTCTGGATCTCCACCTGGATGCCCAGGAGAGCTGGACCTGCTGCTGTACAGCTGAAACCTAGGTGGCAGATACCACTACCTGTGCCACAGAATCCTTCCCCAGGGCAGAGAGAAGGGTGGAAGACTGGAAGGGTACACCTCCAGCAGCCAGGCACAGCAAGGAAGATGACTTGGTGGCTGAGCCTGGTCCAGACAACTGGCACTCCAGCACGGGGACCTCCTTCTTACCCTTGCCCCCTCAGTGTATCACTGCTGGGAGAGGGGACAAGGACAGGGCTGCCGCTTGGGCAAGTACCGGCTCAGGGACCGTTCTGCACCGACAGCCCCCTCCGGCGGGGCAGAGGAGCGAAGCACGCCTTACAGTAGGGGCAGCTTCGCTGAGGGAAGCGGCTCATTTTCTCGCCGAGAGGAGGGAAGAAGCGCCGGGTGCCCAGGAACAGCGGCCGGGGCTCCGGGGGTGGGGGCTTTTCCCTGAGCCCTGACGTAGAATTAAGCCGGGATGCCCGCCTCGGCTTCTTAAGGAGCGCGGCGGCAGGCACGGAGAGCGCCCTGCCCGGCTCTCCCTGCACGCCGGAGCGCCGAGGTAAGGGCTGCGGGCGGCGGCGGGCGGGGGGCGCGGGGCGGCCGGGCAGGGCTGGGGCGGGAGGAGCCCGCAGCAGGGAACGTGACGCTACCGCGCCTCGGGGAGAGCCCGCGGGCGGTCCCCTCGCACCCTGCTCCCTGCCACCGGCTGCGGCGTCTTTAAGCTCCGGGATCGGGTGAATGGTCCGAACTGGGAGATCCAACCAAAGGGAACGGTGATAACCAACGAGCTATTTTAACTTTTTTTTCCTTTATTGTATGGCACTGTTCATTAAGTGAGGCAGGATGGGGGTCAGTTAGCGAGGAGAAAAAAAGAGCTGCAAGGTGTAAACAGCGCGCACACACATGAAAGAAATTTATGGGCAGACCGATCTTAAAAGTTGGAGCGCGGAGTGCCATGCTCACCATGAGCATAGGTAAGGCACTAATGAAAACTGCTATTTCCTGAGCATCCCCCCAGCTCCTGGCCACCAAAATAAATCCTGAGGCTTACAGAAGGGTAGCTGAAATAAATGCTCCTCAAGTTCAGTCAGCACGTAAGGAAGAGCAGGGCTGGATACCGGCCCTGCTCAGTGCTGCCCACACCACACCTCAGACAGCACAGCCTCCCAGCTCCCTGCCTGCAGCAGCCCCTCTGTTTTTTGCCTCTGATGAGCCCAGAGTCTCTCTTTGTCTTGCCCAGCTTCCTAACTTAGAAAGTTTCCAAAAGGAGGCTGGGGGGGGGAGATGGGGCAGAGAAGGCAAAGTAGCCAATGATATAGCCCCTGTCCAAATGACAGGTAATCAATTTTTAGTATAACTCCTTAGCCTGAACTATTAGCTTAGGTTTCCTTAAGTTATTCTTAAGTTAGATTTCTTTCAAGTTTTTCTTAAAAAGAAGCTTACTAAGCTAAGTAAATTATGCCCCTCTAAAAAGTCAAGGTAAGCAGATATATGCACTGTGTAATATGCATATACACAGCTGCCAGCTGCCCTTTGGAAGGGCTCTGATGCACACACTAGGAGGAATGGAGTAGTGACTTGCAGCACATCCTCAGATTTGCCTCTCAGAAAGCAATCCAAACCTGCTTTGAGCAGTAGGGTACAGGGGAATGATGCTTCCGGAGATCTTGGTAGCTGCACAAGGGCAGTCCCGTTACTACTACTCAGACTACTGTCCAAGCAGCATGGGAAGTGCGTTTTGTCCCTCTTCACTAAACACAAGTTTTGGATCCAAGGCTGTCAAGTCAACTTTCCTCATGGGATCCTCATTCAAATTGAATATAGACTTTACTCTTCAACTGCTTGCAGTTAAATAACTCCACAGTTCCCAGAACTTGACCACGGAACCAGACAGGGGGCTAGAGAAGAACATCACTGTCAGGACTGAAATCGCAGAAGAGTCCTTTAGACCTGCAATAATATATGCTCAAAAAAGCAGCTTAGCCTTCCCTGGTCTGGCACACAGGCTGTGGCCAGGCTACTTTCACACACACAATCCCTCTGTGTGCACACATCCTGCCTTTGGTATCTTTCTACTATGTGAAGAAAGATGTTGCTTTTACTTTTGATGAGCACTCACAGAAGAGTCACTGATTAAGTTAAGCTGGTTAAGAAAGGTAGCTTCTCCCTCCCTGTTCAAAACAGAAAGCAAAAAAAACCTCAACCCCACACACAACCAGTTACCCTCTCCAAACAATCAAACCAAAACTTCATCATGTGTGCTGAGCCGTTGCTTTTAAACAGGATTGTTTGTCCTAAGAACTGATCTCAGATTCTGGTTTCTACAAACAGGATGTTCTCCATGCACCATGATCTGGACTAAGAATAAAGCCCAAACTTGTTCCACATCAGAAATAACACTAGAAACATATTAGAAGATACACAATAGAAGCAGATACTATGAACAAAATCTGATGGAGACTACTGGGCCTTTCTGTCCCCCAAAGGTTATTATTCTCCAGATTTCTCCCTCAGTAGCTGCTGCTTATGAAGTTCCACAATGTGAAACAGACAGTTGTCAGTAATCTGTGATAAGCATCTGTACATTTATATACATGAATGTATATATGCCATACAATACAGATGTTGTACTATGGCTTTGCTATACCCTCTTTTCAGAATCATTCTGCATTTTAGCAGGTAAAACACCCCTGCTCAATGGATGATTTTGCAAACTACCATTAATTCATTAGAACACGCTTTCAATAGTTTTCTGCCCGCACCTGCAGATCCCTGGGAGTCTGCAGACTATTTTAAAAGATTTGGAGAAAAGCAAGACTTTCAAAAGACTCAAGTTTACTGCAAAATGAATGGATCATTACTGAGAAAGTTTAAGGATCTGCAAATTTGCCAAAAACTTTCAATATGAAGAACTTAGAAATAAAGGAGTTTATCATGGGGATCTGAGCAATTGTAAAGTCTTAACAGGTGCTTCTGCAGCACAGAATAATACAATTCCACTGTATTTATACAATAAAGCATATCTGGATTTTTAAAGAACAGATAAACTAATATTAACATCTAGTGCCTTCTACATAGTGTAAGGTATCAGGGCTTTGCTCCTGAATTTAACAGTGATAAGTTTAAGTTACTTTGGTTTGACTGTGTTTCAGTGACACAATGGACTTTGGTAACAGAGGGAGAATCCACTGCAGTATGAGGCTCACCTACTCTCTGCTAGTCATGGGAATGTTCTGCGTGACAACTTTCCTCTGTCATAGTCAAATTGATCCGCTGGCTCTTGGGCGAGCAGATCCTCAGTGCTGGGAATCCTCCTCAGCTGTCTTACTGGAGATGAGGAAGCCTCGCATTTCTGACTCTGTCAGTGGCTTTTGGGACTTCATGATCTTCCTGAAATCATCAGAAAACTTGAAACATGGGGCTCTATTCTGGGACCTGGCTCAGCTCTTCTGGGATATCTACGTGGACTGCGTGCTCTCCAGAACCCACGGCCTAGGAAGAAGACAACTTGCAGAAGCTCAACAGAAGATCACTACTCTGCCTTCTCAGTTCACAGGGAGAAACCAAGGTTACTATTCCTTTAATATGTCTCACAGGCAGTAAACAGAGTCTAGTAGGAAAGGAAGAAAATGCAGGCTTATATTGTTGTGTGGTAATAGCACACAAACAGTTGACAGTGCTGCACAACTCACCCAGCAATCCGACACAAAACTATGCCAAAGTTCAAACTGATCACAGTAAAAATTTCATTTCCTAATAGCATAGACTTAAAAGCTGTCATTAGAGTTCCATTTTCTGAGAGTTGGGCAGAAAAGGCAGCAGGAGTAGAAAATAAAACATTGGAGGATTCAAACAAAGACAGCAGCTCAGCAACTGAACAAAGATATCCTTCAACACCAGCAATTTAACCAAAGTTGTGCCACAGACAGGCTACTTCCAAGTTTCTCATTCTGAGAAGCACGTTAGTCCAGGAACAGTCACACTGGTGCTGCTGGGGGAGAGCTGCACTCTTTCAGCAGAGGAGTAAGGATACGTTTAATTGCCATTTAGTAGTCAACAACTATATGTTCGTACTTCTAGGTAACTTGGTCTAACATGTAATGGAAACAGATCTAGCACTCAGATGCAAGCAGGCTTTCAGACACAGCTGCGGACTCAGGAGGAACAGGTTCTATGACAATAAAGTGCTGCAGTTCCTAATCTCTAGGTCCCCTACCTGAGAGCAGAATCCACAGGGTTAAAGTAAGCATCTCCATAGGTAATAAGGCAAGAGCTGATACTTCACAGCAAGATCCACAACAGGTAGTGTGTCACTTAGCTTCCCCATTTCCAATGGAAAGATACAGCACAGCTTTTCCTAAATCTCAGTCCTCTACAAGGCTTCAGTTCTAACCCTGCTACCAGTAGGTGCATCCTTCCCTGAAGAATATCATCTTTCAGAAAGGGACAGTGCTATGCTATGAAAGGATTCTGATCTAGGAAGTGGTGATTAGGATCTATGTTTAAATTATTAGGATTTGGGGGTGAGTGTCCATGGAATAACAAAGAACCTCTCTGGGCAGTTACCTTTTAGGGCGTCTCTGAAGAAGGGACATGAAACTAGCATTTTTCTGCCCCAGTGACACTATACCACTGGACAGGCCAGCTCTTACCCACAAATCTTAATTTTTTTTGCGAGTACTGGAACATAGGACTCAATAAGAAGGATCCGTTATCACATCCGTTATCTACAAAGAGTATCTTAGCCATTAAGGAAGGAGATAGGAGCTGTGTTTGAATCAATCCCCTCAGACTGAAGAGGAACTCATGCAGTGACAGTTTCTGAACGGAATCAAACAAACATCATTTCACAAAGGAAACAAACTGCTGTCCTGATCAGAATAGTGCACTTCTGGGTACAAGTAGAATGTAGCTTTAGTACTGTTGCCTCATGTGTCTATTAAAAGCTGAGAGAACCATCAGGCTAAAGCAGTAGATCAATTTTGTCTTTTATTTTTTTCCCCAGGATTACAGCTTTGAATTTTGTTGCCTAAGTTCCCTGAGCCTTTTCTTTGCAACTGGCTCGTCATATCACACTTTGAAGAATAATTATTTATTTAGGAAAATCAAAACTAGAAGTCAAGATTAAGAGTAACAGCATGATGTCTTTTGAAGTACTAATCTTTTTGTTTTGCGATGAATACCAATTTTTGTTTACTCATATACAGAGGGATCTTAAGATACTACTAAATATTCACACTTTAAGAAAAAAAGAACTCCTCCCCCTCTCCCCTCCCATTCTTTGACCATTCTTTGTTTTGTAAATTGCAACCAGCTGGTCTGGTTTTGCTGCACAATTGATTATCATCAGTTGGAAGCAGGCAGCTTGTAGCAGTGTCAGACTGCTTCGAGGAGCTATCTAACCTTTCATTCAAGTCTCCCAGTTTCTTAACAAAGTCAGCTGTTTTAATCTTTGTAGCTCTTGACCTTACCGCCTTGCTTAGTGGAAGCAGAAATCAACTGTTAATGATTGCAGAGATAAATCACACCCTAGCAAGCGATAAGAAATTGAATTACCACTTACTTTGTGTAAAGATATGTACAAGCCTGTTTTCTTATCTCAAAGAGTAGCACTAACTGCATTTGAATGGCTTCGTGTTCTTCGTTCCGCATTTACATGGGCAGGTATGAACTGGTTTCAGTAGGCTAGTTTTAGAAGGGTCAACCAGTGCTGTTACTTCTACAACTGTTGATAAAATCTTTATTTGAAGTTTTTCCATCTTATTCCTCTTAAGCATTTATAACAATTGCTATTTTTTTTTTGAATGGCAAGCTGTCATAAATCAGGAATGATCCGTAAGTTATGTTCACTGTAGTTCTTCAAGCATACTGAACTGGAAAAACAATACAAATGTGGAACTGGCACAGAAACGCTGGTGTTATAGAATTACTATCATCATCATGTCAGATTTTTGAACTAGAAGATAAATCCCATGAGATCATCGTGAAGACTGAGTAATATAGAACCATAAAATGGCTTGGGCCAGAAGGGGTCTTAAAGATCATCTAGTTCCAACACTCAGTAGCAGGGCATAGCAGGAACTAAGCTTGTCTAAGAAAAACAGAAAAACCTGTAAAGCCAAATAAACTAGGAAAGTCCTTGGTAAAGCTTACAAGTAACAAGAAACAGAACTATTCTGCTACACCTAAGAAGCACCTCCACAGTTCTTCAAACTCTGCCCTTTGGGGAAACAAGTCTGTCTGACTGCGTACTAAGACACTGGTAGAAGTAGCTCAGTTTCAGGCTTACAGTTTCAAACACCATTTTCTGAACCAGCTCAGCCCTGCTAGGCTCCTGATTGTAGTCACCAATAGGTCTACAGATACTCTAAACTCTACACAATCCATGAAAAACACAACAAAATCAAAATTGCTGTATTTGAGTTATCTAACAAACTACCTCCATCTACTGAAACCCTACTTTAACTGCATAAAAACTCCCTAGAGAGAGAAGCACTAGTCACCTTTAAATTAAGCGGGGAAAATCCTTTAGTTATCTAACCAACGTATCTTTAATCAACCATTCTCTTCCTTTCCCAAAGCTCAAACACTACAAAAAAAGCAAGTTTCAAAAAATCACTTACTTAATATATTACAACAGAGTAATCAGATACATCATAGTTACAAAAACTTTCAGTGAGCCAAAATAAAACTTAAAAAGAAATGCACAAGGAAAATAAAGCTTTTCTACTTACAGCAAATCTTTATGAAAAGCTACTGTAGAAGACCCTCCTCAGGAAGACTCATAGCACAATACCAGCATAAATAGTTGAAAATTACAAATACAAAAAAACTCTCTACCTATTTTCTGTCTCTCTTCTCTTCACCCAGCAGTCTCTCCACCACCTCATCACTCAGAGTGACCACAGCTGTACACAGCCCCCTCACAGGTGCAAGTAACTAGGCTCAGATGAGCTCTTGCACATAGACCAACTGCCAGGGACAGACACAACTTGTCTCAGTTCTGCTGGGGTGCTAAGGAGAGTAGGGAGGCAAAGGCTGCTGTATTAAGTATTTCAGGTCTGGTAAGTAAATGTATACTGTGTTAATCAGTTACTTTTTCAGAAGACTTGTATGACTAAAATACATAAAGTCACTTTGTTGGCTTTTGGGGATTATTGCTAAGAAAATATCCCATAGTTCCTCAAGGAAATAACAAATTTGCTACTAAATAGCAAGAGTGATCTCATTCATTACGCAGAAAGGTTAACAATAAGCCAATGAGTTTGTAAGATTGAGTGGACTCCAATAGATAACTGCTCTAACCCCGCTAATTACAAGTGAAAGAGTTTTATAGGAAGGCTGAAAAGAAAGGCCTGTGATGAAGGAAAAGATCAGAGTGGTTCGTCAATGAAAGACAACTTGCAGACGGAGAGATATAACTATCACCAAAATGAGAGGTCAGAGGCCACAACACCTAGTTACTACTGAGAATATGAGGACAGTAACAGCTAAAGATGAAGGAAACATGGATGTGGGAAACTGAGCATTCAGCAGCTCTTTGTCATTTTGAAATTAATTACTTATATGTCTTTTATTATTACTTTTCAGGGATGTTCACTCATATTCAGAGGTCACCAGTTCTGAGGAAGAAAGACTTGTTTGAAGATTTAATAAAAAACCATGTGCATAAGAGTAGATCTACATTACTTGGAAGAATCACTGGAGAACTAGGGAAAAAAAGGAAACGACACATTTAATCCAAGATCTCGATTTGTAGATTTTTTTTTAACTGGTTCTCTTTAATTTTTGCATTTTAAGTCTCACTGATATTAATTTACAGGTGGATAAATGCCTATAACTAGTACTGTATCTGATTAACTTCTGGGTTGTTTTGTTTTTGTGTTGTTTTTTTTTTTTCTTAAGTGCCTATGAATTTAGTCTCCTTAATAAACTGCATGGTTTATAAGCAGTTACCTACTTCAATCTGTATGTATATCAGGCTTTTTGTAATGCATGTGACCTACTCAAACTATTTTACTTTGAGTGCCAAAGCAGGAAAAAAACTAGTCCTCCAATGAGACACAGACAAACAGAGCAGGAAGTTGCCCCAAACCTCCACCATTGCCATTACTGTACATATAGCTGCACACATGTACAAAGCAACCACTGCTGCAAGATATCGTCCTACTAAAGAGAAGTACTACATATTTTTTCTATTAAAAATATCTCCCAAAGACTTCTACATTTACCAGCAAAAAATAAAATGAAAGATGTTAACAGGTGTCATCAGCTCCTCTGTTTGCTCTCGTAGAACCATTTAGGATATTTCCTTAGATTTCTAGTTATACAATATATATTTGTTTATATATATTATATATATAATATATACATGCTTCTTAAAATGTAACACATTCTCACAAAGTATATAAACAAAGGAATTCTCATACATGACTTAAAATTGCTTCTTTCTTTTAGTTTGCAAGCTGTTTGTAACCAAGTCAGTTTTCTTTGACTTGATAACTCTAGTAGGCAATTTGATATTATTATTATATATTTTATTATTGATTGTTATACCATCCATATGCTGGATGTATGCAAATACAAAATTCAGCTTTCCAGGGCAAGTCTATTTAGTTGCTCAATCAAAGCCTCTTTCCTTGAGCATATGGCAATATTTATTCTTTTCTTCACAAAATACCCAAATAAAAATTCATTTGCAGAAGTATTTTGGGCATTCAGCAACTTGAAGTAAGTTCAAGTAGAAAAATGCATAAATGAAATCTTGAAATGACTACTGGACCTGAAGAAAATAAATGTTAATCATTGTCCCATTGGATAGAATCCTGATTTTACAAAAGAAGAAAATAAACCTCAAGAAACCTACCAAATTCAGTGGAACTGAATAAGTGCTTAAAGTTGAGCATTAAACAAATCATGTAAATGTGTAACTGAGGAGGGATCATGAAAGTAATGTGAGTACAGGAGCATGCCCCTGCCTGCAGCTGCTGCCTGTAAGAGTGCTCTGCTACCATGTGGGAGGGAGGCGAGGGCATTGTTACAACAGATCTGCTCACTCTCATTCTACCACTGTTAATTATCTAAATTATATTAATATATCTAAAAGCCCCGTTACGTGCAGCTTTCTACTAACACAAGTGAGACCATCTTCATTCACAATCCCTTCAGTTACTAAGACTAGCAACAAAGTACACTATGGGCCAGATGCCCAGCCAAGTAGGATTGGTATTGCAGTAGAGCAGATGCTATCTGTTCCCATATGCTTTCAAGCTCTAGAAAACAAAACAAAACAAAAAACCATAGAATCTGAACAGGTACTGTTAGACTTTGTTTCATATCACCCTTTGGGAAGAGGGTACTGCAGCCAAATTTTATGTTCCTCCTAAACAAGAGGATCTCATAGGAAAGGGTTCCTGGCAGCTTTCTTCCTCCCTTCAGACAGCAACAGAAATTGAGAAATACCACTGCTGGTCAAGCAGATGTTTAGCTTAAACAAATTAACAATATTGTTCTGCTTCAGCACGTTCCTTTATTAACAGGCTGTGGCACCATTTGGCCTTTGAGGAAGTGGGCAGGGAAGGATTAGTACGTGCAGTAGAGACTAAGAAAACAGATGAATCTTAAGCACAGGTCCCACTATAGAGAACGTTTGGAAATTGCTGAGGTAAAGGAGATGATCTATGTTATTAATTGTGCTGAAATAAATTTTAAACAAAAAGGGGAGGAGGATGAAATTTCATGTAAACATGTATGTGATAGAATTCCTATGTGAACTCCTACCTCAGACATTTTCTTCTCTCTGAAGGACTCACAGCTTAATTCTGTTTTATAAGGAAGGTCTTACTTGCTCCAGATCTCAATGAGTTGGCATAAAATCACAGCTAGATGATGCTGTTTGCTATTGATTCCTTTATTATAAACTGGGGCCTCCCAGGATAGTTGCGTTAAGCAAGTACAGTGAGGATGAGATGTAAGCAGGTTTGCTGTACTGTCTCAAAATAATAATTCAAAGTTGTTTCCTATCCTCTCCCCTGTGAATTTCATGGCAGATCTTGGCATGAACCAGGAATATTTTCATTGTTTCTGTTCCTGGCTTGCTGTTCCTTAGTCTGAGCATGGCAGGAGAAGGGTGGAATGAACATTTATGACTGAGGTTGCTTCACTGTTAGCAGGACTGAGTAACAACAAAATAAAGTCTTGAGACTTTGCCCTTTTCATCTTATAGAGAACTAGCAACTAATTAAGTGCTTATTGATGTGGGAAAACACTTCGCTGAGTCTCCACTTGCTGCCACAAAGTGAGAGTTAAATACTAAGAGGTTCAGGGATATCTATCTTATTAGCATTTGTATTCCAGGCCTGTCCCATACTGCATCTGACCAAACCAGTATTTGTCAGCTGTTAATGTTTCCAACTGATATTGATTCATATCCACCTGCTTTGAAGAGTACTTAAAGCTTCATCAGAAGTTGCTGTATATCTTCCCAAATTAGCCAGCTATGCTGTTTGGATTGTTGTTTGCATCTCTTGGCAAAAGTATATCAGAAAATCTACTAATCTTCCATTTATGTGAGAATACGGAGGTATGCACTTCCTAGTGAACTCTGCTATTTGTTTCCTGTTTTCTAGAGTCTTTCTTTGTCAATTAGTTTATTTATCTTTCATCCTCTTCACCTCTCATTTGCTAGAGACAATCTGTTAGCTTACAGTTGCATACCATTCTTTGTTGCCGTAATTCTTGGATGTTTGCGTTATGTGCAGTTATGGCTTTCAGTGACTAAAACTAGCAGAAAAAAACCCAGGACTGTTCAGTACCATCACTACCACAGTATAAGGTCTTTCAAGAAAGTAGCTGAGTTGTTACGAACAGAAAGCAAGATTTTTAGCCATTTTCTAGGCAGTCCCTGTATCTTTGTGATTATAACTTATTATGAAAAATAGAAGACAAGGAAAATCAAGTCGTCTGCTGTGCAGCCTTTCTTCCGCACTACGCTCTTCAACCTTTTTCTATCACATTAGTCTAAACTGTGTTTCATTATACATGAAGCTAAGTTTCAGAATATGTAATTTTCTTTTTTTTTCTTTTTCCCAAACCAAATTTGTTTTCTTAGATATCACAAACTAATTCCTATAAAAATTAGGAGTCTTTTCTCTCTTGGTGAGCTGGTATAATTCAAGTAACTCAACCAAAATCCTTAAAAACATGGAAATTGCTCTTGAACCATGACTGGTTTTGAGCACACATGCACATATTAATTCAATATTTTTTGTCCACATCCTGCAGAACAATGATACTAAGTGGCTTTCTCTCTCTCTCTGAAGTGGTACTGAATCATTTCCATTTCTCAGATCTTTAAAATACTTCCATGTACTATCAGAAAAAATGTTTTCCTTGTAGTTGTCAACCTGAAGAGATACAGCACAATTCATACGAAGTAATTAAAGCAAGGCACAACGACAGTTAAGAGAGAGAAATGGGCAATCGTTTGCACTGCTGAAGAATCATGCTTTAGTAAATTTGCCATTAGTTCATGGGGTCACTTGATAAATAGTTAAGAATCCAAAGAAGTAAAACACGTGATAATAACATACACATCTTTAACATGCCCCATCTTCATCCATTATCTCAACCTTCAGAATGGCTGTTACTAAAACATACGCAATTATAACACTCTCCATCATTAAAGATTACACCAGTGTATCTCAGTGAAATCACCGGTGTTGTACTGCTGTAAAAACAAGAAGCCAACAGGAAGTGGTGAAAGAAAAGCCAAGAGTACCTATTATTTTTCTCCTAAGAATGATCTAAATTTTTTCCAAGGCTTTCATTCACTCATCACTATAAGAAATTAAGCTAGACTATAGTATGAATGGACCAAACCAGTATTTCTTTTGTCTGGTATCTTCCTTTCTCTTCAAATCCCAGCCTACTTGTTGCTGAGGCCTAATAAATCCTTTGTAGTTTATGTCAACAAGTGTAATCTACTACCAATAGCGAATCATCTACTTCCAAACTTCCACACAATATTTGTATGTTTACTTATACATGCAGATGTACTCCTGTATGTATATGTACACGCTTTATATGTTTTTTAATACTCTGGAAGTTTTAGATTCATACAGTGCTAGCAACCAATTAAATATGACTTCTCGCACATTTTAGATGCTGTAGGTAACGTTACATTCTTATTAACCATTCCGTATTAGACATTACATTCTTATTAACTTTCTACACTAAGATATATATATATCTCCATCAATAATGGAATGGCTCATCTAGAGCAATAAAATTCCTTTAAATATTCAAAGCTTTTTTTCCCTTTAAATATGTATTTCTCAATTTGGAATAATGTGACTATTGAGTATTGAGTCCTGAGATGTCTGACAGTAAAGAATTTATTCCTTCCAGCTGCACTAAGAAAAAGTGTCTTGATAGCCAATATATCACTGAAAGCGCCTGCCTCAAGCCATTCTTATAGGAAAAGAAATGTTTCTGAAACAATAATCATTACCAGTTACAAAGCAGTGAGAAGAGAGTAGAGGACAGGACAGTTCTGAAAGCCAGTGTAGCATTAGTGATGATGTACTCATTTTAATCAGTTGCCCCCGTATCTACTGTACAGGAGCTAGAAACCACTAACAGAAAAGGAATGTTGTTCTCTAACACAATTTATGGTTCCTGGTGAAGTTGTTAAATGTAGAAATCTGTTAGGCTCGGTTACTACAGTGCAAAATCTGAGATACTTTAAAGAGTCTGACATGGCTTTAATCACCTTCAATAGTTCAGTGGAGCTGTAAGGCGAATGCCATTTTCCGTCACTTCCAATCTGGCAAAGTTACCTGGTTGATGAGGTCAGAGAAGCATCTACAAACATGTTCAGCTGTAGAGAAGAAATGCTTCTTCAAAGCTGATTGTTGATCTGAAAAGAACAGATTTTAGGTCTTTCAGAAAACTCAGTTGCTGTCAGAGCTCTAAAATATTCTTTATAAGTCTCTAATATTAGACAATTCTGTATAAGCAGCAGCTTTTTCTGTCACTCTCCACGTTACATCCTCATTATCATCATGAGTGTTGAACAAAGTTTTGCTGTAGTAAGACTATTGATTACAAAGGCATTTTGTACTGCTGAAAGTTTGCCTGGGACTAGAGCAATAGTTACTGTGTCACATCATTAGTTGACAACAGAAAAGAACTCCGGTGCCCTCATCCGTATGAGTTTGCTCCTCAATTGACTGCTGAGACTGACTTCCTCTTACATGCTTGTTTTAAATTACTCAAGTATTACGTACTATATTCTACCTTAAAGGAGTAAGTTCGGCACCTTACAGTATACCTATACTGCACCTTACAGCAATACAGTACTTCTGCAATGGCAAGGGCAAGATTCCAAGTTTTCTCTGAGAGTTAGATGACTGTGAGTGATTTATAGAGCAAACTGGATGAAGGTGAGAAGACGGTGTCTAGATAACTGAGAGAACTTGTACCTGGTTGGGCTTGAAGAGACAATGCATCTGTCAATTTCATCACTAGCTGCCGCAGTTCCACTTCATCACAGAATTCCTTCTTATCAGGTAGTATCTGCATTGCAGCGGGAGTAAGAGCTGTATTCCTTATGATGCCACTGTGGTAGTTTTCCATCAATTCTGGCAGATATGTTTGATTATCTTTTATTTTTTTAAACCGTCCCATAAAAACTCTGTCACTCTGCAAGGTCACTGACTTCACTGGGTCTTCTGAGAACACGAAGTCCACTGTAGCAGGAGCCTCAGGTGACTCTAAAACCTCTATTCTATTTGCAGAGTTGAGGTGATTCAAAGCTTTCCAATCTGTACTTGTTCTGGAAATGAGCTTTATTTGAACAGGGTTTAACCCACCCTGCGTTCTCCTTTCCTGAAGAACACGCTGATCTCTTGGCATTGTATTCTGACACAGTGAAAATGAAGCATGTGCTGTTGACTGTAACATTGTCTACAGTAGACAAAACACAGAAAATATATCATGAAAATAATTGATGTTTTTGTGTGTTGGTAATACTAAAGTAGGTGGGAAAAGTCATTTGGAGTCAAAATAATATACATATATTTAATTTCTGGTGTACTTAAACCAATTATTTTTACAAATAAAATATTTGCCTGCAGTGAAATAAAACTTTGAGTTTGGATAAATTTATGTGGCCATTTTTTCCCACAATTCCAATCTGAGGACATATGCTTTAATGCCATTGAAAATTGAGGATAATAATGTTCCAAGACTAAATTTGCAGGAAAGTCATTCTAAAAGAATTAAACTAAGGGAAAAAAAATACATGCAAATCAAGCACTCATAAAACACCTCACAACTATTGATATACACAATTCCAAAACCAGGCTGGTTTTGGTGCCACAATTCTACTTGGAATTTTCTATCAGTATCAGGATAGCAAACACCATTACTGCATGAACACTGAGTCTGATTAACTGGGTTGGACTGAACTTAATGTGCATGCACTGGGCACTTAACTGCATGCGTGCAGCCAGTCCCACATGTTGTGGACAGGACAGTGTCACAGCATACACACAATATAGTGACATGCAAGGTCATACTGGACTCCATGTGCAAGTGATTTAACACTGTGCACTGCAGATGTGTCTGGTATTCCCATATGTTTGACCTGAAAAACACTCTAAAAACTGCATGGCAGAAAATGCCACAAAATGCTGTAGAGTCAAATACGTATGAGTTCCCTGTAACACAGAACCTTTTCAGAATGTCAGAGATAGTTCAAATGAACACGAGTTAATATAACTGAAAAGAAAAAAATATTTTCTCTAAGAGTTCTGTACTACATCCCAATACATGACAACAATTAGGAATGACAGAACACTATTTTATTTACTCTGTGCCTATATAGCATTCCTCTCTAAAGAAACAACTGCAATGAAGAATCTAACACTTCCGTTGGAAACAATTCTCCCACTCTTATTGGAATTCTTCCTCGTTATTTTCATTGCAATATTATCTAAACATCCCAGACATGTCTATCCATACTAGGTGCTAAATACATTCAGAATGAGAAGAATATCCCTGCCACTAAGAGCCTATTTGCTCTCTATGAAGACAAAAACTGGAGCTGACTGAGCAGATAAGCAGAGAACGCATGAAATAGATTCAAAGGAACTGATCTGCAAGAAAAGTAGTAGTTAGTGTTCAGTAAGTGTCCATAGCTGAGAAGATTCTTCACTAATTTTATCACTATACCTCTACTTCTTGCTTCATTTTACGCAGCTCCATTTCCAGGTTTTCATGGCTTGCTCTCAGGCTTTGGAGTTTTGCCTCTATTTTGAAGCTTTTGTCCTCCTGGCAGTTATGAAGAAATTGCATTTTGTTCTTCCATTTATTGAACTGCTTCTTCATGTACCTTTCAGGGAGACAGGAGTGTGGGAATTTTGCTAGATCCATTACACACACATATATTTTCCAGTCACGGAAAAGAACAAACACTGTAGAGCAAACTTTCTTCTCTTTGTCAGTTCAGCTTCTGGCTAAGAGGACAGCATTTCAGGAACTGGGCTATATACACAGAATTATCAAGAACAGGAATGTACTGAGGGAAAGATGCAAGCTGAGTGGAAGGGAAGCCAGGACTGAGACTTGCATCTTGGGGTTTACCATTCCAATAAATACGGCTGCAATAGGAAGAGCAGTCCCTCTATCTAGGAGCAAACTTCTCTGGCAATTCTTAGGGCAAATCTCTGACCTGCAAAAGATTCCCATCCTTTTTCTCTATGCATCATAGGAGTAAAAGCAGCCTTTCCCTCTCTAATTGAATTCCTTCTTGCTCCTGGCATTCTGTAAAGCTTGTCTGGCAGTACCAATAGTTCCTGTTCCACTTTCCCTTGAAATGATACTGAGACTTTTGTGATTAGAAGCTTCACTCTCTCACACACAGGGAAGATTTAGAAATTATCTACACAGAGCACAGCATATTAAAGCTACCACCCACATCTCTGGTCTAGAGTTGGGATCTCTCTAAGAAGTCTGGGTAGAAACACAGTTCTGCCTTTCCCATCGCTGAGGTGAAGACAGATGGAAAAACTGGTTAATGATGCAGAAATAAACTAACTGCCTCGTATTACCTAGCCAAAGCAGTTCTCTGTCTCATTTAGTTACACCCCGAAGTTCACCTGATTCACTTTCCTTTGTGCATTCATTGGCTTACGCACAGACAAGAGCAACATCAGCTTCACTGAAATCGTGCACAATTTGTCTGAATGGCACAGCAAGACAGACCACTTTAAATTTAATTTAATATTACAGCTTGGTCCCCTATTAAAGCATTTAACAGGCCTTTACTGTAAACTAATGACTACCTTAAACTATCTCAGAGTTCAGTTCTATGAGCAGACACATAAACGCTGTAAGCTGGTCTGCAAATAAGAACAAAAAGCTTCTCATGAGTAATGTAATTCATTCATCCAGTTATGATAAGCTTTGGGTCAAAGGGTTTTTCATTGACTGAAATTGTTTTTCCAGTGATCTTCACGTGCAACTTTTGTTGCTGGGTTTTTTCATTCATCTCCATTTGAGAGGAAATCATTTAGAATCTCAAAATCATTCACTGGCACAGTATGGCTGTCCTGGTTTTCGCTGGGATAGAGTTAATTTTCTTCCTACCAGCTGGTATACTGCTGTGTTTTGGATTTAGGAGGTGGTGAGCTATTGCACTGTGCATCTTTTGTTTTGTATACTATTATTATTTCTCCTTCCTTTTCACTATTCACTTCCTATTTCACTGTCTTCTCTCCTCCATCCCACCAAGGGTGGGGGGAAGTGAGTGAACATCTGTGTGGTACTGAGCTGTCTAACAGGTTAAACCACAACAATTGCCCAGCAGTTGTCAGTCATTGTAATACTGCATTTACCTACCTGCTCTTATTGTGAATACTTTTGATGGAATCGTGCATTTTTAACACATCTGCTTCAAAAGATGCAATCACCTATAATAAAAAAGAGAAAACATCTGTTCATAACTTTATCAGCAATAAAACTTTATTTTCTATGCAAATTCTGTTGTAAACAGGAACGGCAGTTTGGGGATTTGGCCTGTTTTATGGAAGTCTTCTGAGTTGAAAAGTCAACTGATTGCAACCAACAAACACATTAATGTATTTCTAATGGCTGTTAGAATGGACTGGAAAATTTGCTCAAGATAGGACAAATTCTTTGTTCTATGACACATTCTGAGTGTTTCAGAATATGTTTTCTCTCCAATCAGAAAAAAACCTCATTCTTTGAAAATCCTGAAAACTGAAATATTCTGATTTGGGAACAGTCTTTCCCAAGTCACACAACTGCACTGGGACAAGGAGATGTAGGAAGACAGACTGGATGTAGAAAGGAGAAGGGAAACTTCTGGTCTTTGGGTGGAAGTAGTAATCTCTGGGCCATGCAGAACAGTAGTTTCAGAAGTCATGGAGACAAAGCCTTTCCAGATAAGCTGCTTTAGAGGCGTGGCATGAGCTGGGCTGGAATCTGGGTAACCAGGTAATTCTGAGACCCAAAGTTGGGACCCTAGGACCTTCAAGCTTATGGATTCTTCTAAAAGTTACCTTGCATAGGACTTACAGTCTGCATCTTTTTATGCAATTTGCACTACTGTTGGAAATCAGTATTAAAGTGCTCCAAAATAATTCCACCCGAAGGAAAACTGAACAAGACAGCAATGCATTTGACGGAGTATCACTATACTCCTGTCTCACTGTCTTCTGAAATTACAAGTGCCAACCATCAAAATGACGTGCTTAAGCATTATCTGCTCACAACTGCTATGCGCTTGCTGGCATTATATCTCACACTGGGCAGAGATCTAAAAGACAGTCTTACTTCAAAAGTAGTAGCACAGGAGTAGCAGCCAAGGGAGTGACCTAGCACATACAGGGTAGTTCACAGTTACTGCACTCTTGGCTTCTGGGAAGAATAGAATGAGTGGATGACACAAACTGGTCTGAACACAACCCAGTGTTCCCTATTTTCTGAGTATGGGCAGAGCTATGAACCTCTCAAATAATAAATATAGAAACACAGAACTGCTATGTACTTATTTTTATTTACACTGTCCTTTCCACTCCTCTAGCATTGCTTCTGTGCAGGGAACCTGGAAATAGATTGGTGGAAAGCTTTTATGCATGAGCTATTTCAGTTGGAGTGGATACTACTCAATCCTTATGAAGAGCCCATTCTGTCCTCATATATTGCTATAGTGACAAAAAAACATCTAAGCCTATTAAGAATTAAGATGTCCTTACTTGATGCTTGCAGTGTGAGGTCAGGACAGCATTTTTTGCTGTCACAATAGAGAGAGGGCTCTAGTATTAACTAGTCTTTAACATGCTGCTCTAAGACAACTTCAAAAGAAAAAATAGTTAACGAAGCAAATATTCCTACAAATGCTTCCAAAAGTCACGGAAGTCAAGGAGTTAGTCACTAATCTTGTTCACTGAGTTTTCAGTTTCCTCATTTTTTAACAAAGCGAGAAATTAACAGAAAGGTGAAGCTGTCCACTATATTTCTTTTTCATTCGTAATTAGACATCAGTTAGATAGTTAACATGGTAGGTCTTCCTCCCAGCTTCAGTTCTATTACACCTTGGTGTCTCACTAACCTGAATTTTTGTCTTGCCTTGCTCCGGTTTCTTGCTGTTATTCTCACTCTTGTGCATTACTGTTCTGTTTTCAGATATAAACTTGGGTGATTCCAGAACAGGTTTGTTCACTGGGAGAGGCAGGTTTTCACATCTAGGGAATGGTGAAGCACTGAGTTCTGCAGGGGGACTGTATACCAACAAAGAAATACTGAGTAGAGAAAAGATCAAGCTTTATATGGTTTTGGTATCCTGAATGATCAAGACCAAATTAACGTGCCGTGGGCAGACAAAGAGCTGTGCTATTGACTAAGAAAGAGGTATGGTCTGGTTATGCCTGCTGGCAGATTTTGGCTGAAAGAATGAAATTCCTTAAAACAAATTCCACTCTTTTAACAGAACCTTGACGTTGGATTCTTCCTCCTTTCATTTGGCATCAATGCAATTTGCTCCTTCTCCTTTTCACATTAGGTATTAATCAAGAGCTACATATATTGGGAAATTCAACGATAAAAAGACAGCAAAGGGCCAGACATCCTGCTGTGCAGGTCATTCTATGCTGGGAAAAGCCCAGATACCTATCAGCCATACAGTGACATCTATAATGGCATCCCCAAATGCTTCTTTTTCATTAACTGCTATCCAAGCATAAGGTAAGCAAAAATCCACAGAGAATCACAGAGAAATCTTGATTGCTCACAGAATGATTAAATGATATTCAAGAATGAAGAAACATATAATTGTTGAGTACAAGTGGGAATATATTAACAACGGAAAACATTTTGCATTTCACCACATTCTGTAGAGCAAGCACTTAAATAATATTCTTTATGACACTCATTGTAACTATCATCCATTGATCCATTGAGTAGTGTAAATAAAAAATTGTTTTCTAATAGCAATATATTTACCTAGCACTATAGCATGATCTAGTTTTATAACCAGATCTCTCTCTTCCTTCCCACAAGGATCTTAATATAACTCTTTTAGAGAGGAGTGACCTTTTTTCTCCATTTTGTTCTCACTCTCTCATTTGCAGAACACTTGAGATGCAAGAGAGTTGCTAAGTCTTTACACAATGAGTAAGGTTTTTCACCTTCCATAAGTCTGTGTGCTTTTTGTTCTCTTCAGTTTCTATACCTAAATATCAACAAAAGTCCCAGAGCAAAGAAGGAGTAACTACCCAGAAAATCATAACACAACCTCCAATGCTCATTATTAACCACCGCAATCAGTGGAAACATGGTAATGAATTTACAGATTAACTGAAAGCAGGCAAAATGGAACTGACCTAAAAGAACTGGAATGGTGATGCAAAAAATCAGCTACTCACAAGAGTGAGTAATCCCACAGGACAGCTATTCAGTGGGACTTAAGTAGAACACTACTCAGTGAGAACACTGTGGCTCACACGCAGGAAGTATTCAGTTCATTTCCAATGAATTTGTCACAGAGGAGGTGCTTAAAAAAATCCATGCAGTTTTTCTGTGACAGGTACTAAATATTTGCAATGCTTGACCTTAGTCTGAGCACTAGATATGGCATGGAAAGAAAGAGATGACATAAGGAAGGAGGGAAGGAAGATAGAAGCATATTGCATATTTTTAAGACAACTGGTCATTAGGTTGTCAGCATGGTAATCATGGTTAAGCAACAGAACAATGTGCAGCAACTTCCCATTCACCTTTTCAATTTTTTTTACAGAAAAATCATGACACAGTGTCATAACAAAGTCACTCACTTAAAGAACACAATGAAGCAATATCCTACAGCCTGACACTTTATTCAGAGAGTATAAATTCACTGAAAACAGAAACTCACGGAATCTTTTTGTGAGTAGGGAACTGCTTCTCCTCCATTATCTCCAGAGCCTTTCTTCTCTGAGCCTTCTTTCTTCTGCAGCAGTCTTGAAACAGGTTGTTTCTGACAGTGCAGAGAAAGTGCTTTGCATTCGCCTTTGCTGACATCTATTGGAATAAGGGATAACAGAGAAAGGAGTGAATTTTCAAACAGGTGCTGCCCAAAAGTAGGCATAGCTCAAGGCAAAGGCAAGACATGCAAACAAAAGTCAAGCTGTTCAAAAGCTGAAGAGGTTCATGGCTGCTGCTTGAGCCATGGAGCTGAGGTGGCTGATGATGCAAGACCACAGGCAAGATCAGCTCCAATTCTCTTCTGTAAGCAAAACACCCTGCCTGGGCCAAACTCAAGCAGCCTGGAAATGTTTAATACAGTGTTTTTGCATATACACAAGAATTCTGTCCAACTAGTTCCTAAGTTCTCTTTCGAACAATAGAAAAAAAGTAATTTTTAAATTGATATGAAGCGTTAATGGATATAGCCTTCGGTGTCCTCCTCTTGTACGATACAATGAAAACCATACTTCCAATTGTCACAGCAGCATCAGTTAAAATAACTGTGCTCCACAGCTATATTATGGCAGGACAAGAACTAATTCTTCCCCAGAAAATGACTGGTGCAGAACATTGGGAAAGGCTTAGCAGACTGAACAGGAAAACAGAAGAAAATGTACAGCATGCATCCCAGTCATTTCTCAAAGGTAATATTACCACAAGGTGTCAGCACAGTACAGAAAAACAGTGCCAACATTTCAAATCCATCTCAGTATCCCACACTCTGGTAAAGACAAAGTGAAAATTTAATTGACTAAGGACTACTAAGAGTAGAATGTATGGGAAAAAGAGCTCACTAGAAATTCTTACATGTTTCACAAAAAGGAAAGAAAAAAAAACTGGAAGAGGGTAGATTTAGATATCAGGAAGAAATTCTTTACTGTGAGGGTGGTGAGACGTTGGAACAGGTTGCCCAGTGAGGTCATGAATGCCCCCTCCCTGGAAGCATTCAAGGCCAGGCTGGATGGGGCTTTGAGTAACCTGTCTTGTGGATGTGCCCCTGCCTATAGCAGGGGAGTTGGAACTAGATTATCTTAAAGGTCCCTTCCAACCCAAACCATTCTACGAAACTTGCATCCAGCTATTCAGTTGCAATATTGCAGCAACAACATAGGAAAACTTAATGTCATACAGTACAAGAGAGAAAGAGGACTTGATTTTAAACCAAAATTGATTTTAAATTAAAACTGATTTCGCTCTCTCACTCTAACTCACTCAAAACTACTACTGTACATGTGTTCAGGTGGTCTCTCCAGCATTCACATACCAAGGTGTATGTATCCACATGGTATGACTACAGTGACTTGCACTGACATGAAGGAAAAGAGATGCCAGTTTTCCTTCAGACTCCTGGGTTCCTTGTATTGTGCTATTTTTTGGATGCACCTTTAATTCCTTTAGGAACTCACAGTCATGATCTTTTGTCTCTCCACCTTTGTTCAGTTCTGTGGGTCATGAGGATTTACTTGCCGTCTTCTGTCCCCTTGGATTTTTTATAACCACAACTCTTGTCCCTTGCCTTCACATAATCATCTTCAAATGGCTTTGTCCTTTGTTTCAGGTTGTTTTTTATTTTCCTAAACTGAGTGTCCTGAGAAGCTGTTTGTATGGAAGGGCTATGAGCTTGCTGACCAACTAATCTAGGTTGCTTCGTTTCCTGACTTTGACACATCCCTCCTGCTCTTCCTTCTTGTGCGTTGATATTCACACATTCCCATGCATTCTCCATTCACATTCAATATGTCTCTAATAGAAATCTCTGTGTGAGAAGTTGTCATTTGATTGCTCTGTTTTCTCATGGAGCATAAGGAAGGGTATTTAGAGGAATGAACATCTCTACATTATTTTTAATGAAGATATCAACCACCTAAATAAAGTTTCTCACAGTGTTAAAGATAGGATTTGATTAACAGAAAGAGAGAGATGAAGTAAGATTCTACATTTTAATGTTTACTCAAATTGCAAAAGCATTCTTTAGTTCTGGTATAGATGCATACTGCCCAGATATGTTTCATGCTAAGCACAGGGTATCAGGAAGGAGACGATGGTGTCTAGCTTACTAGGGAAACTTTCATGGCTGCCTTTCAGCTCATTCAGCGGAACAGAAGATACTGCTGTCCAGATCCACAAAAAAAGCTGCCTGCTCTTGGTGGCAAGATCTGGAATCTCCTGCTCAAAGGAGAAACTGAACTTCCAAACAGACTCCCAGTGCTGAACTTCACTGTTAGTGTGATGAAAGCACAAGTTGCCCTGGTGATGGAGCTGAAGTATGTAAGCTTATCTGGGCCTATGCTTCCTCTTTGTGCCATGCTCCCAATTGGCAGAGACAAATAACTCTGCTAGTTTTACGGTAAAGTTGAAAAGCTCCAAAACAAAGGAAGTTTCACACAGGAGTTAGAGCAACTTCAGGATGAGTATTAATTTCTGAATGAAATTAATGCCGGGATTGGGAGGAAGGAGCACTGGGACATACTGAAGGCTCTTTCCACAGGTGTAAGAAAGTTCTGCAAATGGCGAATCTCCCATACATCTCCCTGGGAAGAGGATTTGCATATGACATTTCATGGCTCTATTCAGTTATTTCAGAACAGAACACCTCTTAAGTTAGAAGTCTTCTTTTTTTCTTTTCCCTGACTCGCTGTTCTCAGATAAATAAATCCTAATGCCTCATGTGTACCACGGCTTATATAATTTTATAATCAGTTTAGCTCAAGAGTCTATTGTCAAACTGCCCATAAAAAGAACCAGAACATGGGAGTAGGACTCTACCTGCACACAGTGTTCCACAACAGGATGTGAACTCTTATGTGATCTGCTGAGACGGCCAGTGAAAAAGCACACCTGGCAAAGGTCAAAATTCAGGCACTTCAGACAGCGATACCTGTGAAAATAAACAAAAGGATTAAGTTGCTTCCTTGCAACTGAGAACTTGGTGTAAGTGAGCTTGACTACTAGAAATTCATATCCCTGCATTCTGAAATGCAGAGAAGCACCTAAGTTAGAATAAAGGTTTTCATCAGCATTTTTCTGAATAACAAGAATTATTTTGTCCACGTGACAATGAAGTAATCTCCAGAACCCAGTCATGATTTTGGTATTATTTACTTGTTGCAATGAAATTCAGTTCAAAAGAAACAGTTGTTCCAGTATCATTTTTGGAGATGCGGTGCCATTTTCACATGTTTCTTATAGCTTACCTCTATCTGCTGCTCTCACTGAACTGTAATGTTACTACATTACTGATGTAGAATTTGTGACTTCACAAAAACAAAAATTCAAAAACATAAACATAAAACCTCTAAACTTACTATTAGTGAGAAGACATTAACAGTAAAATGCTGTTCTATGCATTCTGGTCCATAGGTAATGTCTATTTTTTAATCAGGAGGCATTTTTACTTAGATGAATAAAGTAGTAAGATGGCTAACTTAACTAGTCAGTTAATATGCCTAACTGATTATGGGAAAAAGAAGTACCAGTTTAATGGTAGTTTAATTCTTGGCTTTACCACTGATCTGCAAGTTTACTTCCTGTAAATCTCCATAATAATGCCTGTGCCAGTGAAATAAAGTGAAACAGGATGGAAGCCTGAGCACTACCCTGGGATAGTCTTCTCCTTCCCACATCTGACTTGTTATGTCCCATATTTATTGCTTAATATAGTAGTTAAAGCCTGCAGAGCATGCAAATAATAGTAAGAACTTTTTATGTGGACACTATAGACTACAGTAGTTACTGACATACCTGAGGCCTGTAATGGGGAAATTCTTGCAGACTCTACATCTAACATGGTGAGAAACCATTTCTGTGGCAGACAATCTGTAACACGTAGGGAGCCATTGCAGAAGAGCAGGTCCTGATCTCAGCCAAGACAGGAATTTTTCTTCAACAATTCCTGAATTCAGAACCTGGAAAAAAAATACACATCTCAAGTTTAGCCATTTACTTGAAAAGAACTAGTGTCTCATCTACAGTTCTTAATAAAAGTTTTCATATTGGACTCTGCTAGCAGAGATTTTCTCATTCATATAAAATGCTACTGGATTTCAAAGGTTTGGAATAAATGCAAGTCTTCAGTAGTATCTTACTGAGCATCTTTTCTATAGATAACACTCCCTGAATATTGTGAGACTGACAAACAGTCCTGCATCTTGAAACTGTATACTGGTGTATGTCACATGGTGATACACTTGCAATCTTAATCTATCATCAACATTCAAAGTAATTTCCCAGGACATCTGAATTTCACTCACCCCATGGAAACAGCTGTGAGTAGCAATCTCCACACAAGACAGAGTGCAGCTTTCTCCTACAATGGCTGGGATCTGCATTAATAAGAAAGGCTTAGAAGCATCTCAATAAAAAACAGAAGTTTCCATCATGTTCTGCTGAGATGGTGACAGCACACCAGTGGTGAAGCACCTATAGAAATGCCATTTTACATACTCTTCTCAAGAAAAGCTATTTAGATTCATATCAACAGCATGCAGTTTCAGAGTTCAACATGTGTCAGAATGATTTGCTTCCAGCTCACTTTCTCTAATGGATCAATATACTATGTTGCCATATTATAACAGTGAAGGACAGTAGGTTTGAACCTCAGGAGTCATTTTAAGATTCCATTTTCAGCACCAGTTCAGCTAGAAATACTTGCATGCTAAGGCATTATTCTGCAAACGCAAACTATTCTAGCGAGTACTAGCATCTGAAGTTTGAAATTGCTTTAGCAACAGCTGCATGCAGCTGTTCCCAGAACCTTTAAGCTCAGGCAAAATGAATACACATAGATACTGATGTCAGACATTATTCAGACTAAGAATAGCTAGAGAATTTGATTCTTTTGCCTACTTTGCATGGTAGATCCCTAAGTCCACACAGTGCCCTACTGACATCAGTCCCATAATATAATCAAACATAAAAAGTATCAACTATGTGTGTTCTTCTGGGTTAGAATTCTTCCTTTGAAACTTGTTATCTAAAAGCACTGCAGTGGCATTACCTGATTCAAGTCTGTTCGCAGGCATCTCAGAGCATTACGGGTAATCAAGGCCTTCTTCCCATCAGGAACAGCATAAAACTCAAAGAAAGCTGAAAACAACCAGAGAAAAGAAATTGGAATCCTAGCAGGGCTTGAAGAGTCTTCTAGCTACTTATTCTCAAAGTATCTGCATTATTATTACAAAGTATCAAGTAAACCTCTTTAAAAAATTCTCCTTTACTCGTCTGATCTAGCAAGCAGTCAGTGACCGCTGACAATACTTTCCCCAACAGAGGAAGAAAAAAGAGGAGGACAGCGAATTAAGAATGAAATTATAGCAATCTCCTATCCCTAACAGTTAAGACTGGAAGGATGAAGGAAACACAAAGCTCATTTTCATGGCTGTAAGAAACATGCTTAAATATGTCCCGTTTAAATTGTGAATTGTCAATTCCAAGCAATTTGAAAGAAAATACATAATAAGCAATGGGAGAGTATGAAGCCAATATGCCTCATGCAGTTCATTTGTTCTCCATGTTGAACATTTAATTCAGGTGGAAGCCTCTGTGCTGCTCTGTGCACTGGGCTAACTTTATCTAAGTCTTTAAGCATATTTTGTCTAATATAAAAAGAGCCCTAATGACTGACTTCCTGGATCAAATATACACATTTGTTTTCTGCTCTAGTGAAACGTAAAACAAGGGGTTTCTATTCTTTTCTGCTAGGCAAACAGAACTCGGCCTTCATTACTGAGCTTTGACCATTTATGTAGAGATGAACACTGATGAAAAAGTACTTTTCTGCCATCAGCCTTTTCCTATAACATAATTTACTTTCTGCATCAGATTTATAATCTTTTTAAGTAAAAAATAAAAATAAAAAATCAGTAATTTTTCTCAACATTCAGTATTTTACACAATATATAACATTGTACATTTCCCACCTCTGTATTTAGCAAGTGGAGTGTCTCCTGAAAGGGCAATAAGGGCAGCTGCAGCAGATCTAGTTTTAATATAACCTGTTCCAGATCTAAAAAAAAGAAAATCAATTACATCACATACACCAAAAACATAAAAACTGAAACCTCTTAAGAAAAAAATAGTTACACTGTAAGACAACTTCAACATTCATATTCTTTTGTATGTACATAGCAGATGTAGCATTGTAGTGATATTTTACGTCTAGGATCGTTTGTGACTAAACATGACGACAGTGTTCAAGATACCATGTAATTTTAAAAGAATACAGTAGCTCCTTAAAAGACTTCACATTCTAATTAAAACATAATTTTACTTTTATAATACTTGTCCTGAAATTAATTAATTAATCATACTCTTTATTTGTGGAAGGCCTTCAGAAATCTGGAAAAGAAAGCAGGACTACAATCTGTTTTTTTGTACTATATCATCAGGCAACCTCATTGCAGCCCCAGACCTACCCTGCACCTACCTCTTGGATTAACTTCCTTTAATTTCACTGCAGTTCAAATAGAGCATGCATAGAATATTCACCAGGCATTGCTGTTTAATGAAACTTACAAAAACATATTTTTTGACAGTTACTGTCAAATCTCATGAAGCATACAACCAAAAACCCTTATAAAATTTTATGTAAGCGTGCAATTAAATAACCACACAGGCATGGCAGAGCACTTAATATGTTCTTGCCTTGAAATACTTTCAGTTGGTAATGGGGAGTGGAGAACAGCGCAGAGAAAACATATTTTGATGAAAATTACAAGATGCTTTTTCTACCCTATATATGTGGCTTGTGAAAACAGATTTATAAAAAGATATTATAGCATGAAGAAAATAATACACTGTCCTTGCAAAACAGGAAAAAAAGACCAAGATAGTCCTGTTAAGGAGATTCTTCTAGATTATCTTCCTGAGGTGGTACTTAAAGCAAGAAAAATACAAAACACACTTGATGTTTTTAGCTCTGTTTTGAAATACATCTATTTATTCATAGAATCACAGAATGGCCTGGGTTAAAAAGGACCTCAAAGATCATCTAGTTTCAACCCCCCTGCTGAGTGCAGGGTTGCCAACCACTAGACCAGGCTGCCCAGAGCCACATCCAGCCTGGCCTTGAATGCCTCCAGGGACGGGGCATCCACAACCTCCCTGGGCAACCTGTTCCAGCGTGTCACCACCCTCTGAGTGAAGGTTTATTCTTCATTAATATTTTAATATAGGTTATTATAGGTTTAATAAGGTTTATTTTTTATTCTTAGATTTCATTGATTTTGGAAGTACAAAAAATTAATACCATGGGATCTTAAATAATAGTGATCATGATTAACAGTAATTCAACACAGAATCCTATAGATCATTTATATCTTATTCACATTCTCAGTAAAAAGCTTTGCTCTGATGAAAGAGGGAATTAATTTCATCTGTGGTGAATAAACTCAACAATGAACTAAGCCTTTTCTTTTAAATCTGATACAGTAATGAACCAATCCTGCCATTAATGAATTAATCCACGTTGTTTGTGAATAAGCTGAAGAACAATGAATAATGGGAAGTGACTGGCAAAGTCTTGACCTGTGCAAGTGAAGAGCCTCTCTTTGTACAATGATGCTCACAGAAAAAGTTAGTGTAGGCAGGCAGACATCTGGACTTTTTTGGAATTATCTTACCACCATTTTTCTGCTAAATGCTTTGTGCCCCACCTTCCTGTGTCTGAAATACATTGTGTGTAACTTAAACAAAATACTAACAACATGGGAGAGTTTAATACAGAAGTGATATAAAAATGGTAGAAATAGATTTGATCTAGCAGTACTTTGTAATGGGTTTATATTTGTGCTCTCTCTCACCTGTCATACATAGCTTCTAGCAGGCTCAATGTGAATTTGGCGGCTCTTGGATCTACCTGGCCTGGCTTTTCTAATCTTGCCCTTTCAAACAGCTCCTTCAGCATTCCAGAGAGCTGCTGCACTTTCAGAGAAATCTGCTTTTCCCTCTGTCTCCGTTCACTTGATAAGACGTGCTGAATCAGATAAACATCAATCAAATCCACTGTGGGAAAACAAAGGAAGAAACAAATGAGGATTCCTGCCTTCTCCTGAATGGAAGCTGGGCTTTTCCTTTTTAATCAAAAGTACCTAGTTAACATAAGTCTAGACCATTAAGTCTAAAACAGTATGCAACACAGAAAAAGAAATAAACTGGGAAAGGTCTTGCTGGGTCTAGGGATGCAGCACAACTTGTGAGGCTGTAAGGATAGAACAGCTCAACTAAAATTCTGTGGAGATGATTTTGAAATAGTTAGGAGGGGAAGGAAAATAACATAATTAACTGCATGCAAATTACAAATGAAAACAGCGTAGTAACTGCAACCAAATTGTAGACCTAATTTTCATGGTATACATAGAGAGAAACTATAAATTTATGCACCATTTTGTACTTCAAAATAAAGCTCCATTAGGACTGTGGAATCAATGTGTACTTTGGAGTAGGGTTTCTTCTCATTCCAGATACAAAGAGAAAGAAGATACTTTGGCCAAGAAAATTGCTAATATGTTATACTATAAAATGTATCATAACTAATACCCAGTGGGAAGAAAGAGCTATGACTGCTTAAAGGCCACATCCAGTACCACAGAGGCATGATTAATTAGAATTAACAATGAAAGATTGGAGTATATGCATGTATTCATCTCTCACCACTCTCAATACAATAAGGCTGCTGAAGGAGAGAAGACCCTAGAATATGTCACCAATAGTCTTTCCAGCGGAGACTGAAAGTATCAGTGCAAGACACTGGTGAAGCTCCATCTGCATGCAATTCTGGTCACCACTGTTAAAGGAAGAGGGTAACTGGGGTAGTTGCTATGAATGCTGAGGCAACATGGAGGCCTATGCAATAGAGCTAATGAAAACCAGGAGCCTCTGTGAGTTAGCACCTCCATGCTGTGACACAGCACCAGGCAGATTTACCATGTCAGGGCTGAAATCCAGCTAAATATGTTCACAGAAGAGCATACTTAAACTAATACACATGGCCACAACCAACAAACCGGTCGTCTTTCCACGCTCCCCTAAAAATCTCACTTGCAATAACTGCATTTGCAGCAACAGACTGTTAACAGTGGAAAATTCAAGATTTCCATGCATTCTATCTCAATATGGAATGTAGATCTAGTTATTTCAAAGCAAGCTAGGCACCCTTGGATTTGCTCCATTTGCTTGCACAGAATTCTTACTTCAAAGCCAGAGAGAATGAGTGCTAGGCTGAGGTTTTCTGCTTGTCATATTTTGGCTTGTTCTCATTAATAATTGTAATATTTTTCATTAATACTTGTAATATTATAATATATGGACATTATAATATTTATAATGTTGTAGTATATTAATTCTCATTAGTACTTCTAGTGCCTGTAAACGCATTTTTGATTATCCATGATTACTTCCAATAACTCAACTCCTACAGATAATATACAGATAAAGATTCATTAATTGCCAGTGACGTCTATATAACAATGTAGATAGTAATAATTTCTCAGTTCTCTCATGCATTTAGAATTTTACTAATATATTCCAATGTATATTCAAACAGGGAGAAAACTGATTTATATACAAAGAACTATCTAGCTCTTAAGCGTTTATAATGCACTCTGAATTTTTCAGGTGGAAAATGACAGAGGAAAGTAGCATAATAACTCATGGTGACAGCAACACGGAATTTTTACAGATTCCTCTTCCTGTCAAAGAACATAATTTTCTTCATCTACTAACACTGGCACAGACTTTGTAGTGAGCGTAGTTTTAGGGCTGTTCTGTAGACGGAGCTCTGAATGTCATTGAAAGCCTCTGTGAAAAAAACAATAGAATAGTTAATTAAAAAAAAAAAAGCAAAACTGAAATAACCAAATTTTGACTTGGTCAAAACCCACAACACTTTTTTTTATGATAAATTTTGATAAAAATGAAAACACTCTTTTTCCCATAGTTTTGTGAGGAAAATGGTCTTATTGCCAGTGGCATGATGAGTCAGAAAAATAGTATTTAATAGACAAAGCACATCTGCTTCTTCAGGAATTAAGTCTCTGAAAAATGGATATGCAGTATGTGTACTTTAAGCTAAGATCATACTGAGACAATATTTCTAGGCAAAACACATTCTTGATCAGAGTAGAGATGCTTTTGTACTTGGAACAGTTTGTCAGTCAGTACAGCAGGGTTATTGTTTAGTATGCCTTTTGTTCCAAGCATTAAACAAATTTTCTGCCAAGATCAACATCTGGAACTGTCTCATAAGATGAGCACTTTACCAAAGCAACTAGCTTTTGACATCTCTGCTTAGTAATCTCACTGAAGTTGCCCAACTAAATCCTCTGCCCTTACATTATTTCAGCTTATTCATTTCACATCATTAAAGCATGATTTTCTGAGTGGAAAGTAAGGGTTTCAGAACTTGACTTGTGCCTGCTACTTTACACACATATCTAGAGCTGCATGACAACAACAACAACAAAAAAGGTTTGATCACAATAGCACAAGCAACAAATAATATGCATAACCGAGCAGAAACAATTTATGTAACTCTCTACCTGTTTAGTATAGAAATGGGCCAATCTGTGTGCAATGGTTCCACACAAATGTTCCAGACTAATGTTAACAGTCAGCAAATCATGGGCTCTGCTGGTTCCCAGATGCGGCAGACAGAAATAAACCGTATCTGCCATACCATCTGTCTACTCTTGCTCTTGTCACATTATATTTCATGATACTATTTCAAGATCTAGATTAGCATATCATACATTGTGAAAAATGAGTTTTTACTTCCATGTAGTATCAGTTTTCTTTCTTCAGTAATGTGATCCAAAGCTTTTTTGGAAGAAATATTGACTACCAGTTTTCAGTAGACTATGGAATAAGTCCCAAATGTTTATTTTCTTTCTCTAAGAAAGAATATAAAACATTAGAAACATAGACATGATCCATCTTGAATACTTTCCACATGGAAAATGGCTTTCTAAATAGGGGAGATCTGTTTTAACAGCCATTTGCTAAAAGCTTGTTTTCACTACATCCGTGATTCAAGTTCATCCTTACAGGCAATATCTAGCATCACAGTAGGGCATTTTGTGCCAGTCAAGCAATAGTTCAGAATTAACTTGCAAGAGCATATAAGTCAGCAGCAAAAAAAAAGCCACTCCAAATTAAATATAAAATATTTCAGGATTATTATTTATGAGACACTACTTGGCAGGACAGAAAAATTAAACACATTTCTCATAGGGATGGAACTTTCTCCTTGGACAGAAAACCAGCATGCAATCATTCTGCAGAGAGTCAAATTTTACCTCAAGACTCATAAATGTCTTCTGCTGAGAAGCTGACAAAAGAATTCCTACACGTATAGGAGAAGTTTCTTGACATCTCCAGCTGGTTACCTTTAGTTTTGTACTGTGCACTACTTGCTGTGTAGCAGATGAAACATCACCTAAATTTTACACTTAAAATTGGAATGTATAGCCATCCTTCATGCCTACTCTAGTATATGTGAAAAAAATCTTATGGTATATTATCAATTTGGAAACATAACCCTTGCATGCTTAATCATTCCCTGAATCAAAGTGGTAATGGCAGGGAAGGTGCCATGGCAGATCAAAAAACAGGCATGGCAACACAGCTGCGTAATTTGTCAATTAAGTTTTATAGCACAGACATTCTGAGAATTGTATGACTTCATGGCAATTCAGTAGTTTCCATGTAAACAGATACAGAAATACCTCTTGAGAAAAGTTGGTTAAAAATGAGAAAAATCCTTACCCTGCCAGTATGGATTCATTTTAAGTTGGCCGATTGCATTAGACATTCTATAATGAAATAAATCAAAGTGCAAAATCACATTATTGAGGCATATTGAACCATTCCAATCAAACTTTACAATCTGAAATATTTACTAAATGCATTGCATAGATGAAATTAAACAGAATAATATAAAACAACATAGTAGATTTGGTGTCAGGTGTGGAGAAACACCAGAAATGTGCATCATCTCTGCTCAGGATAAAGCAGGGGTAACTGTACTAACTGCAAAATTGCATGAAGGAGGAAACTGTTCCCAAAGCAGCTGAAGAACAGGAAATGAGATCTTTGACTATTCAGGAGTCCAGCGTTTACACATAAGATAACTAAACAAGTTAACAAGTTAAGCTGACAGTATTCCTTTTTGACCTCAGAAAGAAGTGAAAAAGGAAGCTTAAGTGTGAATCTACTTCCTTACGCATCCCTGAATGCAAAAGTAGTTGTGTCACTGATAATAACAGAAACAAATTCTTCTGTCAGAACTTATGTCTTTAACACTTTAAACTACATTATATTTTTAAACATAAACATAAAAATTTGAATTTAGTATAGTAACTACCTGTCAGCTACCATTACAGCTGAAATACACTAGGCGTAACAGGCCTAAGTTACAGAGGATACCAAAGGCTATATATATATATATATGGCTTACAGTAGAAAAGAAATGGAAACTCAGTAGAATAAATAAAAATTAAATAATCGAAAATTATCTGAAGCCTAAACAATACATTTAGTGTTAAAACAAAACTTACCCAAGCTTTCACTGCTTTACATTTTTGCAGTGAGTCATAAACATAAAGCATCATTTGTCATAAACATGAGAGAATACTGGCCAATTATGAAGCATAAAGATTCATTCATCTATAATTATTGAATCTATCATAAATATATTGTTCATCATCTTAATTGGTGAAAGCTGCAACTTTATATTTCAGTCTCTAAATAACCTATAAATATTTACAATGATGGGATTCAGACTTGCTTTTATTACTTCCTCATTATAGAGTACAACGCCACCATTTTTATTGAAGTCCCTCTTTGAAAGAAATACCACTGTTCCTTTTTCAGCATCACTCTGTTTTCTTCCTTTAGCAAGGTTTACAGCTTGGATTCAACCTTGAGTTCTGCAAGACTGCAGTTTTGCCCAACATTTATATAGGCATGCAACTTTGCTTATACAATTACTCCTAAAATGGATGCAGCATTATATGTCTCTGCATACTTTGACAGAAAAATCAATGGAGGGAAACCAATGAAATCAGAAGATCCTGAGCAATGAATTAAACATAAGGCACATGTAACAACCTGAACCCTACACGTTTGATAAATGACAGATGTACAAATACATTACTTGCCTCTTTTTTCCTCCTTTTGTCTCTCTATCAGAGGCATGTAAAATAAAACAAGAAGATGAATATAAAAATTTACAGGCTAAACTCACTTAAATTAGAATTCAGTTTACTCGCTCTAATAAGAACAGATCCATTGGCCTCACTGAGTTTAACAGTGTGCATAATATTGCAATTGATACTTACGTAGGATAATGAGCTCTCGATCCAGTACAGTGAAACGCTTACCCTATAAATTACTCATATGGATAAATACATTATACGTTTGTACTATGGTATTCAAGGAAAGTATCAAAGTTAAGTACGTGCTTAAGTGTTTTACTCAACTAGTGGTCATGATGCGACATCGTAACATCAGATGTGTTATACCCATTTCTGAAAGACATTATTAACATATATGGTCTTTATTTTTGTATACAAAACTCTACAGACAGTCCAGCTCTTGGCTGCAGTAGGACTGTTTGGCTGAAATGAGTGGGATCTACTCCACCATTAGCATATCTACCTCATAATGAATACAATATGGAGGAAGAAGATCATTTGTCTACTAAAACATCACATCTGAATTGATAATGCTCACTGATAACTATTTCAGCCCATATTTTTGGCTGCATGTGCCTTTTACTAATAGTTAAGAGCAATTCCATAAAACAAAAAAGAATTATAAGATTAGTTACAAATGTACAGGAAGAAATTTTACAATTAAAAATTCTAATCCCATTAACATGACTATTGTTAAGTGCAGAATGAGAGTAGCCTTATTCTGGCGTCCTACTGTAAAGTGCAAGAAAAGCAACATGCTTTAACTACCTATATGTATTTGTATGTCTATACAGGAACTCAGAATATGTACTTTAGCAAATAAAATGCATTTTTAAACACACTGCACAATTAAGTTAAAATACAGAGAAAGACAAACGCGATCAAGGCAGAAATGTCTTAACAGATCAACTGACTTGATCACAGAAGCCTTCCTTCTTTTGAAATCAGGCAACATACAAGCAACAGTTCAAATATCTATAAAATAAACTACAATTACTTCTGTTTCTTTAAAAGGGTGAAAACATGAGATGTTGTGTTCAAAGGCTGAAATTATTATCTCCAAATTGAGTAACAGCACTTACCTTTATCTCAGCGAGCTGCTAAAAGCCCATAGGTCAGAAAACACCTTCAGAAAAGTCCAGTAGTTTTGTAGCACTTAAAAGCTGACTTCAAGACCCAGTTCTAAAGGTTTTGCTTTTAAATGAATGCTATTCTCAGCAAATGCCTGGCAACAGCCCAGATCAAAGTATCAGGTAATTGTCTAAGCAGTCAAAAAAGAAAACACTAATTAATTAGTAATAAATATCTTTAATAATTCAAGATAAAACTTCTTTGGTCTTTGTTTCAAAGACAATTTTTCTTATCATTGGAGTGCAATATTTTTCAATTGAGGGGCCTCTGCTAAGCGTCTCCCAGTTGCTGAGAAACAGTGTTGCTATAGAGAGCAAAAAAAAAAAAGGTGGATGCTGGAACACTAAGGCAGAAAGCACAGCGGGCTGCAACTGTTGGTGCAACAACACAAAGAGAAAAAATAGTAAGCCCTGGCATTAATGTCCTAGAATAAGGAACGCTCCAATTACACAGAAAGCTTACACTGTCTTTAGTAGATCCAAATATGGAGAATATATATAACATTTTTAAGATATATCCATTTATCTTAAGGGTCATTTTCATATATTTCTCAATGTGGAACACATTTCTCAATACAGAATTCATCAAAGCTATGAATATCCTGCATACACAGCCTCAGCAGTAACTTCTGAGAAAACGTGTACAAGAAATTACTTATTACTTATAGAAAACCCACATTTGTCAATATATGACTAAATCTAACATGATGTAATCAACTTTGAATATATTATCATCTTTTACCTTTCCTATTATTTTTATTCTTTTACACAGTCCTAAGAAAAAGCCAAGAAACTTCAGTTTCCGTTCTGTTATTTTTCTATGAGTAAAGATCTGAATTGCACGCCACTGTTTAATTACTACAGATTAGTTAATAACTACTAATTAGAGTAATTTAGGATATAAGAGACATCCAAGACATTTGTTTTCTCATTCTCCTCCAGATCTCTGAGGTAAAATTCTTTGTGGTTCTCAGGCAGTAACTCAGAAGTCCAGTAAGTCTGCTTAGAAATAAAACGTTTCTGCAATATATTTCTCCTTAACAGCTGTGCATTGTTCACACTTGAAATGCGCAGTTTGAACTATTATCTCCACAAGAAGAATAAAAGAACTCAAATACTAAAGAGACTACAAGATCATATTTCATATAGAAAAATATAAATTTAAATACATTTTACAGAAGTTCCTGTCTTAGAATAATAAACAAATCAAGTGTGGTTTGTAAAAACTACTGATAGCATCCTTCTCTCTTCTAGTCTCCCAAGACACCCGCCTCCAGATTCTCCTAGAGACTCAACCAATTTTCTGTGCATACAGTTCAAGAAGCTAATTCTCTGGAGATGATTTCCGCATGAAATTAATGATTCTTAGCCCCTTACTTCAAGACTTCTTACAACTCCTCTCTCTACAACTTCCATGTGAACTTCTCCATGAATATACTTGTACCAGTGAAACCTTGCTTCTCCCATATACATTTTGTGTAAGAAACTACAGTCTTATTTCCAACTCCCCTGTGACATCCAGGTTTCCCAAGCTCCTTTTTCTATGAACTCCTCATTCACCAGCTCACAAAGAAGAAATAAACTCCTCTTGATTTCCTCAAGTAAGATGAAGGCTATCCCTGCTAAGAGTTTGAAGCTCCAGTTGAACAAAAAAAAATGTGTTATTCCAATTGCGTGAGTTCGATTCAAAGAACAGGAAACTTTTTATTTTGTTTTTAACATTCACAACTGATAAAAAATTAGTAAGTATAATCATAGCTCATTTATCACAGTCCCCATCTTTTAAGACACTGAAGACATGAAAATGAAAGCGGTTCCTAAACAACCCTGTTTAGACACGGACCTAATTAACTGTATGTCTGACCGTATGAGCAGTCCCTATCAAACTAATGAAATAAATAATGGAGACAAAAATGATCTTGTCACTACCATAAGAAGCGGGAATCTGGAGTTACAAAACCACTACTCTGTGACAACTTTGCTGAAAGTCATCCTAATTTGGACATTTCAGACATTAAAGAATTTTTTTTTAAAACAGTTTTAAACATCTCAAGAAGTTGTTGGACAGAAATTCAATTCTAGACTCATTAAAGTGAGTGAATGTTTTGCTTTGGTCTCCAGATTAAGAATTATATTTATACTGTTCTTGAGATATTTTTCCAACGACTGATTTCCAGGATTTGGATGAAGACAGCACAATAAAAGCTATGACAATGTTTGGCATTTCTTTGTAGTTTACTCTTTTGAGCAACAGAAGCATTGTTTTAGCATGCGAATTTTCACCATTTTCTCCTGAAGATAACTCTCGCTCAACTGAGCCAGTAGGAAAAGTTTCCATCTCTGTAAAAACAAAAAGCAAAAGCAGTACATATTTTTGCTAATCTCCAAAAATACTTAAACCTGCAGGGAGATAAGCAGGGCGCTTAGATAATTTTTGAATAATGTGGCCCTTGATGCTAATGTCAGAAGAGTAAGTCAAAACTAAACTGTTAGCTGCTAGCGGTGAAGTGGCTCACTGCTTAGTGTCTAAAACAGCTACAAGAACAGGGCAGCTCTAGAAAAGAAGTGCCACACAAGTAGACAGCAGAGAGAGGAGGACATTCCTATCTAACTGGGAATCATCTGTCTGGGTTAATCAAAATTACAACTAGAGGAAAAATTAAATTCTGCATTTATCAGGAAAATCATCTTGTGTCTGTAGTCCTTTTCTGAGAAATGAGCATGGATAACAAAAAGGCTGATGTGCTCACTAAAGGCTCTGTGCATCAGCCTCCAAATAGTTGTCCCATTCTTCAGCCAGTCTCTTAATGCATTCAATCACTGGGTAGGTAAAAAACACATGGTAATGCAGAGACAAAAGTATTGGAAAGAATTCTAAAAGAAAACAGAAAAAAAAAAAAAAAAAACAACCCTCTAACTGGGGAAAAGGGCCATGGGATTTGGATGTAGAAAGAAATGGCTAGAACAGCGGAAAAGCCTGGGAAAATGTATGGATTTGGGAACCTGATTATAAAGACAGTAAAAGCTATGCTGAAATGAAAAATAGTCCAAACTAAGCAAGATAGAAGGAATACACAAGGATAACACACGGGAAGAGGGATAAGCATAGACACATCTTATTTGCATAAAAGGACAAAAGGCACAAGTGGGATATCAAAGGTAGAACAGATAGGAAAAAGAAGTAAAAGTAAAAAAGCAAGAAAATGTAAGCTGTTCTTATTTTGATTAACAGTTCTTCTTTCCTTAACACATTCTTAAGAGGACTGACAATTTAAAAGCAAAATAAGCAGGAAAAGCAGCTCAAAAGACATAGGAGAAAGAGGGTTTTTTTTATTCTACATGGGAAAAGCAGACTGTGGATTCAAGGGAGTTTTGCCATAGCTGTATCATGCAGTCTGCAGACTTCCCACATGCTCCTAATATAAGCAATGGATACTGGAGTTGTTCAGTACGTTTTTAGTTGAAACTTGTCATATCACTGTGTATTGTAAAATTAATTAATGATAAAATTGGCATGCTGTTAATAAGCGAAGCAAAATGGGTCAATAACTTAGAAAGTAGTGATCTTGAAAAGACCTTTCATCTATTGTAATTGAAAGAAGTGACAAATGTGAGTTCTCCTTACTGAGACTGTCGTCTTTGCAGCAAGAAGGGATCTCTCTTTTTTTTTTTAAAGTCTGCTCTTTGGGTGTCTCAATCTTTTCTCGTTCTGACTAGTTTATAGACTAAAGATATTAAATAAACTATAATAAATAGAAAAATGTGGAGTTTGAGTTCCAATTTACAGTTTTTTTTTCTCTGTTAGAAATTCATCTCTATTCGTGGAGGGTAAAGAATAGTAAAGAATAGCTTCAAAAACCTTTAGTAGGGTATATGCTGAAAGTGCTTTTCTTATAATAGTTACATGGTTTAAAAAGACGTTCTATTCAATAATAATCTAAAATAAAATATATGCACTTTACATTGGAAAGAATCTAGTACTTTTATGCTAAATGTATTATTCATGCTTAGTTTTTATATTCATTATCTGTGACTGACATTAAAGAAATTTATAAAAATAAAGCATCTTCCATGCAGACTTGCCCTTCCTGTGGCATGCTCAGGATATATCAGACTTGTTATTTATGTTCCTCCCCGAATAATTTTATATCCATTTTAAAGGAAAGGGACAGAAAACAAGAATCCGTGACTTAAATTCTCACTTAAAACTTGGTATTATCTCTTATGGGGAAAAAAAACCCACCTTGACACAAATCTTTTATAGTAGTGGTTTTATCAGCTCAACAAGGATGCATTTCATGTATTTCCTTTAGTGCAATGCGCTTTTCCTGAGTGAAAAAAAAATGAGTTTTAATGCCACCTACTCTTGTTATTCACTCAAGTTTTTTACACAAAATTAAAATATGTCCAAATGAAGATAATGGGCATATATAACTATTGTGACTGGAGATGACAAATATTTTACTGATGCTAGGATGTGGAATTCGGGACTAGTCCTTTTAGTATTTTAATATTTAACTGAATTAATTTTTTTTCTGTCTCACTAAATGACAAATAGTTAATGCTTAAATTATTGCTTGCTGACTTTGTATTTACTGAAAAATCCCTTTTTATAATAAAATCTGGCCTTCATTCATAGAGAGTCACAGCCACAAGCTTCCCAAAAATACATGTTTCTTGGCACAGAACTACTCTGAATACAACATAAACCAAGTTAAGTTAAGCACCACAGAACGTAAAAGCTTTAAAGCTAATATTTCAGTATGCACAAAGCCTGCAGAACGCTGCAGTGCAAATTTCACATTTCCATACGTAAACTTATTTTATTGTCTCCTTTTTGGGGAACAGAACAATATTCTGTTCATTTCAATATATCAATACTACCTTTCCTTTTTTAATACTCAGTTTTACATACATAAGCACATGTGCACAGTTTGCATATGCCTAACATCTGCACAAAGGGTCTTCGTACTCCAAGTTATACTGCAGTGTACCCATAGGTGGCAGAATGGGCATACTATCAGACGCACAAAATCACCACCTGTATCAGATCGCGGGATAAACGTCCCAGAACTTCCCGTGTTGTTTCATTAATTTCTAATTCTGTCACAACTTCCCAGCTACCATTCTGGAATCTCACCGGCATAGAGAAGACAATCCCTTCAGGAATGCAAAACTGACCTGCAGAAGAAGGAAAAATTACCCAAACATATTATTTATGATTATAACTCGAGTTTTCACCCGTGTCAAGAGTAAGCTCTACAAATTTGCAGAAGTCTGCAACTGTGCAAGATCTCAATACAGAGACTGACTGCACAATTCAAAGACTAAGGGGCTTCTCTTTGACTGTAATTCTGAATATTAGTTTGATAGACACATAACAATTTTACATTTTAAAAAGTGAAAAATTTAAATTCTTTCTTTCATACAAGGTTTAAATGGTTGTTGTGTAATACTCCATTTATTAGTCCATATATCTACACAAAAAGAACATGCTTTTATACCTTCAGCTCTAACAATTATAAAGATTCCCCGCGCAAACCACATATATGAAAAAAAGCATTTAAAAGACTAAGTGACAATCTGCAACAAGATGGTATTAACTTAAGAGACACTTTTAAGAAATGAATATCAAATCATGAGCTCAAGATAGCATAATTGTGTAGATTTGCAGGCTCTTATAGTCTCAATCTCCAATGACACCATGATTTATTTTTTTTAATTAAATTTTTAAAAATGATTTTAAAAAATCACATTATAGAAATTGGGGAAGGCTACAGGGAAGCTATTAAAGAATACGTGAAGCAAAAGCAGACTTACCTTCACTAAATATTCCCATAGAAACAATCTCTCCAGGAGGAGAACCATGAAACCAGTATCTCAGTGCAGTGGCTACTGCATGAGCAGATAACATTCCTGCACAGTGGCAGACGTGGGAACCTAATGAACTCTGTGCAGATATAAATTCTGGATTGATCCATTTGCTGACAATAAAAAGGAGGGGAAGCCCTGAGATGACTGCAGGAAGAGTAGTTTTCTAGACGACAACAGAACCAGAATCAAGTGAAGATAATAGTTACAATTTAATCAGACTTTGCTGAAGGCAATGCACGTGAAGGAAGAAAATAATGTCTAGTAAAAAGTGGTTACAGAGTCGACAACAAGCATTACTTGTCTATGAAAGGTCATTTACTCAAGTTATGATCTCTATTATTAATCACTGTTTATATTTGTTACTGTCTTACATAAGAATCCAGCCATGCACCATAATCCCTGCTAGGCACAGTACTAGTAAAGAACAAAAAAAATATCTGCTACCCAGTAAACACCAGAGCGGGAGCTCTGCACATCCAGGCCTGAGTACCTGTAACATCAGCTGCCCTCGCACTCCAAACATCCTTTCTCTGCTATTTCTCTCTCCTCCAGAAGCTATCTAGATGCCATGCGTCCTTCTAACACACATTAACAAATCTCCTTGAGGGAAATTGACAACATCAGTTCCCTCAGGCCATAGATTCAATGTAATTTAGGTACAAGATGCAGATGTATGTTTAGCATTGTTTCCAAGTTTTTTTCATGCATACTAGACATCTAATCCACTATCTGGCTTTTCATTACTTCTTAAAGCCTACTTACTATGTAGGAATATATAGTTCTATACAAAGCTGGCGGAGGAATCAGACCTATGTATAGTAGCAGGATCTACTCAACATCTTTTGCAAACTTAGTACTTCACCTTAAGTTTTCCCTTATGTACAGAGCTAGTCAAAGACAAATCTTGAAAACAATCATCTTGCTTGATGTTCATTAAACAGTTCAGATAAACAGAGATGTAGAGAAGTTATTTAGATTTATTTTAAAAAACAAATCTCTACTGTACATACCTATCATAAATCAAATTCAACAAAGGACGTGAAAAGTTAGCTGGGCCCCAAATAGCACTGTCACATCTGTAAAGCTTTGCATGTGACAAATCAATGTAGGTACAGCCAGTAATGTTGCCCCAAACAATCACATCTTTAACCCCTGAAACGGAGGAAAATACGTAAGTTAACAAAGAGAAAGACAAATATTTTCACAGTATAGGTTGAGCTGGATGAATTTTGGAAGTCCTTTTGAAAATGAACTATTTTTCATTTCAGTGTCCTGCCTTAAATAGCTAAAATGTTTTCATCTGAAAAATGCATCAAAGTTCTCCATAATAGTATATGAAACCTTGTAATAATCTGTAAAGGAACCTTAATTAATATCATCTCATTACACGTAATAGACAAAACCTAGTAAATATTTATCTGTTAGAAAACAAATCAACTCATATTACAAACATACAACAACCTTCCACTTGAAGCTCTGTATATGCAAATATAGACCGCTTAAAAGAAATCTATTTAAAAATATTTCAGAAATGTTATAGCTTTAGTACAAAATCAATTTCTTAAATAAACTGTTGATAGACAATTCTGCCTGCTAACTTATTTTGCTATATTATCAGGCTCCCAAATATTTACACTTGTCACTGATGACCAGTTCCTACCACTGCAGCACTTAAGAGAATCTTGATGCTATGCAGTCCAGAACTCTGCAAATATAACCAAGTTATGACAACTAATCTGAGAAAGATAACTAATTAACCCAGAAATAACGCTATAACACAAATCTTCTTCGCTCTTATTATCCACACAGAAGCATGTTATCATGCTTATTCACAGCTAGTTTGTGTCTCTCCAAAATAATGCACTGCAGAATGTAAATGCAATTGCAAATGCAAGTTCTAGATCCTGATCTGCCACACAGCTCAGTCCAGCTTAGTATATTTCCAGCATAGCACAGACATAAGAATAGATGGGCAACATACAAGCGTTAGCAAGAAAACTGACTTTCATGGGATCAGGAAGAGATCCAGATAACAGTAAGGAAAGAGAATGGTAGCACCTGCTCGTCACACCCTGGCATTCTGTACAGCTATGTAATTCAGTGGGTGTACTCCTGTGCTTGCATTTTTGCACATGCGCCAACTGCATTGTTCTATGAAATACGTGCTCTCAAAGATGTCTATCCACTGAATTCCCCAAATGTTCCCAGAATATACAAATTTCACCTGCTGCGTTCATATTCAGCTTCCTGGCTAGCATGGCTTTAGCTGCACTCTCCCAGGATGTTGCAACAGCAATGACGTTTTCAGGCTTAATGGACGGGCCATATGTGATAATCATCATTGCCTTAAGGTTTACAAAGGTTTTTCCTGTTGAAATTATTCTGACTCCACTCTTGGCATTCTTCTCAATCAGGGGAGCATACACTTGACAGATCTCACTCAACATTCTAATGCAGTTCTCAGTAGTTTGGGTGTCTCTTTCTAAAAGGATATCATCAAGAACAATGATAACATCAGCTTGAAGGAAAGCCTTATCTATCTCAGTGTGCCCTGAAATACCACGGAGGAGCGGGAATGCCATGTCTTCAACTTCCATTACAATACCAGAAAGGCGTTCCTTAAATGGGGCAGCATCAAGCAAATGGATGCTGATTTCTGTGGTCATCCCAAACACGTCACCACTTGCCAACAGAGGGATAAGCTGATAGCAGGTTGCAGCTGATGCACTGATAAAAGAAGGATACAGACAAATTATAGTTAACCACTGTACACTGCTTGTACAGAAGTATTACATCAATAAACACAAAGATCGTGCCTTTGCTTTTGATTATGTTTAAAAAGATAACTAGCTTGGATCCTTTATTGCTCTCTCATTTTAACACATTAAAAAGTTGGAACATCCTTTCATTTGAAGGTTTTTAATCCTTCACATTTCAAGTGATGATGTCATTTAAAAATAAGTGTCACTAAAGAACCACGACTTTGAGGGGTTTTTTTAGGTATTTTAGGTATTTTTGTTGAGACTAGGGAAAATACATACATTTCTATAGCTAGAACTGCAAAAGACTATTTATTTAAATATTTCCAAAAATATTTAACGTAAAATAGTCGCATTACAAAATTCCTAGCTTATTTTATAAATATTTGCTTTTCCCCAAGGTGACGTGAGGAGCTCACTGACACCTGTTCACATCCATCACTTAAACTGGAACAAAATGCAACGAAAATAGAAATATTTTTCAATTCATACACTGAATACTTATAGTGAGGAATGCAGGACCTAACTCAAATCAGCAAATTACATGGATTCATGTCTAATCTCAGCTGGTTACATCTCATGTGATAAGAAAAATTGCATTCTTCTGAAACAGAGTGAAAATCCTTAGATACTCTTTTTGCTCTAACCTGGTGATCCAGATCTGCAAAGGGTTGATAAGACTTCTAATCTCTTCCTGCTCTTTTTCAGATTCCATATGTGCCTGTAGGTTCTCCTCGGCAATGTCTAACACTTCCTCAGTCAACATTATTGAGGTAATGCCATAATAGTGCTAAGAACAAAAACAGACGTCTTCTAATCAAATGACAGCTCAAACACAGCAAGGTAAGACTGGAAAGGATAGCTTTATTTTACATTTGAAGGAGGAGTAAAAACCAACAATGTTATAAGAAGATGTAAATGATGGGTTTACCATATTAAGAGTAGCTCATTACCTGAGCATATTCCAGAAATTCACTAAGTCCTCCCAGAAGCAGACCCTTGCCTCCACGGTCCAACAGTTCTCTCCAAATGATTGGAGACCATTTGTGCTCCCATCCATTCATTTCACAAACATCACGAAGCCACTGCTAATGTAAACATCACCCCAGAAGGTTTTAATATTTGTTCACGTATGTTAACATTTATGTGTTACAGCTATAAACATTATTTGCTCTAAGTACACAATTACAAAGTGCTTAAAATTTACCCACATACCAGCGTGCAAAAAATAGCAGATTGACACAAAGCAAGTTTTGCTGACTTACTACAATATTTCAGCAACAGAGCAAAAGGTCTTAGTAATTTCCACTTTGCTTTACTGCTGTTATTTACAGCGCTATTATCTTAGTGATCTTGAACATAGAAATATTGCAAATCAGCAAGGAATCTCAGGATTCCTTAGGCAAGTAAGTAGGTAAAAAGTAAGTAAACTCTGCGGGAGGGAAGTAGGCTGCAGAGGTTAACTGCTATTCACTTTACTATTTGAGTTACTTGGCTGAGGTGTCAAGCAAAGTAAAATGGGTAAAAACATCACAGTACTGTCTGTCTTGTTAAGTAATACTGCATTTTTTTTCAGTTTTTTTTATAGGGACCACACTGTGGATACAGCAATATCTAAAACTGTCTTCAAGCAGAATGAACAATTGGGCATATAGCAAAGTATTCAGAAAGGCCTGTCCATACTGTAAACAAACATGTGAGATTTAATTTTATACTTCCACTGTAATTCAAAGCCCTCGAATGCCAGAAATCCTCTTGACAATGACAGTGGAAGCATATACAGAGCGTGCAAAAAATTACTGTGAGCAGCAGGCTGAGCAGCCACAAACACTCAATAAGAAATGATAAATGTCAGCTTCCTACCAACTAAACAGTTTCACGTAGCTCTTGTTTTATGTCCATACCCTGCGGTAAGACTCACAAGAACGCCAGACTCACAACATTCAAACTTTCCCTCAGGCTGGCACTCATAGCCAAAGGCTCTGCAGTGCCTGTGCTCGCACACCCAGATGCTAATACAGGACAGTAAGACATACTAGAGGTGAGCGCGTTCCTTCCCTGTGGCGCCTACGGCCGGATCTGTGGCCCTTACCTCCCACCTGCCGGGGTGCTGAACCACCTTATGCACCCTGACGTCCGGCAGGTTAGCCTGGAGGTAGTCGGCCAGGAGCTCGGCTTTGGCGTACTGCGGGCAGTCTGCCCTACCTGTGGAAGCAGCAACAGCACGGCTAAAGGAACACTTTGCGACACTGGCTGATAAAAGAAAATGCTTTCTGAATTGTTCCAGATTCACACAGAGCCTGTGTAACCAGTATCCCACCAATTCCCAGAAAGCATCAGGGCAAGTAAATTAACCAGCAAAGAAAGGGTAATTTCAGAGGCCAAACAATCCTCAATTCAGCGACACTATTTCAGCCAACGCCTAGATACTTCACCGGGCACGTGAAGCGGAGCACAACAGAGAGGCAGAAGCTTCCCGATGGAGTAAGGCTGACAGAGCTCGGAAGCGGCTGCGCCGAGGTGACGGACAGACTGCGCGCTCAAGAGAGACCGAAGGCGCGAAAGGCGGCAGAGCCTGCTGAGAAGAGCGGCCGCCGCAGCCCCACACAGCACCCATCGGCCCCCTCACCCGCCAGCACCAGCTTGGCCATGCGCGCGCCACCCCAACGGTCGGTTAGCCGTTGCGCAGCAACGCGCCGCGCTCCGGGACCGTTTGTCCCTCGGCCCGCGCCGTCCCTCTCGCGAGGCTCGCCGAGAGCGTGCGCGCGGAGGGCGGCTTCGCTTTATGGCGCCGTGGCGAGCAAGGTAACCGCTCGTGGGCGGCGGAGCGCGGTCCTCTGCAGTCACGCGCGCGTGTCGCGAGCTCTGCGGAGTCGCCGCGCGGCCTCTGTCCGCGGGGCGCCGGCAGGAGACCGCTCGGCCAGCGTGGGCCTGCGCGGCGGCGGGGCTTTGCGTGGCGGCGTGCCGGCTGCGCGGGGCCGCTCCGGGCAGGCTCTGCTGAGCAGGGCAGCGCGCGGCGAGCGGCCCCCAGAGCCTTGCCAGGAAGCGGGCCGGCATGCGGGGCGGGCGGTGGGAGGAGGTTCTGTCTCCCGGCAAGGTGGCTTTGGTCGCAGCATCGATAGGAGGAAGAGGTGGCACCCAGCGTGCGACTAATGTGCGGGAGACCCAATAAAATCCCTCTGCAGATCAGTTCCCAGCTGCAGTTTTTCCGTGTTTTTCCATGGCAGCGTTACTTAAGAGCCTGAAAGTCTGTTGTGTATCATTTCCACTTGACTTCACATGTAAGTGATTTTATGTTCTTTTTCCAGGCCTGTTTCCAGTGGTAGAATTTCATCAGATCCCTCATCTTGAGTTAGCATTCACCATCGATGTGTGAGACGTTGACAAAAATGAATAATAAAATCAGTTACCTGTTGAACGTGGTCAGGTATTTGCATAGGTGCAATCCCGTGCCCAGACCGTCAGCTCCTACAAGCAAGCGTGTTGTACAGAGTGGCAGGTATGGGAATCGCCTGGAGAATGTGAACTGCAGGAAATTGCTCCTAAATGCTTTCCCCTCTCTACATGGATCACCTCTTCGATTTCTGTCTAAAAAGGCGGATTTTTTTGGTGCAGGTGATGAAGTACGGCAAGAAAAGAGCAGAGAGGCTGTGGTGAGTGAGCAGGCTCCACAAAGCTCCTTGGAACTGGAGAAGTTGGAGGGTGATGCTCAGAGCTTCAGAGTGAAGGCATTGCTGGATCAAAATGAACCATTCTTCAACAGACTCCAGAAGTGTACCTGTCCTAGCGATGTACTGGACTTGGCCTCAGAGTCTGCTGTTTCCATTAAGCAATTCACAAACTGTATAACTACCATGTGGAAGCTCCTCAGAAATATGTCAGAAGACCAGCGGTGCTACGAGAAGCGGCTCGTCTTTGAGCACCCGGCCTTTGTCAGGCTTTGTCAGCAGCTGCTGCGGGACTCCAGAAGGATGACACGGGGCGACCTGGTGTTCAGTCTGCACGCTGTGGTGAACCTTGGTGTTCCTCAGAACACTCTCTTAGTCCAGACTTTGTTGAGAGTGTGCCAAGTAAGTATCAAAATCCCTCGTGGAAGTTTGGGCTGAAATGCTGGGGTTAGTTTTCTTTGGAAGCTGCGCAACATAGAAAGATTTGGGCTACATCTCTGGTTTAGTCTGATGTTCAGGGGAAATGGGGCCACCTTAGTTAATCTGTATGCAAGTCTAGTTTCCTTCATTTTTTAAACTACTGGCTGATTTCACACATGTAACTGAGAAGTCTGAAAAATCGTTACTTTTTCAAATGAAGTAAATGTGGCAGATGGGAGACAGTGGAGCTCAATGGAGAATTAAGCTTATGAACTAACTTCTAGGGGGAAGACAGGATGACAGACACAAACTAAGAGTTTTTCTGTTCGGAATTTTTTACTGGTCTAAAGTAACTTAACTTTGTGAAAACTCTTTAACAGGAAAAGCTCAATCAACTGGATAACCGCTGTATGTCAGTTTTGGCAACTACGTTAGCAGGGATGGATGAAGACAAGAATGTGAGCGCTCTTCAAGCTGGATTACAGTGAGAAAAATATCTTACACATGTTATTAGTGTTTAAATATTGTTTGAATATATGTGTCTTAAAAATCATGGATGGAATGTCTGTGCATAAAAGACGTATTGTGATTTTAGGATCTAGATGTTACACGAGATGATGGCTATACAAGACTGATTTTTGGCATTGTCTTTTCAGTTCTAAGCAGGAAGGCTTCTGATAGCATAGGATGTTAGACCACTCTGCAGCAATGCATATTCTGACTGTATCTCCATTGTTACGGGTTTTTTTTATTTTGGTCAGGTCCCCTCACATGCCTCTGTTTTACCTGTGTGTAAAATGGAGGTAATGAAGTTAGCTTAAATTGTAAAGTATTTTGATTTAATGTGATGAAAAATACTGTTCAACAGCCAGGGACTATTTCCTTTTAATTTAGTAAGGAAAAATTAAGATGAAAATAAGTTTTGATTTTATCTGAGAATCCAGCAAAGCTTTGTGGCGAGTGCTTTATCAGAATAACTTCTTTGATTGTAATGATTTTCTCTAGGCCAATGAGATTTGTATGGGTATCCAATCTGCTGACTCGCTTGGGATTCTTTTTACTGAGGCTATCACGAAACTTGCAGTAGTTTAGTACTTTTGGTCTTGAGTTGGGACTTGCTCTGAAATGGTGGATGTGTCAGTGACATGCAAGAAGCAGGTTTTCCTGTAAGCTCAGGTACGCAGTTCTTGTAGGCTGATAAAAAGCAGGAGATCCACCTACAGGCCATTCTTCTGTCCATTTGAGGGAGCACCATCTGCAGCAATTAATTTCATAGCAATACTCTGCCTTAGACAATGATACTTAATACTTCAGTAGTTGCGTAGGTATATTTAAGAGTGTTTCAGAGACTATAATTACAGTACTTCCCTCTGAGCCAGAAAAGGCAATGCTGGGAAAACAGAACTCCTTCATCATACATTTATGTGTTATGATACCCTTTTCTGTCTCTGCAGCTCATAGCACAGCTTGTTCATTTTTTTGCACCAGGTTGTTATCAAGGTTAGTTCCCAAGTTTCCTGGATGTTATAAAACGTGTACTGTTTTCTGCAGAAGTGTTAATCCCTTGAGGCTTAACTGCACGCACATATGTAGTCACCTGTAGTACCAGGGAAGGTGTTTCTGATATTCAGAGTTTGTCAGGGACAACTCTTAGGTATCAGGAAGCATTAACAAAACGTACTTTTGTACCAATATAGTTATTTCCAACAGCTGCATCATGTAAAATTGTGCCAGCTTTGAAATAAGTGGTGTGAGAGGAGCAAGGAATTACTGCTTTAGCTTGGGAATATGCTAATGAGGGAGAATGGGGGTACCTACCTGTTTCTGCTGAAATAAGGAAACTGTCTCAAGGCCTTGCATTTCTTTCTTCATCAGGTTACTAGTAGAGCAGAGAATCCCAAGCGTCAGAGATATCTTTATACTGCAAAACTTGATGAAATGTATGGGAAAGGATGCTCCAGTCTTTCTGAAAAAGAAATTAGAGGTAAACTTGTCTGGAGGTTCATTTTTACTTCCACAAAGCTTTTGCCTTGTTTTATAAATTGTGTATGGTTCTTTCCAGGTGCACAAAGAAAATACACAAAGTTTTTTGTGTATGAATCATGGTCCAGCTATATCTGTAAAAGAAACTTAAATTTGGAGCTGGGAGTGTTACCTCACGAAAGAGGGCAGAAAGCAAGGGAAATTGCACAAAAGGAGTTGAGGCAGTAAAGTAGCTGTTCCCTTGCCTCTTGTTTGGGTTGGCCACGTAGTGTTTCACAGAGGAAACGCAAGTTCACAGGCTGTTCCCTGATTCCCTTGACCAACCTGTAGCTGGAAGACTGACGTAATACTGTGTAATTTCTGTTGTAGGCACATTTTGTATTTACCTGTTGGTATACACTTAGTAAGAATATTGTTTTTTAATATCCAGTAAAGCTAGACTCATTTTTACTGTCACTTCTGTTAGTCTAATTGCTGCTGCTATAAATGAAGTCCATTCTGTGGCATCAGAGCTGCTCTTCTGTGCCTCAGGGCACATTTGTAGCTGGATGTTTGTATGAAAAATACGCTGCTCAGTATGGGGTTGGATCATGTCGGAGGCTTACAGTTCTCACACACATTCAAACTAGTAATTGCAGTAATTGAAATGTCAACTGTGTTAATTATATTTCTGCTACCTCTTTTTTTTAAGAGTTAGCATAACATATATATTTGCAGCATTTGGAAATAAGCTTTACTGAGACTTCTTTTTAAAAGTCCATATAAAGGCAAATTGCTGTGAACTTGCTTAGTGACACAGATCTGAAACACTTGATCTGCTCTAATTGTGTGTTGAGAAACTGAAAGAAGTTACTTGATGCTTTTGCTTTCTGTTGCTCCTTTTTCTTTCTTGTAAGTCTGAACACATTAAGAAATTTGGGAAAGTTTTGGTGAAAAGTCTTTCCCAGTAAAACAGTGGTAGTGTATGTGGAGAATGAAGGATTTAATAAATTCTGATTCACTTTAGATGGCAGTTTTGAGAGAGATAGACCACCTGACTTACCGGAATGCTCAGCGTGTGTTTTTGAGTCTTGTTGCAATGAATTATTGTTCCATTCCAATCCTGAATGCCTGCAGTGAAAAGATCCAGGGTAAGAAAAAAAAAGTGTTTATTAAATTTCCCTTCCTTGTGCCAAGTAATTCCTGATTATTGTTTCGCATCCCTTTCTCGATTTCCTTTACCACTCAGGAAACATTTTTGTTTTACAGAATAAGATAGTAATGCGGGGTGATTTCATGAGTGCTAAGACAGAAGAATACTGATGGATAATGATAACAAATAGTTCTTGTAGTCTCTACCCTTTTTAACATTTCCCTGAAAGATATATTTTTCTTTGATTTTCTTCTGTATGCATTATTTAGGAAAAAGAACTGAAGGCTGGCAATAAAAGGTAGATTTCAGATGAGCTTTTAAAAAAATCTGAAGGGGAAATAGATATTAAAAGATTGGTGGTCTGGTGCGATTTGTTGATAAAATAAATGGAATATATTTTTTCCCTGCTTAACTGGACTTCATTCTTGAATGCTGATAATGAAAGCTAATGCTCTCACCTCTCTCCACACCTTTACAGTGCATTTTCTAAGTGTACAGAGTCAGTATGTATTGATTCACACTTAAAATACATATGAATGTGTGTCTCAAAAACCATTAAGATAGCAAAACAACATTAACATTTAGGAAACAAAAATGTTTGGGTTGCTTATACGGTCTTCATTTGTTCTGGTTGTTCATGTGGATTAGGATGCAGTCTAATATACTGCCTTCTACCATAGGACTCTACCACACTTAGACACAGGCTACATGGCATTCACAGACTCAGCAACTAGTCAGTAGATTTTTCTGCATATTCTCAGGACTTGCTTGCTGCATATTGTGCAAATTATGCTCTGGGCACAGTGATTTATTTCTTGGTAGAAACTACCCCTTTCAGAGCTGGAAATAGAATAGGAAAAGGAGACAGGGGCATCCTTTGGGGTCCATGGGTAAGGGAGCTCTCCAGCAAGTTCTACAGATTCTGCACTGTTGCTGGGGCTTTCAAGAAAGTACTGCCCTCTCCCACATCTAGGGACCTGACCATAATTGTAATAACTATGTATTTCATAAATTAATTTTTGCAGCGGTGAAGAAATGACCCAGTGGTGATATTCATTTTCTAATTACACAGCAGACAGTGATTCGGGTCAAAGTGTCCTGTAATACAAGATTCCTTTGGCCTGTTGTATTAAAGAATACCTAGCATTACAAATCACTTCATCTGATGCGCAGCTTTTATTGTCTTCTATAGCACTTGTCAGTACTCAGCACTTCAAGAAGTGAGCTGTTTCATGCTAAGCCTAGAAGACTACCGAGCGCAACTCAGGATGTGAATTCAGTTATTTTCCTGCTGTCATCTTGAGTCCTCTGGCAGAGGAAGCAATGAAGTCTACAATTGATGATTGTACTATTGTAGCTGTGCTCTTTTCTCCTGCAGTCACTATCTTTTATGACATGCATGTCACTCATTGCAGCAAGCAGTGTAGGAGTTCAGAGAGAGCATTGTTTCCTGGTACTTCATCTTTTTCAAGTCAGGCTTTCATTGATTTGTATCATTTGTTCTTTTTCGCTTTTATGTTACAGAGAATATTCATGATGCTCCGTTTTGGCAGTTAATTCTTATTCTGGAAGCTTGTCACAATCTCCAGTACCGTAATATAAAACTGTTTTCAGCAGTAGCAGACTACATTAATTCTGTTGTCTGCCTTTTGGACAAAAGACAGGTGAGTTTGAGACCAAATAATTTATACTAGTAGCAGTAAAATAAGCAATTTATGGTTCTTTCTGTCATACCCTTTTTCATGTACATCTTTGATCTCTGGATAAAGATTTTTATGAATGTCACTTTGAAGTTCATGCAGTTAATTTTCATAAATGCATTTCTCTTTGTTGACTTACAGAGTAAATTAAGAAATAAAAAGGATGCTAAGGTTTGAAAAGCTTGCTTTCATTAAAAAATATTTTTTATTGAAAACAAAAGATAACTTTCTTGACCTTATACAAATGTCTTTTGTTTTAGATTATCCTTTTTCTCTCTGCCTTTGAGACACTTGGCTTTCAGCCCAGCGAACTGATGGGTTTTCTTGCTGAGAAAGTTACAGAGGACTCTGAATTCCTGGACTTGAAAAGCCTTTTGATTGTTCTTCGAGTGTATTCACGACTCAACTATGTTCCCAGAGGCCAACATCATTTGTAGGTTTTCATTTGAGAATGCCTGATGCTACATAGCCATCATAGAGTAATACAAAGAAATATATGGAATGGCAAGTGGTATTTGATTTCAATTGTGAAAAAGTCCATAATCTGGATTTATTAATCTGTAAGGTAAATTTGCTGTGCTTTTAGTATTTTTTTATACTACATAGGAATTGCTTTCTGTAGCTGAAAATGGATACTTTCTTGGAAATAGACTGATGAAACTACTAAGTCTGTTGATAGGTAGCTGTAGCCTCAAAGATTCTAATGCTAGTGGTGGATTAAACAACATAGGATTATACAAGATAATAATGATTTCTAGGTTATGTTTTTGAAATTGTTTGAAAACTACATTTTATCTAGTCTTATTTGTTTATTTAGATACTTTTATTCTGCTTCTTGAAAAGGTTTTATGAGACTCTTCATAGCTGCTTGAATAAGTACCTTCCCCAGATTTCTAACGCAGAACTGCTGAAGGCGGTGTATTCACTTTGCATCTTAGGATATCTTCCTCGTCGTGCACTCGATCAACTGCTGGAAAAGGACAACTTTGAAGAACTTGTGTCAGGTCAGGCCTTGCTTTGTCATATTCTTTGAAAGCATAGTGCACCTCCATACATAATTTGTTGTAATTGTGCTAAAGTTTATAGTAGGCAGAAGACAATCACCATTAGCATTGAACATGACATTTGCAAGAAAAAGCTGACATAGTAACTGTGATCTAAGTGACACCATATTCTCTAGTTACGTACTAGGGCATCAAGTTTATTGTCTTGGGCTCCGTGGTGGCTACAGTTTAATATTTTGCACACAAATGAATGTGAGATTGGTGACAATGGTAGAAGTGTGTTGAGAGGTAAGGGTTCTATCTTCAACAGATGTTCAGGCATTTTTAAAAACGTGGGAGGTCTTAAGTTTTGTAAACCAACCTCAGTACCTGGAATCTGAACGGGTTCTGAACAGACTGTAAAAGATAACAATGAAACATTTTGTGAGGTGATAGACTGGATGTAAAATTTTTCTATTATTTTCAGGTGATCTTTACAAGGAAAAAAGGGAAATGATGCTTCACTGTGTGAGAACATGTATGGAACTTGATAGCCCTTCCTTCACGAAGCCTGCATTTGTGCCAACTGAGAATTTCTCCTCATTAGTATCTGTTAATCTCAGAAAGGCTCGGGAGGCACTGCTAGAACTTCTGGGAGACGAGAACATGTTTCGGCAAAATATTCAGCTGCCATATGAGTATCATATTGGTATGAAGCCAAATTACTGTCGTATGTCATTACTTTTTAATGTAGATTTATAATCCCTAAAATAATAAGGTGGTAACAAATTTGCAGAGGTTATAGGTGAGTAAAAGGTAAAGTTTTGAAGGCGGTCATTTAAAAAATGATCCTTGATTGGTCAATCTATTTTCTAGTATACTTCTGTCAATGTTTACTAAAACATTATGATTGCTTTTATTTACAAAACTGGTTTGGACTTTTTGTTGAGCGTCAGCAGGCAGATTTTAACTGCATGTAATTCTAATGTGTCCAGCTGTGTCAGGTGTTGACATCTTAGTATTAAAGCTAAATTAAAAGCAGAAAGTCACTTTCTTTTGTTCTCTGACTTGTTTCTCGTTTTAAGCTCTGGATAATGTGTGGGTTCTGCTTTCATTTATGAAATGGGATATGATCTTTGAAAGGTGATCATTTCATAACATTTGGTTTCTTTTACATTTTGATTTCTGTTTTGCTAGCAACCCAGATTACCAGTTTGTTGGGTTTTTTGTGATGTTTGTAGTAACTTTCTTAAGTATTTCTAACTAGGAATCAAACTACAGGACAATTTGACTCAAGTCAAAACTAGTTTCGTTAAACTAAGACTTCATTTTCATAAACTTATGTCCACAATTTCAAAAAAAAAAACACCTTTTTTTCCTGGAGGTGTGCAAGCTCTAGCTGTTCAGATTGGTTGCAGGGAGGGAAAAGCAGTCAGTAACTTAAATTGCTGGAGAACAGAAATTAGAAGCACAGCAGTGACAGTGTCTGTTAACTTCTTCAAATGAGCTACATAGATCGTTAAACACTGCAAGAGTTTACAATTAACATTTTGTTGTTTTGTTTTCAGATTTTGAAATCTGGATGGATTCAGACAGAAAGAAAGTGCTCCCAGTAACTGCAACAGACAATCATGCTGACATAAGTGTTCAAAGGTGCCTTTTTTTAACTGGATATTTTTTCTAGCAGGCTAGTTTTGCTTATATGTATTCTATCCAGTTACTATTTCTACTGATTTGCAGAAGCAAAGTGGATGGTTTCTTATTAATGCTCCCAGAAACATACAGAAATTGCCATGCATACTAGTTGGAAAAAAAAAAAAAACTCATCCATCTCACTACCTTATTCTGACAGAGGCTAATTACATTTCAGAGAAGAAGGCAGGAAATTTCACAGGAAGGATAGTCTCAACCTCTTGTAATAGATACAGATTTTGAAGTATGATTAAAATTGGGGGGAAAAAAACAACATTATCGTGTAAAATTCCAAGTATTTCTGTGTCCAATTAAAAATTCAGTTATTCTTAGTCTCCAGAATTTGCATCCCATTGATATATTTTAGCAATGAATTCAGCTGCTGAAATACAATTTGAATAAAAAGCATCATCTTGTGTGAGGAAAAATAAACTCTCACCTATTGAAGGGGGACGTACATCATTTTAGTAAGGCTTCACTAGAATTGGATAATACTTACATTGCTGTACGGTGATCCAGAATACAAATGTATTTTGTATTATTTTCTTTAGCTGGTGAATTGTGTAACAAAAACTGTCTCATTTCCAAGGCTTTCTTTTTCTTACCTTTCTAAGCAGGTTTTATGGCAAGAAGTAACTGATCCTGAACATCAGCAAATAATCAAAGTAGATGGACAAGCTGTCAAAATAATGTAGAATTTGAGTAAGCTATTTGCTTCTTATTATGGGGGAAGTGGAGATCTAAGGACTTAATTCTGCTGTGGGAGTTTAGGTAGATGCTAGTACTTCTGTGAAGCTCACAAAAGTAAAAAGAGTCTAAATTAAGTCTGGAGAAAGAAGAAGGATAACGAAATGTGTGTAGTCTCGATATTTTGCCTATCAGAAAGATACCTATATATTCTGCAGTGTTTAAAAGATAACACTGAATCATTGTCTCATACTCTTCTTTGTTGTAGATTGGCTTTTCTCTTTGTTCCTCTGTCTGCTTTTTGTTTGGGTACAACACATCCCCAGGGGAAACTTGCAATGAAGAAGCGGCATCTAAGTACACTGGGCTATCATGTGATTCTGGTAAGAGGAGTCCTTTTATTTTCTCTTGTTTAGGTCATGTTATCAGCACAGCGATGAGTATGTTTGGCAGAACAGGCTCTGTAGGGAATGATGAGCTTTCTCCAAAGCGATAACTGTGTAGCATATCTACTTACAAGGTGGCTGCGTCTTAAAGAACTGAGGAGCTCGGAGAGACAAGCTACCACTTAGAATTCGCAGTGAAATAAATATTACCATAGCTCAGGAATTTAAAAAAAAAAAAAAAAAAAAAAAAAAAGCCAAGCCACTGAATTGTTTGTATCTAAAAATCTATGCGACTTTGACTTATTTCTGTGTTTTTTTTTTTAATTGTTGTTTGTTTGTTGTTGTTGTTGTTTTTAACAGAATGAATTCTTCAAATTAACTTCTCAAAATACACCAAATCCCTGTGGCCTTGCCATCAGTGAGGGCTTGATTTATGGGACAGGGTAGTTTACTAAAGATGCTAAAAGTAATTTATCCCTTTTTATTCTCTTCTTCCAGGTCCTGAACAAGAAGTTTCAAGAATTGACGAATGAAGGTGCAATTGAGTTTTTGAAAGGAAAAATCTATTCCGAAAACACTTCCCCTTTTTCTGAAGTGAATGTGTGTGATAATAATTAAAGTAAACCAACAATTTTGGGTCTCTCTCTTTTTTCTGTTCAAGTAACAGATTGATTTTAATAGAAGATATAAGCAGTTTTTTGCCTAAATGCCTACCTCTAAGTATTAAAGGTTTAGAAAAGTTTGTAAAGTCAACAATGTCTGCTGTTGGTGGGGAGTTTCTTTGTTGAAGATGCAGTAGGTTTCTTTAGTAAAACAACTACTTGATTAATCTGAAAAGGATCCTGGCATCTATCCCTGTTGAAATGTCATAATTTTACAGGCACTTCTCCTTTTCTTTTCCCCAGGCAAACTCTCTTCTCGTGAGCTAGGTCAGAGTTTTGAAGTCACTATTTCAAGCACAGTTGGAAGCTGGCCTGCAAGCAAGCACTAGAGGGATTTTCTCCTGCATCTTGTCCCCATTATGTTCTGCATTAACCTTTACAAAGAGCTCTAGCAAATAATTCAGCCTAAGGGACGTATTCAAATAATCCAAAATTATGTGAAAAGTTCCTAAAGAAATCAACTTCACCCAGTTTTCAGAAGTGTGGGACAAAAATGGTCCCATTAGTTGTATGTTTATTCTTTTGAACTTTTTTGCTCCACTGCTCCTGTAAGGCTTCTAGCCTCAGAACATGTTTGTCACATCCTTATAAACTGACTCTTGCTCCCTGTTTCCAATAGTCTTCACAGCTTTTTAAAGAGGTGTTGCAATACTCCAGTGTGTTCTTTGTGTGTTGTGATGCACCTTCACTGGTTTGTTGTGTACTACAAGAGAATAGCGTGGTGGAATTATGTTGGCAGAGGCCTACATGTTCAAAACAACTTCAGACTTTTGAACTGACAGAGAAGATATAACTGGTACATCTTTTCTGCTCTTGGTAACACTTACAGGTAAAATACTTTTATTGTGCTAGAGTTCCTGAAGTATAGAGCGAGAACATTGGAAAGTCTGAACATACCTGCATTTGCAAACAACGGGCTGTTTTTTTTCTGCAGTACAATCAGATCTTCAGTCACAATTTTTTGTGCCATAACCACAGCCAAATATCATGTAGGGAAATGGCAATACTTCCTACAGTGACTGAATGTTACCCATAGGGGGTGCCCGTGCTTCACTTAATAGGCTACGAGAACCACGGTCTTTGTCTTTCGGAAGTAGTACTCACACGTGGATAAAATATTACAGCGATAAAATGAAGTGGAAAGAAACAATGCTTAAAAAAATTCACTGTGCAACTTTACGCAGAACATACATATAAGAGTATGATGCACATTTATGAAGGAAACTGTAACTAAAATATCAGTCTGGCATAAAAAGCTCAGACAGCTATTCAACATTTCAGTCCCTAAAATGCAGCAAGTGCTGAAAAACAGAACTTCTGCAATTGTAACGCTTAACAACTAGTCCAGAGTTAATCTGCTGGACTTGGTGTGAAGTTTATTGTGCTATTTTTGTATTTGCTGCTTGAAGAAAGTATTGTTTATACAAACTCATCTGTAAATTAGATGGAGGGCCATTCTGATGTTCTGAGCTGGCCAACTGATCCCAGTGCCTTGGCTGGCACTGGAGGAGGTGCAGGATACCTGTCTGTGCTGGAGTGTTGAGTGGTGCTCAGAGCTATGTTTGAAATAGCATTTGGTGCTGTTCAAAGGTGAAGCCTTGCAAACCAAGCTACTACAGTGTCAGCTGTGGCTCCCACCTGTACAGGGGGACTGCTCCCTCCGCTTCAGGCTTTAAAGTCAGGTTCTCATTAGCAGGTTCATCGCTCCATCTGCTCAGGGACAAAACGGGAGGCAGGAAAGTGTAGTCATCTCAGAAGCCAGCAGCCTGGACAAAAGCTGCCAAGCCAATGGCACAGCACTTTCCATTAAATTAGCTGATCATCTTTACTTTTGTATTTTTAAACACATTACAGATAGTTGGATACTTATACAAGCAGTACGGAAGTGTAGTGGTCTACTATAATGATCACCTTGCTTATTAAAATATCTTGCTTTATGCTACTGTAGTACTTTTTATTGCCACCTACGCTGATTCAAAGTTCCAAGTAATGCATAGCTGCTTCCTGAGACTTAAGAGCTGTGAGTTTCTTGAATCTTTACTTCTGCTTAAAAGCTGCTCTGCTGCAATGTCTTAAATACACACAGATTTCTTAGGTGTCCAGTTCATGCAGTAAAGGAGATATGGTTTGTGCAACAGAATGTATTTAAAACATTCTCCTCTTTCCCATGAATCATGCTTATTAAAGTCAGCGGGAAAAGATTAACAATAATTTTGCTTCAGGTTTTGTTACTGCATGGATTGTTCAGTGTGAAAATAGTAAAATCCTCCTTTTTAGGCTAAACAGGTGTATTTAGCTGACTTGCCAGTGCAGCTAACAGGGGATGATGTGAGCTGCTCCCCCACCCCCCTTTTTTTTTTTCTTACCACTTTCACAGTCTGCCTGCAGACTTGGGGAGGCATGTGTTTCTAAACTTTATTCACACTTCGAACATTTTCTAAGTGCAGTAGCTGGAAAATTTCTTCTGAACCTAAAAGCTTGAGTATGGCTTTACTTTATACAGCCTTTGAGTGTATCTTATTAACAGATGGAACCAAGATACTTGCTCTGGTGTTTAATTCACTAAAGACATTTCAGGGATATACCCAATCTGTAGCAAGTTCTCAACCCCATGTGAAGTGAAAGTAGATTATTTACTAGGTAAACTAAATTGCTCATGGATGGGAGGATCCTCAGTGAATTGAAGGCTGTTTAAAGAAGATAAAGCAATTACAGGACTGAAAAGTAATTATGTAGCTAGGACTTGAAGACAGTAGAGTCAGCTGCATAGAGTAACCATTTGACCAGACTCTCATATATAAAGGCAGCATGTTTTATTCCTGGTCTGCAAGGCTGTCTGAAAAGCAGATCCACACAAATATTTCCTTCAGTATGAGGTACAAAATATCAAACTTGAGTATCTATGCTGCTAATCTCAAAGACAAAGATACTGCCTGTTATGATTCCTGTTCTTTTTTTTTAATACATTCTATTAGACATTTTTTTTATTCATAAATCTTGTTACAAAATAATAAAATGCAATGATAAAGCTGGCTTTTCTGTTAGTTTTTTTTTCCTTAGAATAAGCATTGACTATTCACCCCTTCAGTTCTCCAGGTCATTTGAAAAATATTCACACACAAAAGGGTAATAAGCTCTGATCACTGGTTTGTATCATATAACTAATAAAAAACCATCATGAGAAGAGTCTACAAATATGTTAAACAGCAAACTTCACTGGCCCAAGGATGATATTAACCATTTTGTGTTGAGTGATCTCTCTAAAATGAGAGTAAGAAATGGGAGGGCAGAAGATGTGTGCTACAAGGGTCAAGAAGGCTCTGATGCGAACAGAAAATAAACTAGTACCATCTGAATAAAAATGAAACAGAATTTGTCAAGTTACGCAGAATGAGAACGGTGAGGATCTGGAAAAAACACAAGCAGCTGAATTTGCAGACCTTGATGACCTGTATTTCTCTCCTGTTTGGATTTACTTTTGTCTGAAAACACATTTGATCCCTTCCTCCAGTCTTAGGTGGGATGGAAACTCAACCACTCATTCTTGAGAAACTTCCCAGAACTCTCTTTAAAACATCTACCTTGCTCTCAAACTGGTTCAAAAGTGACTAGGAAAGAGGGACTGGCACTACATTACCATAGTTCAATTTTTGTTAAAGAAATCAGAAACTAAATAAATTTCATATTGGAGTTAAGGAATGGCAGTCTGTTTCTTAGGTATTGCAACTGTTTCTGTGTATGCAAGAGGTTGAATAATGCTCTGTATGCAGAAGAAAAAAGACATAGCTCTTAATTTCTAAAAAGAAAACTGAAATAGCCAGAGCTGATACTAAGGCTTCCCTCTTATGCTTATTTTGCACCCATGTGGTTGGTGACCACTGCAATGGGAATGATTTTATGCTGCCAGTTGTAAATGGTGAATTATTCCTTTTCCACACAAATCTCAGAGCACATTACCTGGCATAAGTGAGGTATCAGCTTAACTTCCTTTTTGCTGGCACTAAAATATCTGAATTCAAGAATTGCAGGTGCACTGTGGAACTCAAAAAAGGTAGAATATTTACTCCTAGGCCAGATGTACTGTAATTCGTTTTCTCAGAACAAAAGCAGAGCCGGTAAAAATTAGAAATGCAATATGATGGTTATCTGTTGTTCTCTACAGGCATGCTTTTAAGAATTGATTTTACTGAAAACAAAATCTCTTTCCAGTACTTTGCTAGTAACCGTGGATGTTTTAGTAGTTCTGCACTGTTCTTTTATGTGATACAAATGTAGCAGATTGCTACTTTTAAGATCTGTCCTTCTAGTATTAGCAGTTTTTGTTCTCTCTTTCATTATTTCTGAATAATCATAGAATCTCCCGAGTTGGAAGGGACCCACAAAGATCAATGAGTTCAACTCCTGGATCCACAGGAGACCACCCAAAGCCCAAACACTACATCTGAGAGCACTGTCCAAATGCTCCTTGAGCTCCAGCAGCTCGGGGCCGTGCCCACTGCCCTGGGCAACCTGTTCCATGCCCGCCGTCCTCCGCTAAAGAGCTCTTACCTAACGCCCACCTGCCCCTCCCCTGACATGCCCTTTCCTCGGGTCCTGTTGCTGTCTCCAGAGATCAGAGCCTGCCCCTCGGGGCACAATCCAACACTTACTCTTGTTAAACTTCATGCGGTTGGTGATTGCCCAGCTCCCTAAATTGCCAAGATCTCTCTGCTAGGTCTCTCTACCCTCGAGGCAGTCGACAGCTCCTCACAATTTAGTATCGCCTGCAGGCTTACTCAATACACCATCAAGTCCCATATCCAGATCACTGATGAAAACATTGAAGAGAACTCGCCATAACATGGAGCCCTGTGGAACCCCACTGGTGACTGGCTGCCAGCCTGATGTAACCGCATTTCCTATAATCCTTGGTAGATTAGGCTGAAAGTATGAATGTGGTGGCTACTGTAAGTAACAGCCCAGGAACAACAAGAAGGATAAGCTGTCTTTGGGTCTGCAGCAGAGGCCTTTGAGTCCACAAACATTCAGTGAACTTCCCTTTTCATCCTATTTCCTCTCCCTGAAATTGTTCTCATGCTATACTCCAGTAACATTGTTGCCATGGCACCCATCAAAAACCTAGATATGCTCTTGCTTTAATGTAGCAAGATGCAAATTTTGATAACAGGAGAATTCCTTTTCGATTTTCACTGCTATAGGTATAGGATTCTATCTATGCCTCCAGACAGAGGGAATTTACTAAAAACTCTTTGTCATGTCTGAATATGTTCCATGGCTTTCTCTTATCAGTTCAATCCACAAAGGGTTCTTGCTAAATTTTCTGTTTGCCTGTTTGATTTTCATGGTACAGATTTCTCTACACATGTCATCTGCACTCAGTCACCCTTTTTAAAGGTGGGGAAGTGTGTGGGGTAAGAGGGAGTGGCACATCATCTGGTTTAAGTTAAATTTAATGCATCACAGCAATATACACCAGCTGAGGTTCTGGCTCTGCATCTTCAAAAGAAAAATTTGAACTGTTATGCAAGCACAGTTTTCTTCTGCAACAGAAAACAGCTGGTGAATGTAAGTCTGACTGTATGAAGCCTAATGTAAATGGTGATAATTGTCACTGAAGTCTTGATTTGTACTGATACAGCTTGTTGTAGAACATATTACATGTCTGTACGTTCAGACACAGAACAGCTAGGCAGGGAGAAGTGACCAAGCACAGAGCTCACATTTGTGATCATGTCAGTCATGTCTTAAGTGACTATTTAATCTTTTCTTAATACACATCTGAAATACCAATACTTGGTTTCTTGCACAATATTTGTGCTGGCTTGGCAGTTAGGCATCAGCTTTAGTGGTACAACAGACTATTTCTTGACAAAGGAAATTCTCTGGGAAGTACAAAAGCAACCAAAGCCCCTTGTACACTGTTGTGTATGAGTAAGAAGAAGGTAAAGACTGCTAATGCAATTGTCTCTGTTGTCTTAGAACATGCTCTGTTTTGCATATGAGTGATTTGTTCAAGGGACACATCAGCTGGTAAAGCAGTCTTCAGTCTGGGTCACTTTTGTACAAATGTTTGGAAGATTATGGAGATCTGAAATGTTAAGCTGGCAAAAAATATGCATGTATACGTGTGTTTGGAGGCTCGACGTGTACATGTCGTCCACGATGAAGAAACAACAACATGATGAATGCTTCTCTGATGTCAGCAAGAAGACTTCATTCTCAGTAGAGTCAGTACTTCCCCTAAAAGGTAGTACTGAGCTGGATGAGGGTTGGCTAGATTTCTGCTCATGCAGAGTAAAAGAATATTCCAAACTTGACATTGCTGCTGCTGGGTTTGATATTCATTTGCTTAACCTAAAAACTCAGCATTTGAAGAGAGAGAAAAGAGCGGAACAACAATAAAAGGTATCCAAACCACTCTGTCTGAAAAGAGCATAAAATCATCTGACACTAAGGTATAGACAGATATGGGCAAACCTGGGTTCAGGTCCCTGCTTGCCCCAACTTATCTGCCCGCTCATGGGCAAATTGCTTATGCAGTTCTCCTGGCACACCCAGCATCCAGGCACTTGCATCTGTGTGCATTAACACAAAGGAATACTCTGTTTGACATCAGAGGTGCAATCACAGTCCAGCCCAGCATCTGTGCTCTCCACCTGTGTAATGGGAATGTCTTGATGTTGAGGTGTTCTGATTTGACTGCTCTCCCAAGCAGAGCCGGTTGATGTTTTCAAATCTGCTTCTTGTGCAAACGGTAGTGACAGTTCAGATATGAGTGTGGAGGTTTTGGCTACTTACAAAAAAAAAAACAAAAAACAGCTCCCTTCACTGAAGAGACCCAACACCTGTGGCAAGACCTATTCATCGCAAATCAGCCAAGTCAATAGCCTTACTGCATAGCCCTCTCACAACAAGCACTTCAAAGTTACACCAATCAGTCTTTTCTTCGGACAGTACCAGCAGCAACCACTTATTACAAAACCAAACACCAAAATGCACGTTTCTACTGCATGTCATACTCATAGACGCGTAACACACTCCAAACTTGGCTCATAAATTCTTCAAGGTTCTTTTGCAAAAATACACTGAAAATTCTACCGAATATAAGCTGTCTAGACTAGACTTATCTAGCTCAGGCAAGATCTGCTTCAGGATCTTTTGCCAGGTACTGCTGGTTTCATTCATCATTACTGGGATACTTCAGGGACATCATCATCCTTTTTACCAAACCTTGATGCAGGTTGATGGGTCTGTAGTACTCTTCACCTTACATAGACACACATATAACAGTGTGCGTGCTAGCAATACCGTTTTGTTTGGTGGTGTTGGTAATAAACAGAAAACACAGTATGGGTACCACTGTTATTGGAACTGAGGCCAAAGGTTAATGTGGAAATGTGTCATAGCCGCAAACGCTAACTATCTAACTTAAAGCAAATATAGTATATATTGTCTGGGTGTAAGAAATTGTATCCAAGGCTATTTGCACTTAATAATTTACGGCATGTTTAAATAGTTCATACAGTATTTTAGGGCTTGTAATAGAACTCATTAAAAACAATGTTGGTAATTCTAGAACGCAGTGCAGTAAGCTCATTTTTTATCCATTAAGCAGTAATAGAGGCTTATGTGTCGTCTTCTGCAGTTCTGCTAGTAGTAATAGAGTAATATTGGTTTATTTACTTACAATAGTAATTACTGTGTTTAAAATATGAGTAAGATAGATTTATAATATTAGAGGACATCATTAAAAAGTTCTTATCAAAATAAACCACACTTTGTTTTGATAACAAGATTTTTACAAGAAGTTTTGCATCTTTACAGAATGTAGGATTCTTGCCTAATTCTTGCTCACTCAGAAACTCATTACAGGACGAAACACTTCTGAAAATCGTTTTGCTCTAAAGCAATACATTTGAGATCATAAGATCTAATCACATCACCAGGAGATATTCTTACTAGCAAAAGTTTCCAGGACTGGAGAAAATGAGTGTGAAAATATAGCTGGCCTTTATAACAACAAATTCAGATGCATAAAAAACTGCCAGTAAACTGAATATTTCCTTTTTTCCAACTAAAAGGACAGTACTTTGCAGCCAGCTTGTAAGCATGGACTTTGAGTTGAATAATTTACCACTGCACCTGAAATACACTACAAGTATTTTTTCTTGAAGTTAAATTGCGCGGTCCTTATTCAGATAAATTTCCAAACGGTGTTTGCATAAGGGCTGTAGGATTTTGTGCACAAGTCCTAGTAGGGGGGGATCACCCTTCACACCAAGAACTGAAACAACAGTGTTTGTTGCCTCTTTCTTGTAAACATTGCTTTGAATTCAGATCCTATTTTGAAGGATCAGCCAAAGGTGCCTTAGCAGTGACATTTTGCTGTCTAAAAGATGAAGACAAAATAAGCACCCAGCCCAATTGTTACTAAGGAAAGGCAACTTACTAATAATATCCTCCTTTCCTGGTTAAGGAAAATGGTATCTAAGGAAGCTGCTCTGCCAGCCTCATTAAAGCAATATATTGCTTTAGATCTTGCCAGTCTGCTTCAGCTTGCTTCCATAAGGAACTGCTTACTGAATGGGTACCTGACGCTCTTGTGAGACAACAAAGCCATCTACAAACTATACCATAGGACTTCTGGAGAAAAGATAGGCATTATTTCTTACACAGTACACTCAAATTTCTAGTTTTGGCTCCAAATATATTTGTGTGTATAAGTACAGAAAAAACTATTCAAAAATCTTTGAAAGTATTTGTAAATGTGTATGTCTTGTAACCATTAGATCACAAACTAATTATCAAAATAGTTTCACTGAGCTAAAGTTTAAGAGACCTATGTCAGCAGGTGATCAGGCAGACACTTACGGTTGGCTTAGTGGAACTAATTTTAAGGTTTACTAGTAATGTCATTCTAATCTATTGTATGTTGGCTGGAATCTTTTCTGAAGTTATTTTAAATACCAAATGCAAGGTTTATGGGGTGTTTTCTGCGTCATCTCAGGGAAAGAGAGAGGAAAACTCTGTTTCCAATGTATTCTTGTCCACGCTAATATTATGGTTGAAGATGAGGCTTGAGAACAGCTATCACTGTCAAATCACAACAAACTCTGAAAAACTTCCAAAAAAACTTTCTCTAACAAAGCTAGAAAGCTGAAGACTTAGCATACAGATTTGAATTGTAGAGCAAACAATGTACTGCACTGGAATATTTGGAATGTTGCTCAGAAAAACAGAGAAATATCTTTAAGTACTCTCAGAGAAAGACAGTAACTATAAAATATCTCCTACGACAAGTCAATGGGAAACAGAGCTATCAATTTATTGTGTGCTTCCTCAAAGTAAATCTACAGTGATAAACAGGATATTTTAGTAAAAAAGTTGAATTATCCAGCCCTCTTTTTCACTGGAGCAGAAGACTAGGATTTAAGGCACATTATTCAGCATTCTACCGTACTGACACTGCTTAGTGATGATTCTGACTTGAAGATACGCCATGAGCTTTCTGAAGCAATGAGAGAAGGAGATTTACTGGAAGATTGTTTTTTGTCAAAATTAAGGTGATGATTAAAAAACAAAAAATGATCATGTTGAACTTCATCTAGTTCTAGTTTGGATTTTAGTCCAGATGGAATCAGCATGGAAGCTAGCAGCGGAACTGGGAAAGCTTGATGTGGTGAACTGATGTTTGTGGAGAGATACAAGTGCATAAGTTTGCTTTTCTTCTTAATAAAATTCCTGTACTTGAAAGTTACATGCAGCTCAGGAGAAAATCTGGAAGCAAGCAGCTACCAGGATTGAACTCACCACTATATGATAGTATTTCAAAATGTGGTACACTTCAGTATGGAACCTTTAAACAAAACAGTTCTAGCTTGTGGCTGTCACTAAACAGACGGCATGCAGATAAGTCACAAATGGCTGAGCATATGTGTGGTGCAAGGTTAAAACAATAACAAGCAGGTCGAATCATTCAAACACTGGAAATCACTTTGACACCAGGCCAAAAGCTTAGCTTGCGATGATATCAGTATGGGATAAAAGGAGGATGAACTAACAGGCTTAGTAGTCAGCTTGTTGGAGTCAGCATATAGTATCTACACTTCCAATAGGAGAGCAGATGGTCATATATTTAAGGAAGTACCAGATAGGGAATCAGGAGATCAGAGTTCTATTCCTGGCTCTGCAGCAATCTTCCTATGTCACCTTGGGGACTCACTTTTCCCTCTCCTTTTCTTAATCTTTTAAGTAGTGGAAATAATATTTACTTGTTGAGGGGGCAGTTGAGAGGCCAAACTGATGCTGAAAAAGTGCTTTGAAGCTCTAGGAAGAACGTATGCAAGATCTGCAAAGCAAACTTGTTTGGAAGAAAGGACACTACATGGTTTCACACAGCCATATGCATATGACCTTTCCTCATCTCAGAAAGTCCCATGCCTTGTCATACACAGTTTTCCAGAAGGGAATAAATGGATTAATCTGCATTCCACATTTGCTAGAAAGATAAACAGCTGCCAGTAAGAACCTGACCAAAGAACAGACTTTATTACTGAGAGAGACATTATTTATGCCCAAGAGAGCAATAGGCTTGTTGATGCTGTTTGTCCCAACATACTTTTACATTAGGGCAAGAATAACAACTCTAATGGCTTTTATTCTGAATATAGCTCTGCTTCTTGTAAGCTGAACATTAAGTACAAACTTAAGTATCTTCTTCTAAGAATAAATCTTGTGTCAAAGTCCCCAGACAAGTCTGTTTTTTAGAAACCGGTCAGAAAAGTCCCTGATTATACAGGACTTTCATCTAAAGCCCATTAAAATCAACTAGACTTCAAAGGAATTTGAATCAAAGACCTAGCAAGCAACTGTCATTTATTCTGAATCCTATGCACAATAAGCAAAATGACCCTATCTATCCTAATAACTATTTGGTGTCAGAGGAGTAATGTTTTCACCATAGAACAAAGAGTTTCTGCTTTCAGAAAGAAAGAGTAAGCTTTGGAGTGAAGTTGAATTTTAGCACGTATCATTGTTTGTGCCATTTTTTGTACAAGGAAAAAAACGTGATGAAGCCTTTTTTTCCTTTATGTCACCATCTTTCTTGTTTCAAGATTCTGTGTCCCTGTTAAGGGTTTGAACCCCATTCAAAACCAGTTCTGGTAAAAGGGATCAAGCAACACCACAGAAAAATACTTCAAAACATTAGTCTACCTCATACTGCAACACTGAAGGCAAAGGAAGCACAAGGAAGAGTTGTCTGAGCAGAGGCCCTTACCATCAATACGGAACATGGTTTTCCTACATGAGTTTGTCTTTCTGATTCCTTCCCAAATGAAGTTGCCTCTAATCCTTTGAGACAGATTTCTTCCAGCTCTTCTAGAAGACACTGTGGGTTGGATATCTGCATGGGAGGAAACATTCATTGTTTTCAGAATCAGGCAGGTTACAATACGGGACAAAAACACGTGAAAGATCTGCTATGATTTATGAAGAGCAGCATATTCTTCTCTTGCTTGCAGCCTGGTTTTGTGAGAACACACTTTTGAGTTAAACTGACTGATTGGTTCTGCTGCTTGTTTCCTTGATGACAGCCTTGGCAGTAACGTAAGAGGACTTCAGTTTGCTGAGGATTTACCAGAATTGCTGAGAAGGATACCATGATAACAGTTAAAGTTCACAGCATGTACACATGAGCAAATTGACTTACTGGACTACCCTCATCCCAAATCCATGCAATGTGCTGTGTTAAATGAGAATGGGAAGGCTTTAATTCAAGAGAGAAGCTGAGTGAAAAAATTTCTTTCTATAGAATTGTGCTGTATGTCTAACTGTATTCTATTAAGGAAGAAATTCAATGACTTACACTTGATATACGAACTGAACAAGAAATGAAGCATTTGAGATAGTAAGCAACCCAACATTTTGAGTACATCAAAATACTTTTTGTCAGTGTACAGTTGGTAGTCAGTGGTTTGAAACTGATCTGGCCCAGCAGAATATAGTTTACAAAACATTGGCATCCCTACCTTTCCTTTTTGAAGAAATGTTGGTTGTTTCTTTCATACCCTCTTTTTGGCTATTCAAGTAGCAGAATTGCAGTTAAAAGGTCAAGAAAGCATTCCACAGAGACACAAATACAGGAAGGAAGAGAGAAAGGATGGAACTTATTTTACGAGTGCTCCCTGTAATTTTTATAAGTATTTCTGGTTCCTGATATAGTTGCCAAGCCATTCTCCATCATATTTGAAAAGTTGTGGCTTTCAGGTGAACTCTCTAGCGACTAGAAAAAGGGAAACGTCACTCCCATTTTTAAGACAGGGAGAAAGGAAGACCTAGAGAACTACAGGGTGGTGAGCCTCAAATCTGTTCCTGGAAAGATCACGGACCAGATCCTCATGGAAGAAATGTTAAGGCACATGCAATACAAGGAGATGATCTGAGACTGCCAGCAAGGCTTCGCCAAGGGCAGATCATCCAATTTGGTGACCTTCTATGATGGAGTAACAGCACTGGTGGACCAAGGAAGGGCATCTCATACCATCTACCCGGACTCGTGCAAGGTCTTTGACATGGTCCCACATCGCATCCTTCTATCTAAATTGGAGAGAGATGAATTTGAAGGCTGGACTATTAGATGGATAAAGAATTGTTTGGATGGTCACAGCCAGAGGGTGTCATGAGTGGTGTTACCCAGGGGTCTGGCCTGCTCCTCAACATCTTTATCAAAGACATAGACAGTGGGATCAAGCGTACCCCTGACAAACTTGCTCATGACACCAAGCTGAGTGGTACAATTGACACAATAGAGGGAAGGGACACCATCCAGAGGGACCTGGACAGTCTTGAAAAGTGGGCCCATGTGAACCTAACGATCAACAAGTCCAAGTGCAAGATGTTGCACTTGGGTCAGGGCAATCCCAGATATGTATACAGTTTGGGAGAAGAACTTGAGAGCAGCCATGCAGAGAAGGAAATGCTTCACTGAGAATGTTGCTATTTACATATGCTCATAGTTTGGGGTGTGGAACACATAGCTTGCAGAATTAATAACAACTATTTCAAAGTGAAGTTAATGATTGAATAAGGGCAGGTCTGGATATATATGATGATTGTGCAAATTGAGTGTTCAGTCCAGATCTATCTTCATCTACCCTGTGTTCTTCGAACAAAGATGTTGCTTTTTCTTGGGATGGCTTTTTCTCTGGGGATTCTAATTCCTGGAAAAGTCAGCTTGAAACTGCAATATGATGGGTGAGTGTGAAGGGGGTCATGAATAATTGTGCATGTACTAATATTCTGAAGAACTGTGTAAAAATGACAATAGTAATTCTGAAATGAAAATGTGGAGAGAGGGTTACTAATCTTTAAGTCTGTAAGATCTGGAAAGAAAACTAAAAGATTAGAAATTAAGAAAGGGTGTGTCAATACAAGCCAACAAAGACAACTGGAGGAGACGCAGAATGTCCCTGCAATACAACTCTCTACTTCCATTTGCTGAAAATCATTTGGCTGACTCTCTTTAAAAATTTTTGGGAGGAACATTTGGAATCAAATCCTGTAGGAATAAAATATCTTTTCTGAGTACAAAATGACTGAGCAAAATTAGATCTGCTAATAAAAGAATTCTGTGGTCGTGTGAAAAGACGGTGTCTCAAAAGCAGCTCAGATACTGAAACCAGAGATCATCACTTTTTCTAATAAACAAATGTTTTGGAAAACTATGCTATAATCTCCATTCTCAACTCTGCTTCTTAAGAAATGAGTGATATAAAATTATGCCGTTTGTCTATTTAAATAATTTTGCTCCATTCAGCCTCCATTTTACATAGAATGATAGGTAACTATCTGCCTTTTCAGCACTTGTTGTTTGCAGGAGGGGCACAAAGTATGGAGGTCATTATCCACATATAACTTTATAAACTGAATTTTCTAAAGTCAACAAAGAAAGTAGCCCTGTGCTTAATACTTCTAGATTAATTATATCCCCTGGATAATCTTCCATTACTCAGAGGCTGTAGATTTCACTGGGTAGTATTCAATGGACCCTAGACAATGTTATGTTCATCTTTGTTTTTAGTTGCTGCCCAGGTGTGGACCTGTTGAGTACTTGCACAGGATTTAAAGACATGTTGAACAGAATGGTCAGTATCACTTTGGGTTAGCAGTACCTGCACAAAAATGAAGCAACTGGTAAAGCCTAGCACAGCCAACGTTTTCATTGTCATTTGTTCTGTATAACAACTTAAATAGCCAAAGTGTGCGCTCTATGAACATCTAAGGAAATGTAGCTTGTACTAAGAATGACCCTTTAATTTAGTAAGAAAGCTTAGCTGTAGCATTTAAAAAACTTTTTTCTTGCATGGTCAAATGGGATGACTTTGCACTTCTGCACTGAGAATCCCAGTCCATAATCATAAATGAGTGTGTGCTTTCTAATCTTAGTGTACTATTAAAAATGATCTGTCTCCACACTGGCTATTGTAAAAGGTTTATCAGTAAATAAGAGCTAGCCATCTGGCAGCAATCTGACGGTCTGGCATTTCTTTCATTTGGTGTAATTAAGACATAATGTCAATGAGGATAGAGAGATATTACAGGATATTGTTTCCCTTCCTGAGAGACAAAGAGCAAAGCAAGCCCAGGCATTTAGAGAGAATGAACTCTGAACTGCAGCTGAGATGTTTATTCTCCTAGCGAAGATGTTTATCCTCCATCTACAAGGTTCCATTGCAAAGATATCATGGCTGCTGTATCAAATTGTTAGCAGTGCAAATGTAGTCATTTTGCCCCATAGACAAAGGTGCTATATGCTAACAGCATCTCCCAAACCAGTAGCAAATAGCCCTTTCTAACTATCAAGTTCCGCGTCCATCTGTAAAGGAGTACTTCGAAGAGATATAAAAATAATCTCCCCTCTCCTACTCTTCAGTGGATAATGTGAATGAATTTTAAATCCTATTTGCATGTATATTAAGCTGATAATTGTACATTTGCATATGGAAACACAAACAATAGCAGTTGCAATTCAAATGATGAAAGCATATTATATTGATGATCATAATGATTGAGCATGCAAGGTTTCTGCAACAAAAGTTTCTGTCACAAGCTTTAAAATGTAAAATGTTTTTTTTTTTTTTTGTATTTGTCTTGCAAAGGCTGCAGAGTCCAATGAAGTCACTGGAGACAATCGTGAAGCAGTGGTTATTGTTTACTAACAAATAAGAACATTTCTGAAGTTCCCCCTTTGATTACATCAGTAGTGGATAACTGCCACATCACCTCTGAGTAATGTAGTCAACAAAATCCGCTCCTCATTAGAAATATCACATTTGCTGGCCTGGAAATTTGGTCTGAATGAACAGTGGAAAAAAAACAGAAAAATAATTACAAATGCTTTTTTTTTTTTTTTTTTTTTTAAGAGATCGCACAGATTTTTTTTCTGTATTTCCAAACATTTTAATTTGTTCTTAGGCCTTCAGTAAATGAAAGTTTCATGGAGCCTAATGAAAATACATTCCCAAATATTGGATCTGTATATCTTTTCTGGAAAAATAACATGACTAATCTTGTACTATTTGCTTTTGTTTTCTGCTATTTAAGTAAAAATATGTAATTCTGGACACTATTCACTATTTGTGAAACACATTGTCTGTTCTCATGGCAAGTAGTTCGTGAACATCTCAGTCAATTAAAAACATTTGTGTATTTAACTATTTAACTTTTTTGCATGCTGAAGTAGATCAGCAAAGCACAAAGCCTATTTGGAATAACTGAATAATTCCTGAATAGGGGGTAAAAAAAAAAAAGATTTTATCAGTGATCTTCCTTTGGCCTTGGTCCTACAAAGGTAGAAACATGCACCAGGCTTATGTAAGCAACTGGTTTTAGTGAAGCTGATACGATGAATAAAGGAACGCCACTGGCAAGGAAGCAGAATTAACCTAACACCACAGCAACAGAAAACTCACTTCACATAGTCTTATTTGCAGCTAAAACATTCCAGGAATTCATCATGCAGACATCCATTTCTTAGAAAACCACTCAGTTACATGCTTTGTCTTTTTTCCACATAATAAAATATCTCCTTTCGATTTATGGGATTCATGGATGCTTCAACAGATACTGAAACTGATCTTGTTTCTCTTTTTAATTTCCAGGGATCAGGTTTTGCATATTGTGCCAGGAACACTTCAGCAAGTCCAGCATCTCCAGCATCTTTGCAGCACTTTATTGGTGAGTACAAATAATCAGGTGTGCCTAAAAAGCAGTGGGGGGTCCTGGCCTGCAGAGCAGTTTTGCCTGTAAGTTTGGACAGGAATGAAGGTGAGAAACTTGAAAAAGCTTTATCTAAGATTATTTCTTAAAGTCGGGCTGAATTACCCTTTCATTTGATGAAGGAAGTTATGGGGAGAAGCTAGTTTTCTTGAGTGGCTCTCTGAAGGCGTTGTTCCTTATCAATGGTGCCTGAGGCAATGAAAACACTAAGTCTGTGCAGCATGCACTCTAAAGAGATAGCTTAAGAAGAGTCACAAGGAGAATTAGAAAAAAACAAATTTTTCTTCTAATATGCAACTATTCTGTCTTATTTTCTCATTCTGAAAACTGAGCTTGAATTGTGCATTTCTTTTTTCTCCTATGCCCAGCTGGATTTGTGGAAGCCCCTGCTGTCTGAAGACATCTGGGCTGGAGAAGACCTGCACATAAGGGTCCCAGCTTCTCTGGTGCGGGAGGTGAAAGACAGCTTAGATCAGCATATGATCTCTTACAAGTATGATCTCTCATTTCCTGATAGGAAAGGCTGACTCTAGCAATCTTCATTGCCGTCCCAGAAAGACCAAACCCTTTCCAAAGAACAGTCAGCAAATAATGATAGGACCCAACCTTTGTTCAGGTGTCTCCAGCTCATCTTGACCTGCCCAAGGCTCAGCTTTAAAATCACATTCCCCTTCACTCTCTTTATTCTTCCAACCAGCCTGGACTGTGAGTTTGGAGCTGGGATCTGGGACAGCCCAATCTGTTTTGTTTCCCGCTGTTGCCTCCTCAGTGGCAGAGGGCAGCTCTCAGATACACAGCTCAGTTCTTTTGTCTGAAGTCAAAGCTTGGTACAACCACTACTGACAGAAGCATGCTTTCTTCTTGGAGGGGATGGATACTGGGACACAGGGTCCTCCCAGTTTTGGAGAGCTCAAAGGTTTACAGCAGGGAGGCAGATCTCTGTAGCTCTCCATTTCCATTTCCTGCTTTTTGTTGCTCTACTGGTTTAGAGAAGAGCCATTTCAAAGGGATATATTTAGGCAATTTCTTCAAAGCTGCAGTCTTCCTAACTGTTCCCCCTCTGCCTTCTGTCCAGGCAGGTGCAAATTTCCTGGCACCACCCAGTGCAACAGAGAAATCCTAGCCTAGACCAAAGGTCCCAGTGGCAGGTCCCCACTACACACAGAAGTGAGATCAGTCACTTCTGCAAATGGCCCCAAGATGCTTTATCACACCTGCCCAACAACATGTCTTTGCTAACTGCCATGCTTTTGCTTCCAACAGAAAAACTAATTGAGATACAAAGAGTGTTAAAAAGGAATAAATAAGATCTATTCCTCACAGTCCCATTCCCATTCTGAATGGACTTTTTCAAGTAAACAGTAGCTAGGTATATTTCATATAAACAATCCTGTAGTCATTCAGGACTAATGACAAAAAGCCTATGGACACAGACTTCCATTTACCAGTGAAAGGTAAGCTAGTCAATTCAATGTTGTTTAGGCTTAGAGATAATCTTGATATCCTGACTGACAAATTCTTTTTAGTAAGTGTGATGCCCTGACAACCAGGCAAGGAGAGATCAGAGGTGGCAGCCAGTATGAGTGATCTAGTATCAGGTTTAGGTATTCAGGACCTAGATGACATTCTACAAGATACTTAACTTCTTATTTATATCAAGGTTCTTTATTTTCTAATGGTTTCAGTTTAGTCTATTAGAAATCTAAACACTAAATCAAAGTTAGCATCTTAATTTTTTTGGGGTTTTTTTTTTTTTTTTTGGAGTGTCAGGGGTGGGGATTGGAGCCAGAACAGTATCTACACTGTAGAGAGTACTAAAGAAAATGGGTAATTGAAAAAATCAAACAGAAATTTTGTGTTTGTATTGCAAGGGAAGTTAAGGAGTAAGGCAATGTTATAGTTAAAGTTCCTGTAACAGAGTCAAAGCAGGAAACATCTTTCAGAAGGTAGTTGACATGCAAGGAAGGTAACATGACAGTTAGATGAATAATGATAGAGTCATAAATGACAAATTGTTATCAGGACATCAATATTCTAACTGTGTCAGACGCTGAGATTTCTGTTCTCCAGAGCTTTGATGAGGCATTTTGCACACAGTTTCATTCACGGGAATTTGCACTGCTAAATTTTAGTCTGAAGTTCAGCTGCAAACAAGCATCAAGGTCCAGAGAGAAAGATGTAGCCACACTTAAAGGTTGTATTTGCAGTTTACAGAAGTGCTGGTTGATGTCTATGATGTCTATCAGCAGAATATACTATGTGTACTTACAGTGGTTGAAATCATGTTTAAGCTACCCTTGCAATTGTCTTATCACAAGCATTTACAGTAAGTACAATCTGTGGCTGTGTTACAAGGAGCTGTTCTCAGTGAGGAAATGCAGTGTCCGATCCAAAGTCCACTGAAGCTAAGGAAAAGGTTTTATTGACTCCATTGATCAGGGAGTTAGAACTACGCTACATTCAATTCTGAATTATCTTGTAGATAAAAAATAAGAAGAGTTTTTTTTTTAAAGAAAAGATTTTAGTTATGATTTTTGCAAAGCATAACAAATACATACATGGAGTTTTGCAAAGTGAAAATGTATCTACTATAATATAAAGAAATAACTAATCTTAACGTTTTCACTTTCCCCACTGCCTTTCCCAAATAACATTATTTTAAAGCTTTGCCCATGAATAGTACTAGTACAGGAAAGGAAGATCTTCAACTTTTTTTTTAAATGGTCAATCTTCAAAAAAAAAAAAGAAAATCTGCTGAAACTATTACTTTAATTATTTATAAAACCCAGCGAAGACTTCTGCACTTTGAACTTTCTCTTACATGAAAGTAACCATTTTGCTGTTGGTGATGATTTTGCCAGTCAGCCCACAACATAATGGTCTAAGCCTTCTTATTTATTGATGTAATGCAGTACACGTACCATGATACTTCTGCAGCAATTGTTATCAATTGTTTTCTTTTCCTATCTTCCCCTTTTCCCTCCCCTCAGAATCCTAATACACGATGTGCAGGAACTTGTGGATCAGAGCACACCCGAAGAGACAAGCAGCCACAGGCAGATCCCAGAAAGTTACAATTACGCCCAATATCATCCAATGGAAGAGGTAAAAACAAACCTAAGTCAGTTTGCTCTCTTTGTTGCTATTTGTATATACAAGCAAAGAAACTCAGTGCTTGCAGAAAGCTCCACATAAATCACTGAAGCTCTTTCTGGCTTCAAGGGTCTTTTCTGAAGGATCAGCATTGACTTTGGTACTTTGTCTAGAATCCCAGCCTGGCTGAATTGAATGTGTATTAGCCATTGATTTGGATCAATCCCTCAATTCCACCCTGACCAACACCTAAATGTTCTGTGTGACACAACCATATTATTTTGCCAACAATATTCTGGGGTTCTGTTGATTGGTTTCCTACATTTCTACCTTATTATGCCTTATCATAATCTTCAGTATTTAGTCATTTAAGCCCCGATATATTTAGTGCTGAACAAAATCAGAAGCGCAATGATCATTTGTCTCTGGCATCCCACTGAAGAAGGAAAGATTCAGAAGAGTATTCAGAAGAGTATGTCACGTGGGTAAAGATGGGTAAAGGAGAGCTCAGTGACATCCTTTCTAAGGCAAGAGAGCAGAGTCAATCCTCATTAATATTTTCTTGGGGTTACCCATTCAGCTAACATAAGACTTCTGGTGAACTTACATGTGGAAAATAAATACTAATACAGAAAACACTAATGCTGTTTTGGAGATTTGATGGTCTGGTTCCACATTCAGTGAAGACAACAAAAAGACACTTGATGTAATGGGCAGGTTGAATGAGATTCATCATGATCAATGCCGTATTGCAGTGAACACCCAAGCGAGAGAGGGGCCATGCTTTTGCTCACAGACAAGTAAAATTCCTTCTGTGAGAGTCAAGTGATAAAACAGTTTGATATCACAGCTTACCTCTAAGGAAAACATTGTTTCCCTAAGCAAAAGAAAATGCTTTAATATAGAAATGGAAGTAAGAGATGGAAACTTCCCTTTGCCCCAGGAGTTCTCTGTGACTATTTCAGATTTATACATGGATGGCTCAGATCCAGAAGAACAACAGTGAGCTAGTGACTCAGCACTACCTGGGGAAGACAATCGAGAATCGAACGATGTATTACTTGCAGGTAAGAAAGGAATTTTTAATAAAATAAAAAAAATGTAGCTTGACATAAGAGAAGTATAGAAAAGAAGTACATGGAGAAGACAGGATTCAGGTCTTCCTTAATATAGATCAAATCCCAGTTCACTGAAATAACAGGAGATGGATTTACTCCTCTACAGTGGAGTAAGCTTTCCCAACATTCATATACACTATTGCAAAACCTTGCTATTGTTATCTTGTAGTGAAAACAATTGATTTAATAGGAATCTTATTTAGAAATACAAATCAAGCTGAAATTAACTTGGAAAAAGCTATGTGTGAGGATCAAGGGTTTTGTTTTACTGTTTTTGCTACTTCTCATAGCATGTAATGTTCTGTCCAAAAGTATGCCATGATACTTCTATTGGAAGCCCTAGCAAAAACACTAGTCTTAATAATCGGATGAGTTATTGTATAATATACTCCTATTACTGAGTAAAATTAGATTCCTTGCCTTTTTGTGATTCCCCTTCTAAAAAAAATGTCTCAGTGTAAGAATAATCAGGCCAATGAATGACTAATGTAAATGAAGAAGAAATTATTTTACCAAAACATCTACTCAACAGATACTTTAAGACTCCTGCTCTGAGATAAAGATATAGGGTTATTAGGAATGAGATCTTGTTGTAATGATGTCTGTAATAAGAATCTCATAACTCAACAGTACATCAAGGAACATGCTTTTTTCCCTATATTAGCCTAGACTATTTTATTGTGACATAAGTTTCCCAAGTGACCATTTTTACACTCTTTTAGATCAGTCAACCATCAGATAAAAACAAGAAGATTATTTGGATGGATTGTGGGATTCATGCCAGGGAGTGGATCTCACCAGCCTTCTGCCAGTGGTTTGTGAAAGAAGTGAGTCCTGTTTTTATCACTTAACAATAAAAAAAACCACCATGGATTGCTTTTGATATTTCAGTTCTTCCTCTACAGTGGTTCAAAGCATTATGCTTTTTCTGCTTGAATATGATTTTCAGCATTTCTAGTTGTACAGAAACCTGTGGAGATCTAAGTTCAAACCACAGTTTGAGATGAGAGATGGAACAACATCTGTTAGTGCACTGTTTCCTTCATCTGAACTGATTCCAAAGCCACTGAAGTGGACAACAATCTCTCCATTTTCTACAGTGGCTTTGGGATCTAGCCTCTCTGCATCACAAAGCCACAGTCCTCCTCAAATTAAAAACAACCCTAAGATGCAGTGTAGCAATGTTCTGCATATACTAAAGGTGTCTGGCACACAATGCCTAAGGTATCATACAGCTTTCATTCCTGAAAGACTTTATCCATGTAAGGTACATAACAGAGTGACAGTGTACTCAGTTGTTAAAGTTTAAAGGTAGACAATATAACTGGGGATCAAGTAGATCTTGGATACTACGGTGATATCCAAGAGCAAGTGGTTCTTCCATGATAGTTCTGAACCAGCTCTTTCCAGATATTACCTCTACATTCTGTGTTCAGTCCTTTACATTTTTTTCTTTTCAGATTCTGCAAAATTATGAATCTGACCCAAAGATAAGAAAATTTCTTCAGAATTTGGACCTCTACGTCCTGCCAGTCCTCAATGTTGATGGTTACATCTATTCCTGGGAAACAGTAAGTAGTGAAAATTCAGAACTGGGCTGAAATTTAGAGATGAACAATGTGTTTTATTTTAGATACAATCATAGCAATTGTATTTAAACAGAGGACAGTGACAAGATCATTACTCACACAAATCCTCTCACTGCAGAGGTTTTGTTTCTTCTGGTAAATCAGCAGTCACTTGAGATCACAGGACTAAAAATTCCTAGCAGATGGTAAGAGCCTTGGGAAGATGGGAAGTCAAAACCATAGGATCCCCTGCTTTCGGGATTCTGGGAATGGACTTATTTCCCTGCAAACAGCTCAAGTCTTGGAAGAAAGAGCTAAACATGTTTGGAGGACTCATCTGTGCTTTGCAAAATATCTCAGCTAGCGGATGAATCTAAGCACTTTGCAGCATAGGGCAGCAGGAGAGCTGATTAGGCAATCTGGTTCTGAAAAACAGGTGTTCTCCCAAACAATCTTTATTTTCTTACACTGAGAATAATGAAGAAATGCTGATCTTCAGCAACTCTCATCATGCTTCCAAGTACCCAAACCCAGGATAAATATCTTTTAACACAGGACCTTAGCACGGCTCAAGATGTTCAGCCTACTGCCACGTGAACCCTGCCTTCTCCAGCTTGCTTCCCAGCAAGGTTTGAAGCAATGGAGCACACCACAACTTGGATACACTAGTACTTCACCCAGGAGGCTCAGACAGGCAGTGCAGGGAATTCTTCAGGGAACCAAGTATAGCACTGAGTATAGCAGAGAAGCAAAGAGCAGCAAGATTAGATAACAAAAAAGCATTTATCTTTTGCATCTGAAACAAATGTAAGTTCTGCTATCATCTCTCTCGGACACAGACGTATTCAAATTTCTCTTGAAAGTGCAATCCTCCATAGAAACAGTTCAGTGCTACAGAAATTGCAAGTACGTTTGCTTGTTGTTTTTTTTTTTTTTTTAAACAAAGCTTCAGGAGGCTCATTTCAAGGTGCATGATGGTTTGCGGAAGATGTCAGCATGGCTGAAGAAAATAAATTTTATCACTAAGTTTTATCATCCTTGAACACAGAGTCCCCTACAATGTAAGGATTACTCAAAAACGCAGAGGTCTAAAGCAAAGGTGTCTGAACAGCATACTATCATTAGTCCCTTTAAATCACTGAGTTGTTATTACTTAGTTTATTTCTGTTTAGGCTCGTTTATGGAGGAAAAACCGTTCTCCGCATATGAATGGTTCCTGCTACGGGACAGATCTGAACCGAAACTTCAATTCCTCCTGGGGCAGTAAGTTTCAAATATTTCAGGTCAGCTACATAAACATAAAGCAAGAGTAACAAGTCTCTGAAATAAGATGAAGTCCTATAAGATAGAAACACTCCTCCCGTCATCATAAAGATATATGTAAAAATAAAAACCCGGTTTATAAAAAACACTAGCATCAGCTTTTGACTGGAATTTCCTTTTGCAAGCAGATCACTGCTTACATAGCTGTACCTCTAATCCACTGCAGGTGAAAGCACCACCGATGTTAGCAGCCAGGCAGCTAACAGCCAGTATTCATCCAGTCTGGAAATGTGCGCAAGATATTTCACACGTTTCAAATTATATTCGCTATCAAGAGAGGAAAGGGTTACACCCCCTGGCTCTCTAGTCTCCCTGCCCACACGCATACTTTAACACTTCAAGCTAAGCCTCCCTCTGAACTGGAGCTTATATGCCTCTCATTTGATCCATTTTTTGTATTTTTTCCAGCTGTTGGTGTTTCTTATAATTGCAGCAGTGAAATCTTCTGTGGGTCTGGACCAGAATCAGAGCCTGAGACAAGAGCTGTGGTCCAGCTTATTGAAAGGAAGAAGAGTGACATTTTGTGCTACTTAACAATTCACTCCTATGGACAGTACATCCTCACCCCGTATGGTTCCACAACTGTACCTCCAAGTAACAATGAAGAACTGGTAGGGCAAAGCATTCATCTTTTACACTAGTAGAGAACTAGTACAGGCAGTTGCACACAGCAAAACTCTATATGCTCTGTTGCATTTTCTTTAAAGAAAACTTCATTGGAGAAATACCCAAGGATTTTAGCATGTTCATTTACCTAGCGTAGGGCTCTGGTTTTTTCATCTTTCTTGGTTGCCTGTTGTATGTGCAGTATCAGCAAAGTTTCTTTGCCTCAGAATGAATCCAATGAATCCTAATCCTTCATCTTAAATCTGGAGAAATTGTTACAGATAGTGTTACTCCTGTGAAAGGTAAGTAAAGAGCATCAGGTTCTGCTCGCAATCAAATGCTGCATGCAAGAATGTGTTTGTATTTTTGGATGCTGGTAGATTATGGGCACATGGTTGTGTCCAGAAGGGGTACTCCAAATGCATTCAAGAAGAGAGTGGGAGCAGAACAGGCACCTACTTCTTGGTTACTTCTCTCCCTCAATTTCTGAGTGTTTTAAGTTCAATAATGAGGTTCAACACAGTGAAGTACAGGGTTTTGAACCTGGGCCAGAGGAATCCCAGACATCTATACAGATGCGGTGGAGCAATCCTTGAGAGTAGCCCTGCAGAGAAGGACCTAGGAGTGCTGGTAGATGAAAAACTTAACATGAGCCAGTAGTGTGCTCTTGCAGCTTGGAAAGCAAATGGTATCCTGGGCTCCATCAGAAGAGGGGTGGCCAACAGGAAAAGGGAAGTGATTGTCCCTCTCTACTCTGCCCTCATGAGGCTCCATCTAGAGTACTGCATCGAGGTCTGGGGCCCCCAGTACAAGAAAGACAGGGAGCTGTTGGAGAGGGTCCAGAGGAGGGCCACAAAAACGATCAGAGGGCTAGAGAACCTCCTCTGCAAAGATAGGATGAGGGAGCTGGGCTTGCTCAGCCTGGAGAAGAGAAGGCTGCGGGGTGACCTCATTGAAGCCTTCCAGTACCTGAAGGGAGCTTACAAACAGAAGGGGAGCCAACTCTTTACAAGGGTTGATAATGGCAGGACAAGGGGAAATGGTTTTAAGTTGAAGGAGCAAAGGTTTAGGTTGGATATCAGGGGGAAGTTCTTTACTATGAGAATGGTGAGGTGCTGGAACAGTCTGCCCAGAGAGGCTGTGGATGCCTGGTCCCTGGGCAGGTGTTCAAGGCCAGGTTGGATGGGGTCCTGGGCAGCCTGATCTAGTATTAGATGTGGAGGTCGGTGTTCCTGCCTATGGGGTTAGAGCTTGATGATCTTTGAGGTCCCCTCCAACCTAAGGCATTTTATGATTCTATGATTCAATAAAATGGGTATTAACAAATATTCCTGTAGCTGTTACACTAGTGAAGAACATGAGGAACTTGGGCCCAGACTTCATAAGAGACATTAAACAAGTCATTCAGTCCATCTATGGTTTAGTTTTTAAAAATGGTGAGACACAGTCTATGGCAATAGAAGCCTAAGAGATCATTACTGCTGTAAGCAGCATCCATATGCTAAATGGCGTAGATTCTAGTTCTAGAAAATGCAGCTCTCTCACACTAGAACAAAACAAATACCTTCACCTAACAGCTGTCATCTTTTTATTTTTAATGAAATTTACATTAAAAAAGGAAGAACATTTTACCCAAGAATTTGTAATGGGTTTCTTTAACATCTTGAACTAATACTAATAAAATTTGAAGCTGATTACATGTAAACTTGAAGCTGAAAAAGAAAAAAATGGCAGACAGAATAATAACCAAGTTGACTGGTACTGGAGAAAACACTGTTCATATATTTTTACTTTCCAGATGCATGTTGCACAGACAGCAGCAGCTGCTCTGATGGAAAAGTATGGGACCAGTTATGAAGTAGGATCAACCTCTTTGATTTTATGTAAGTTTGTTTTTCCCTTTGATTGCTCTGTTTTTCAAAGAGAGTCACTCTTGTGTCACAGGCATCAATAAGTGCTGTTTTGCTGAGTTTCCTCTTTGAGTAATATTTAATGGTTTGGTTCAGTGAAATTGTGAAGGAGCAGTCATTTGAATACAAGATAACATTGTACGTTAAAGCTGACTGCAGGAAGGAAGGAAGCATTGATCAGAAGCCAGTTCTTACATGAATTCCTCACAGATACATCACAAGGGACAGAAAGAGATTGGTGATAGATCATTCTGACCCTGCTGAAGTCAGCAGCAGAACTCCTATTTGTCTTCACTGGAGTCAAGCAAAAATTAAAATCCCTATCAGGTCTACACTTACTCCACCAGACATTAGCACATTGCAGCTGCTTGCAGTTCTGCGTGGAATATGTTGGCTTCAGCCTCATTCATAATAACAGGATGGACGCATTATGAATGCACCTTCAAAGCTGATTTTAACTGACAGTATTAACACAGAGGACCCAAGGGCCCTAGAGACTGCCTGGTAAAAACAGATTTTTTCCAGGGAGAAATAAGTCATGCCAGTCACCAAAACAGTAAGTAGCTGGCTCCAGTGCCCACATTATGCATATTCACAATGTCTGTCTACGGCAGTCCCCTAGTCACGAGTCACCTTCTGCATGAGCAATGCGGTGTAAATGTAAGGTAACTTGTCCATGCCTAAGCCTGCATTTTACCAGGGTTTGTACTTACAGCAAATGAGTAAAAGAAAAGATTCATGAGGCAGATGAACAGTGATAGCCAGAAATTTTTCAGGCTTTAACAAAATTATGCAAAATGTGTGTATAGAGAGAGAGAGAGACACACACACAAAAGTCCCAAACAGTGCCAACATAGGAAATGAAGCATCAGAACAGAATGATGAGTCCACCTTGTATCCAACACTAATCACAGCAAAATGCTATAAACACAGAATCCATGGAATTCATCTCCTGTTATTGTACAATGTCTTATGGAAAATTGCTTCACTTAAAAAAACCTCATGCAAGACTTTTAGGATAATTAAGAATGTCATCGCCTAGAAACACTGCTCTCCATTTCACATTGATGTATGATTACCGCTTACTTCAGGGATTCTGGTATAACCTTGCATTAACTACAGCAAGAAGTATTTTCAAAGAACGGTGCTTAATACTTACATCTCCCCTGTTTTTAAATTCACAGACAATAACTCAGGCTCCTCAAGGGACTGGGCTCACATGATTGGCATTCCTTTCTCCTATACATTTGAACTGCGAGACAATGGTACTTATGGATTTGTTTTACCTGCTGACCAGATCCAGCCCACATGTGAAGAGACTATGTTGGCTGTGACAACTATTATAGACTATGTTGATCAGAAGTACTTCCCAGGGGGGGATATGATGCTGACCTCAGGTTGCCTGGGCCTGAGCCTTTGCCTGACTGCTGTTCTTACATTGATTGTTCCTTAAAAACACCTTAGAAAGCCCAGCAAGGCATAATATCCCTTTGAAATGACAGGAGTACATTAGCAGATCTAACCATCAAGCATCTCAATAAAAGCTCATCCCAGAACATACAAGCATCCACTTGTGTTTTTAAATAGCTATGTTTTAGGGAAGGGGGAAAGGATGAAGAGCTGTGGCAATTTCCCAAGTTTCATTTGCTACCTCTACAAGAAGCCAGTTTGGGTACACACAAAGACAGAGCACCATTACTCTTTTGTTCTTGAACATGCATTCAGGGACTCACTTGGACCTATGCGATCCTTCTGTCAGCCACAGTCTTGCCCTATACAATTCTCCCCACCTCCTGATCCTGCTGACATTACCAGGATGCCTGTGAGCCTTAAGTATCCCCAGTTCTCACTACAGAAAATTAGACAGCTTCCTTGACATTCTCCGTCCTTCCCTAAACTAGCACATCAGAACTTATCAGAAAATACAGCCTTAGAAGGTGGAGAACAATGGTAATCAGGCAGGCATCAAGAGCAGCCAGAAACAAGCTGAAGAGTTGAGATGGCATGTGGGGAAAGACATGAGACCCTGTCACTTGGAACCAGTCAAATAAGTGAAGACAGAAACTGCCCAAATACTTCATAAATATGAAGTGGAAAGGAAGAAAAAGATGAAGATGAGGTGATATTCCTACACCACAGAGCAGATTAGAGAGTGATTTATTTGCATCCTCAACTGCTGGAAGCTCAACAGAGCTCTACAGAACAGGAACCATTGTAGCCATTTGAACAGGGAACCAACAACATCCTGAGCTGCTTGAAAGGAAATGACAAGGAATGAGCTTCTTTATTGTGACAGCAAACTGCAGAGGGTTCAGGGCATTCAGTAAAATAAAGAAAACCTATTCTAAACTTGTACTGTCTGCTTTTAAATCTAAGAGCTCTACATCCCCAGTATATGTTCACAAAACTAAATGTAATAGCCAAGCCTTATTTATTTGGATAGAAAATGGAGAGTTCAGAAAAAAAGTATACAAGGTCAGAGTTTTTTTTTTTTAAGCAAATTTCAAGTTTCCACATGAAAATGTAAAGTGTGCTGATAAGAGATTTTCAACAAAGTCTCTCAAACTTTGGGGTACATAATGTCATGTTTGTATGTTTAGTTTTTTTAATGACTATTTGAAGGCTAGTGATGGAAAATACATATCAAAACCCTCTGATAGAAAAGTCACAGATAAACAACATGGAGAGGACTATAAAATCGCTGACCTCAAGTTATAAAATACAGTGAGACTCTATGATTTGCCTAAGATCTCATAGATAGCATGTGGCATAACCTAGAAAATTATTTTCTCCGATTTCCTGTCAATGCCAGCAAGAGAAAAATGCATAACACTTAACCATAATACCCTTAAAAATATAAGAAAAACAAAACCTTGCAATCATTTTTCTAAAGCACGACTTGCTGCCTTTTTTTCCCTTATGTTTAGTTGTCAAACCTTTGCTTCTGTCATTGTCCATAGATTATTATGGATCAGTGTAGCTAAATCTGTCTAACTCCTGCAGGTTCCCCAGAGTATAGTCCTTCCAGACCAACCACTCATTTACAGTAAGACCCTTCTGTTACCGGGCTCTGTAACAGGTGTCACTAATTAGCACTTCTCCCCCACACGAGCATCACTTCACAGACTTACATTTAGTTTAGGATGTGACTTGTAAGCCTTTACATTTATGTTAGTATATTGTGTCTTTCAAACTGTAAGAAACAGGACAAACCCATCTGGTCCATCGCTGAACACTGTCTGTAAGCAAGTAAGTTTTGGCGACTAGCGTTTCATAGCCTTTTGCTGGCAAGCAGCAGTGAAGCTCTTCAGGCCCACCAGGGATGCTGTCAGCACCAGAAGGCAGTGCCCTCCGGGGGGCCAGTGCCCACACATTCACTGTGACAAAGCCAACCCAAACTTGGGCTGCCACCAAGCATTTTCCAGAACTAGCCCATGACCGCACTTGAACAAAAAACACTGCTGACCAGGGCCACTTTACTGCATTCAGAGACTTTGCGCAGCCTGGACTCCTCAAGACAGAGGAAGATAATTAGTTTTGCAGATCCTGGGTATTTTCTGATAACACAGTTTGCAGCTGTAGAATGCAACCAAGTGTGTACCAAGGTTAATTAGCAGATCTCTGTGGAGTGGCTTAGTCCCTTATTAGCTCCCCTTGTTGGAATAACCACCAGCAGGGGGGGAAAGATGCACCTGCACATAGCCTCTAGGTACAGGCCGAAGAAATTCCCAGCATTCAAGAGCTCTCTCCAGAAGGAGAGAGGGAAACTTTACCAGAAAAAAAAAAAAAAGATTTAGAAATAATCATCATCTAGAAGGATGTCTGTTACTGTCAGCACACTGATCATTCCTGGGCACACAGCTCCTTGGATCTGTCAGCAATGACTCGCTCATTTCACATAGTAAAACCACAGAAGAAGGTATGGAAGTAATACCTTGCCTTCACTGTCACTGCAACACAGACGTTCTAATTTCTTAGCAGAAACACAGTCTTATCCAACTGAGACAAATATTTGTCTTCTGCTCTAACTCATGTGTAAATATACCAGAACTTACCATGCAAAACTGATTATTTTTTTGATTGTTATTTCTCCCCAGTAAAGACCCATGACCCTTCTCTTCCTCCCTCATAGTTAAACACTCAACTCATGCTTGCTTTACTGATATGATTGTTATTGAGAAGGATTAATTACTTTTGGTCATTCCAGTTACTGAATAAAAACAAGGGCATACTAGTTTTGAGTAACAGTGTTCTATATTATCCTTATTAATATTTCTTCCTTAATATAGAAACAAAGTTTGAAGAAATGGCCAGTGATCTCATTGAATTTCAGGCAAGGAACTCCTCTCTCTGTTAATTTCTCCTACATGCTATGTTAATTTGATACAGTCCTCAGGCTCCTAACAATTTAGCAACACTGTCCTCATTAAGGAAAGATATCACGAGGGAACTACACTATTAAATGAAAGCACATAGCCTCATTTCTTAGCGCTTCACATAACGAAAGATCAAAAACCTGCAGTTTTGAAGGGAGTGTGAAAACACCTCTGTCAGTTCATCTTTCTTGGGG